>NC_044551.1:168855949-169174699 GCF_007565055.1 Rhinopithecus roxellana
TTTTTTTTTTTTTTTTGAGACAGCTTCTCGCTCTGTCTCCCAGGCTGGAGTGCAGTGGTGCCATCTCTGATCACTGCAACCTCCACCTCCTGGGTTCAAGCGATTCTTCTGCCTCAGCCTCCCAAGTAGCTGGGACTACAGGCGCCCGCCACCACTCCCGGCTAATTTTTTGTATTTTTAGTAGAGACGGGGTTTCGCCGTGTTAGCCAGGATGATCTCGACCTCCTGACCTCGTGATCCGCCCGCCTCGGCCTCCTAAAGTGCTGGTATTGCAGGCGTGAGCCACCGCGCCTGGCCAGATACTTTAAACCTTTAGTAGTAAAGATTATGTTTTCATTTGTACTCTCAAAATAGTGTGATGAGAAAATTTAGGTGAAGGGCAAATATTTTGGTCCCCTCTCCTTGCTTAGCCTTGAATTTCTATGGCTGTTTGATTAACTACCTCTTCTCCTGGTCCCCACTTGCAAGCTATGATCTCATGTCACCTCCCTCTTCTTCTGATCCTTCAGAATGTTCCACAGACAACCCCTTCTTCAGGGAAAAAGGTAACCCCTTTTTACCATGTAGAGCCAAAGACCTAAAAACATAGTTAATTAAGGACAACATCTGACATGCTTGATCAGTGTGCAGCTAAAATGGTACATGCTTTTCCTGTTTTCCTGTTCAGAATCTCTTTGCCCCAAGTCTTCAAATTCATCCTCTTTTTCATTTTAAAAAAATTACATAAGACCTCTGTATGTATATAAAATTTCACTGAAGCTTTGGAGGACAGAGAACAATGGTCTCATCTAAGCACACACCGTATCCTAAACATGAATGCTTGACACATCAGTTCTTGAATATTTCACCTCTACTTCTAATGATCCCCTCTCTCCTCTTTTCCCATCTCTCCCAAATTTCTCTTTATGTCTAATGCAAAACAATCAGTCATTTTTGTGTGATGCTTTGTCTTTGCTTGTAATTAAATGTATTTTCCTTTTGAATGCAGGTTACTTTTTAAGAGGAACTCTGATTCAACCGTTAATGTAAATTATTTTATCCTACAGCACTTATAAAAGTAATATTATAAGCATGCTTATGATTATATTAAAAATTGTTATAACTATTTCTCACACTAAAGGATATACAACGCTGAGAGTAGCCACATTAGAGTGGTGGGGTCTCGGGCATGTCATTTGATCTTTTTGAATTTGTATCTCTAAACCTGATAGGCACAACCCAGTGGCATTTGGTCTGGGAGAGGCAGGTGGATGGCCTGAGGTCAGGAATTCGAAACCAGCCTAGCCAATGTGATGGAACCCTGTCTCTACTGAAAATACAAAAATTAGCTGGGCATGGTGGCACACACCTGTAGTCCCAGCTACTCAGGAGGCTGAGGCAGGAGAATTGCTTGAACCCGGGATGTGGAGGTGGCAGTGAGCCGAGATCGTGCCATTGTACTCCAGCCTGGGCAATAGGGTGAGACTCCATCTCAAAAACAAACAAACAAACAAACAAAACCAAAAAAAATAATGTACAAGCCCTGTGACATTGTCCACATTATTGAAACAGTACCTACCTCCCCAGTTAGCCACCTAATCAGTCATTGACTTGAAAACCTACACTATTCGGGCATTGCTTGAGACACAGGGACAAGATCACCTTTAACTGATGTGTCAGAATTTTGTGTACTCCGAGACCTAAACTTTTTTTTTTTTTACATAGTTTCACTCTTGTCGCCCAGGTTGGAGTGCAGTGGTGTGATCTCAGTTCACTGCAACTTCTGCCGCCTGGGTTCAAGAGATTATCCTGCCTCAGCCTCCGGAGTAGCTGGGATTACAGGTGCCCGACACCGCGCTTGGCTAATTTTTGTGCTTTTAGTGGAGATGGGGTTTCACCGTGCTGGCCAGGCTGGTCTCGCCCTCCTAACCTTAAGTCATCTGCCCACCTCGGCCTCCCAAAGTGCTGGGATGGGCTCTAAACTTTTACTGACCATTCCTTTATTTCCTTAAATAGTCATTACGTACCCACCCTACGCCAGACACTAATAATCTTTTGCCTATGGGGGTTGTTGGTTGACCGCTCAGCAATCAGTTCCTCCTTCTTTCTTCCTAACAAAACCTCAATTCTCTCCAAGTGTCTCTTGGAGAGAATAGCAAGGGTCGTTGATTGTCAGGTTGAAGCATCTCATGGCTCTCTCTTAGGAATAAAGGAGTTTCCCCAAGTGGCCACATAAGTCGGGGGAGGGCTGATTCCACCCTGACCATTGAGGGTGATGCTGTAGATCCAAGAATAATTCTACTTCCCCTACCAGAGATGGAATAAGGAAAGGTCATGTGACCTATGAGATGAGCTGAGGTTCATGAGGTGCAGCCGAAAGCCTGCCAAAGCAGTTCTGGGAAAATTCCTTTATTCCTAAGAGAGAGCCATGAGATGCTTCAACCTGACAATCAATGACCCTTGCTATTCTTTATGAAGTGGTGTGGTCTCCTTGAGACAAAAGAGAACATTCATTCATTTCCTCACTTATTCATTCATTCGATACATATTTTTGATATCCACCATGTACTAGGTACTGTTTTAGTTGCTGGAGTTAAGAGCATTAAGCAAAACAGACAGAAGCCTGCCCTCATGAAGCTTACACATAAACATTACATCCAGTCCAACATGCTGAGCTTTGACTTGGTGTCCGTGGGTTCTCCGTCTCTGCACATGCCTGACCCTGATCAAGCGGCCAGTGAAGCATCCCCCACCTTCCTGTTTCCAGCCCTTTCCTTATTTCTGGTGCTTCCTTCCTAAAGGTCACTTTGCCTCTTCCCATCCATATTCCATTCACACCCGTGACATATGTTTTAGATGGTCCATTCAATGGGATTTTTATTTTGCCAAAGTTCAAAGCTATAAGCTAAGTTAATGAAGTTCTACTGGTGAATTGTCAGGGGTTAGCCAGTAAATAGGGGTCATCTTCTTTGGAAAACTGGAGGCTTTGTAGTTAGGGCAGCTAAAGCCGTACTCTCTAGGCTGATGTTTACTCTTTCTACCTGTCTGACCTTCACTGGATAGGCTGATGACAGCAAAATAAGCTTAGATAACTTGACAGTGACTCCTTGGCCCCTTGCTTAGACCTGGCCTTAATCTTTTACGAGAGACTCCTGTGGTCAGGAGGCATCGTACAAAGGACTTTAGAGACAAATTGTCTAGATTCAAATCCCCCTTGCTTGTGTCCTGAGCAAATTTTCTAACCTAGGTGGGCACCAAATTCCTCATCTGTAATACGGGACTGATAATACCCCCTTTTGGAAAGTTCATATGGTGATTAAAATAATTTGTTTAGCTGAAACATAGTAAGTGCTAAATTAATGGCTGTTACTACAGTTTATGTATTATAGTAGTCGTCATAGTTGTAACCTGTGCGTGGGAAGCCCTTAAGTTGGAATTAAGAGAATTTGGAGTGACTCCATTGATTGGCTAAGTATGCTATAACACCAGTCCTCTAGCTGGCTGAATCCTCTTTCATCTTGAAACTTCCTTTGCCAATAGGATAAACAGGAGAAAAAAAAAAAAAAGAAGCAGCAAAAAAGTGTTTCATTATTGGGAGAGATCACATCCTCCATGAAACAAAACCAACTAACCATTCATTATGTCTGTCTTGTTATTGAAGGTCAACAGGATTAAAGAGCTAATTACAGTGTCCTTGGTTAGGCATTATCCATTGTTACTAGGACTGAGTCATGCCTGGTTTCTGGCTTTTTAAAAACCAGCATGATTTAGCATTTGATTCACCTGGGTATGTTCTAATGAATCTGGCACAATGAAGTATAGGAATTAGCATTTGCAAACTCGAACCAGACGAGCGATTGGCATTCAAGATAAAAAACAGGCCAATCTGCTTCTCTTGTTGGTCATCTCTCACCCCCCGTCCCGCTTGCTGGATCTGTGCTGTGCCCCTACTATGCCATTCAGGCAGAATGTGCAAGGCACATAGTAATGAATTTGGGGCAGGTCATGAGGCAATTGCAGGCTAAATATATTCCTCGAGAATCAGAGATACAAAGTTTCCCACCATTCTTTTCCTCTCGTAGGCTCTTTCTGCTTTTTTTTTTTTTTTTTTTTTTCTAAAGATCTTATTAATTTGCAAACCGGCTAATTACAACTCCTCCAGGCTAAATAACTGTGCAGTTGGTGCTATAATAGATGAGTGGTTTGGACTGAGAGAGCAGGTTTTGTTTTTTTTTTCTTTGCCTATTACACACATTGTTTTAGGTAATTAACATCCACTTTGTAGTGGCAGCTCTGACGCCTCACTGTCTGAACAGTGTCTTGGCTGACAGCCTCTGAAATAGCCCTAGTGAACTTCTTGCAAAATCATATGATATTATTATATAATTCTCCCCGATGAAAGCTCAAAGAGAATTTGCACACACAGCTACATGTGAGCTTTTGGATCTAGACACAGTCACATTGAGTGCCCTTTTGAAGAAGTGTTTTCTTCCAGCCAGGCAGGGACTGGGGCTGGAGCACAGGAGAGAGGTGGGTTTGAATTCTGGCATTGCTGGCACCAGATCAGATAAGAAACAATGACATCCCAGGGCTTTTGTGAGCATTCAATGAGTTTTTAACCTTACCTGGCTGGTGTACATGGGTACACCTTCTACCAAATTAATACTTTCTTCTCCAGGTTAATAAAATTAACAGAGACACTTCAAAAGAGTCTATTCTTTCTTTGGTCTTTTTTTCTTGCCTTTAAACACCATTTTAAATTAAATCTAGAACATTAGACTATAGCAACACGGGTCAAATGAGGACCTCTGGATTGTCCAATGTCCTTGAATTATGCAGATGAATTGTTCTTAATCATACTTTCTCCTTTCTCCATCTCTGCCCAATATTTCTTCTTGAGGCCTACAGATTCTGGCTGGCTTCTTCAGCTCCTCTTAGTCTTATGGCATGGAGAATATTTGCTTTCAGCGTTTTCCCCAAACTCAATCAACAGTTTAGGTTTGACAGAAGATGTTTCTAAATTGCCTTGCAGTTCTTTGATTTCAGAAACAGCTGAACCCCAAAATAAATGGCATGGGGTGTTTCTCAATGCTTTTATCACTGACCTCACAGTTTTCTGTTTGTTTAAAACAACTACAACAGCAAAATATATGGCCAGCACTGTGTGACTGGAGGCAGCATGATACCCATATTTTCTTGCACGTGTGACATCTAGAAGGCCCCAATAATTAACAATTCAGTATGTCTTCTTTTCTCCAAAGTTGGGGAAAGTTGGGAAGCTGATGAGCCTCAAGTGACACCAGATAACTCTATTGTTTTCCCTTGTTAACTTGTTTAAGTTTCATGAGGAGTTAATTCTTAAACCTCCCCTCTCTTCAAGCCCCAGCCCTCCCAGAAATAAATCACACCAGCCCAGGGTGGAGTTACGCTGCTCTGATGGCCTATGGGCTGGAGCTCCTGACTTCTCTGGTGGATATATTATAGTGACTAAGTGTGGGCAGCAGACAGGAGCTGCCTCTTCATCTCCTGTTTCAAAGACCAAAGGATCTGGGGTTGGAGACACAGTGGATCAAAGGACCTGCAGGTCTGAACAGGGGCAAGAGAAAGAGAGGCCAAAGAGAAGAGGATTCCCTGGGAAGTGGGACCTGGCTCTAGCATGATATGTGTTAGGTATCTGCCACATACCCTGGACAGTCACATTATTAGTGATTTATGTCAACAATTTGAATCCTATGAAGGGAATTTTAACAACATTTCAAGAAACTTACACCCAAAGCAGGTTAAGTGACTTATGCAAAGTCACATAGCTAATAAGTGGCAGAATCAGGATTAGAACCTAGGTCCAATCTGACTCCAGGCCCAGTACTTATTCCATTGATCTCATGCAATCACTTTTCTCTTTTAGGCACCCAGGAATAAGAAACCAATTTGGGGGAAAGCTGGGGGGAAGGTGGATTCAGATGTCTGTACTCTGGTCACTGACCAAAGAGAGTCCAGTCCTCTTCAAAGCTGGACTCTACACACTACAAACATAAATCATAAGAGTCAAGGCCTCCCAATTGAAGCAGAACTCTTACTCGCTTGCATTCCAATACACTGGAGGTCACAGGTTGGCAGCCTGTGGGCCAAAACTGCCTGTGGCTTAAAGATATGTTTTATTTGACTTTTAAGTGTTGGATCACACAATATATTTTAAAAATTAGATTATTTGCCAGCATTGAAAAATCAGGGTTTGCATCTTCTGTTCTAGCTATGATGGAATAGCTTGTCTTAGAGCAACCCTCCCACTAAGAGTAAATAGAAAAACTGGACATTATCTATCTATCTATCTATCTATCTATCTATCTATCTATCTATGTGTCCCCAGACTGGGTTATCGCCAGTGAAAGATGACAAAGCAGTAGATTGAGGATCAGAACCCAGGAACAATAGATGTTCTTGCCTCTGGAATGTGAGTCCCAGGAGAAAACGACATAGAAACCAATGGTCTTGTCCAACTGTTCCCTAGGGCAAGAGCTTACTCTCCAGAATCTCTGTGTAGTTTTGATGCAGCATCATATCAGAGCCTAGTATTTGGCCTTTGGCCTTTGAGCATCGCACGGGAACTAGTGCACCATCCTGAACATAGCAGGTGCTTAAGAAATGCCTGTTGAATTGAATTGTATTACTCAGCTAAGTGTTTATATCACTGCTGACTGGTAAGCACATGTACTCCTGAAACAAAAATAAATATTAAAAAACAGAACAAAGACACACATATATATACACACACACACACATGAAATATCCACATACACACACATAATTTAGACATATATATACAAATATACACATATATACATATATACATATATATGTATATATAAGATGACATTGAAGAGCTACTAAAGGTGCCACAGCTTGAGTAGCCAGGATCTCAGAGGAAGGAAAATGCTTGAAAATGCATGTGGCCTGCTCAAGTCATTTGCCAGTTCCTAGGCTGCAATGGTCCGGGAGGTGAAAGAACTGTGGGGAGGTTGCAACTGGGAGGGGAGGCAGGGAAGTGAGCAGGACTTTCAGGAGTCTCCCAGGCTGAAGAGTCAAAGGTAACAGAGTGACCAAGATAGCCAAGACTTTAGCAGTCAAAGGAAATACAGAGAAGTGAGCCCAACATCTGGTGTTGTGACTTCCCCTTCAAGGGAGTGACCATTTGTGAGCAGTGAGGGCCAAGGTTTTGAGACACCGAGCAAAGCTTCTGTCAGTCTTGTGAATATGGGGTGATTGAGAAGATAGAGTGAAGGACCCTCTAAGGAGGAAGAGCCCTGGCAAATACCCAAGATTTTTAGTTGAGATCCATGAAAGATGATGTCCTGGGAGTAAGGACAAGCAGACACAGGTCTTGCCTTGGAAAATCTGCAGCTCCGCCTCACAACAGCTCAATTTCTAAATGAAAAGAATTGATTTGCACTGACTCTGACGGCCTTTCGGAAGCAATAGCAATCCTCTCTGGGGGAGGATAGCATCATCCAGAGCTGCCACAGTATCCTATCTGCCCCATAAGCATTGGTGCTTACAACATCCAGACTGGGTTATCACCAGTGAAAGATGACAAAGCAGAAGACGGAGGATCAGAACCCAAGAATTACAGATGTTATTGTCTCCGGAATGTAGGTCCAGGACAAGAAGAGATAAAAACCAATGGTCTTGTCCAACTCTTTCCTAGGGCAAGAGCTTACTCTCCAGAATCTCTGTGTAGTTTTGATGCAGCGCCGTATTAGAGCCTCGCCCTTTGTTCTCTGAGCATCTCACAGGAACGAACGCAGCATCCTGAATACGGCTGGTGCTCAAGAAATGTCTGTTGAATTGAATTGCATTACTCAGCCAAGTGCTTACATCACTGCTGACTGGTAAGCACATGTACTCCTAAAACTAAAATAAATGTTAAAGAGCAAAACAAAAACAAGCTTGACCTTTGGAATTATTACACTACTATCTTTGACTTGATCGGAGTTTGTGAAATAAATAAAATTAATGTTCTGCTAAGGAGAAAAGAAATTCACGGCCAGCATGTCCTGAAGCTGACTCATATCTGCTTGCAAGAGCTGCTGGGTATATCTCTTCCCAACCAGCACTCAGTAGCTTGAAATCGGCCGTGGTGGGAGTATTTACACCACAGAAATAAGCAGCACTATCAATTAGGACTTTTTTTTTCCTTTCTTAGATTGCCGGTTGTTTAACATTTGCTAGCACACCACGGTTCACAGCCTTTTTAGGTTCATTCTGTTTCATAAGCAGAGATGGCAGAGCTACTAATCTACACACACATCTAGACATAGCTTCTTTATCTATGATGGGCTGAATCCTTCCCGTGAGCTGCCACTTTGCTGGATAACAATGGTGACAAAGAGGAAGAAAAAGTGAGCAGTAAATTTAGTTTAATTCTGAAAACTCTGTCAGACTCAATAATTTAGAACTTTGGATGATTTTTGGGGGTAAAATGTTCACTTAATCAGACTGTTCCTCCTTTCCATGTCTACTAGGTTCTCAGAAATAGACTCGGGGATGGGGAATGCAGTGCAGGAAGTTACTGGGACCTCCTGTCAACATCAGCACTGTCAACGAGGGAAGGACACAGGACTGGGGAGAGGGAGAGGCTGAACTGAGAAGCAGTCACAGCAAGAACCACGGCTGATCTCACCAGGGCCCACAGACCAGATGGGTCCTGTATGCCTGCTCAGAGTTTTAAACTGTTTGTTAATTGATTACCAACATTTTAGTATCCTTCCGTAAAAATCAGGATACCCAGTTTCTATGGGAGAATTGGAAGATGTGACACGGACTAACTGGAGCTGGGGCATAACTCTGTGGCGTTAGGGAAGTGACTTACCCTCTTTGAGCTTTAGTTTCCATGTCTATAAGTGAGGGCCAAAATACCTAGCCCACAGGGTTGCCGTGAGAATTAAACAAGATCATGATTTTAAAGTTCTTGGCACAAAGTCAGTACATAGTAAAGGTAAAGGGTGCCTGTTTATGCGTCACTGATTTGAATTGTCTCTGAGTCCTCTGTGGATTTTCATTGACTCCTGGAAAATATAAAAAGGTGGCTGGCACTTGAGCCTTTACAGCCTGGTGAGGGCTTCTGCTCAGTATTTTACAGATGAAAACTGATCAGTTTTTCACTTTATGGGAAACCTAACTACAAATGTGAATCAGTTCCATAAATTAAGTCAATCTTCTGGGTTTACCATCAACCACCTATGTAAACAAGATGAAAACTAAAAAAAGAAACTATTTATATTGCTTGTAGAAAAAAAAATGGAAAATTCAACAAGCCCCAAAGAGATACAACTCCCTCAAGACAAAAGTTTTATTTTTGTTGGATTGACGTGCCCTTCACAGTTTGGCTAATTCCATGTTCTTGAGAGCAGATGTCCTTGAATGTGCAGCTAACTTTGGGGCTGCTTGTGGTGGTGGTGGCAGCAGATAACTTGCTCCACTGATTAACTGCTGAGTGAGAAGAGAGCCCAGGAGGTTAGCAGGAGGAATGTACTAGGTGGCATCAGGATCTTGTTGCGAGTAAGTTTCTGATGAATGATAGGCGCCTATGTATCTTTTGTAGTCTAATGCCTTTTTTCTCTAAAGAAAATCCTGAAAACAATGATGTTCAATTATTTTTTCTGTTCTCACACCATTCATAGTCCAACACGGTCCCATCAATAACATCTCTCATAACTCACAATGATTCTCAAAGTGGGGAAACAGGGAGACCCCCTCTTTGAGGGTTGCATCAGATCGCAGTGGTGATGTGAGCCTCATTGAAATGGCCTGTCTCCTGATGGGACCTCTGATGTTCGACTAACTTTGGGACTGGTGATGGTGGTAGCAGATAATTTGCTCTACTGGTAAACCCTGCCATAAAACCTAGTCTGGGTTATCTCCTTACTTTTGGCTCATCCATTCAGAAAACTTATTGAGTGCTCATTATATGCCAGGTACTGATCATGGAGAATAGTAGAACTGAGTCATTGTGCTGGAAGAGACAGAGATACAGATAAATAATTACACTCCAACACATTCTTACGGAAATGTTGGTATATGCAAGTCTGATGACTTGAACGGGGAGGAAGATGAGCTTAACTCTGCCTTGGGGATTAAGAAGATCTCGTAGAGGTATCGGCTTTTCAGCTGGGCCCTAGGTGGACATAGAAGAGCTCACCAAGTCGGGAAGGGAACCATGAATTGAGGCAGAGTGGTGAGGCACAGAACAGAGGCAGAGCTTCTGGGAGATGGTGAGTAGGTGGGCTGGACTTGAGCAAAGAAACCTGTGAAGGAGAGTGCAGTAATCAAGGTGGACAGGCAGGTTAAGGGTGAAGGTCTGCAGATTATGCAGACTTTGAAAGCCAGACAAAGGAGCACAGACCTCTCCTCCAGGCAGAGAAGCCACTGATGTTCCCAGCAGGAAAGTAGCGCTGAGGTTGGCTCTCATTCTAGAAGTATGACTGTTGATATTCTGTCACTTCCTGCTGTGCGGAAATTACGCAAAGGCAATCCTCTGAAGACACCAAACCTGGTGAAAAAGGAGGAATTGGGGGGAAAATGCTGCACATCTCCCTGCCCAGGCTGATCTTGAACTTCTGAGCTCAAGCGATCCACCCACCTTGGCCTCCTAAAGTGCTGAGATTACAGGCATGTATTTAGTTTTTTAAGTACCCGGCCTACTTAATTTTTTTAGAGTGGTTTAAAATTAAGAGGATGACACAGAGATTTCTCATATACCCCTTACCCCACACATGCACAGCTTCCCCCATTAACTACATCCTGCACCAGAGTGGTACATTTATTAAAATGAATAAACCTACGTTGACATATCATTGTCATCCAAACTCTATAGTTTCTGCTAGAGTTCACTCTTGGTGTTGCACATTCTATGGGTTTGGACAAATGCATGCATGTATTCACCATTACAATGTCATAAAAGTTTTATTGCCCCCAAATCCTCTGAGCTCCCATTTATCCTTTCCCTGACCCAACTTGTGGCAACTTCTGATCTTTTTACTGTCCCTGTAATTTTGCCTTTTCCAGAATATCATATACTTGGAATCAGACAATATGTAGCCATTTTAGATTGACTTCTTTCACTTAGAATATACATTTGAGTTTCCTCCGTGTCTTTCATGTCTCATTTGTCTTACTAGCTCATTTGTTTTTAGTGCTGAATTTGTTTTTAGTCTTTCATGTCTCCGTGTCTTTCATGTCTCAATTGTCTTACTAGCTCATTTGTTTTTAGTGCTGAATAATATTCCATGATCTGGATGCACCACAGATTGTTCACTCGTCTACTAAAGGGCGTCATGGGTGCTTCCCAATTTTGGCAATTATGAATAAAGCTACTGTAAATATCCATGTGCATATGTTGGTGTGGATATGTCTTCAATCTTTTTTTTTTCTTTTTCTTTTCTTTTTCTTTTTCTTTGAGACGCTTGTCACTCTGCCACTAGGCTGGAGTGCAGTGGCATGATCTTGGCTCACTACAACCTCTGCATCCCGGATTCAAGTGGTTCTCCTGCCTCAGTCTCTCAAGTTGCAGGGACTGCAGGCGCATGCCACCACCCCCGGCTAATTTTTTGCATTTTTAGTAGAGAGGGGTTTCACTGTGTTAGCCAGGAAGGTCTCAATCTCCTGACCTCATGATCCACTCCCCTCAGCCACCCAAAGTGCTGAGATTACAGGTGTGATCCACCGCATCCAGCGATGGCTTCAGTTCTTTGGGGGTAGATAGTAAGGAACACAATTGCTGGATCACATGGCAGGAGTATGTTTGGTTTTTATACTTTACTTAGTAACATGTATTCTTATTTAAATATAATGTGTATGTATTATACATAAATTCATTTCAAACAAAATGGTGGCTTTTCATCTGCAAATACTTGGAAAGCTGTCCAGTAGGTCTTCCTCTTTGAAGCTCATCGTCATCTCAGATCACCAACCACTCAAACTCACCCCACCTATATAAACATATAGAAGAAAATGCCAAGCAAGGTACATGGCACATACTGCATCCCTCTCTGTTTCCCCTTATAAGGGTCCTAGCATACATCGCTTACCTGGGAGGTTTTGTAAAACACAGATTGCTGGCCCGTGCTCCAAATTCCTGACTCAGTAGGTCTAGGCATTTGCATTTCTAGCAAGCTCTGAGCTGATGCTAATGCTGTTAGCTGGGGGACCACACTTTGAGAACCACTGCCTGAAAATGTGAATAATGCTGGAGATAGTGTTGGAGTTCAGGGAGTCTTTCTTATAGGGTAAATCCAAAAAGGCAGCATCAAAATCATCAAAGCATACAGGGATACATTCTAAATGCTAACTAGCCATAATCACGACGGCAAGATTTGCTTGGGCGTGGTCTACAGGTTAACTCTGTTCAAATGACTGAGGCTGATGGTTCTTTTCCCATTTTCTTCTGATCCCTAGATTTTCATTTCATCCTGAATCAGGCTGGGTGATTAGGCTATGCTTCTTCCTTCCAGTGATCTGTTATGAGACCTGACAAGCAAATTCAGAAATGCGAGTCCAGCCAGGCACAGTGGCTTACGCCCATAATCCCAGCACTTTGGGAGGCCAAGGTGGGTGGATCACCTGAAGTCAGGAGTTTGAGACCAGCCTGACCAACAAGGAGAAACCCTGTCTCTACTAAAAATACAAAATCAGTCGGGAGTGGTGGTGCATGCTTGTAATCCCAGCTACTCAGGAGGCTGAGGCAGGAGAATCACTTGAACCCAGGAGGCGGAGGATGCGGTGAGCCAAGATTGCGCCATTGCACTCCAGCCTGGGCAACAACAGCAAAACTCAGTCAAAAGAAAGTAAGAGAGAGAGAGAGAGAGAGAGAGAGAGAGAGAGAGAGAGAGAAAGAAAGAAAGAAAGAAAGAAAGAAAGAAAGAAAGAAAGAAAGAAAGAAAGAAAGAAAGAAAGAAAGAAAGAAAGAAAGAAAGAAAAAGAAAGAAAGAGAAAGGAAGGAAGGAAGGAAGGAAGGGGGCAGGGAGGGAGGGAGGGAGGGAGGGAAGGAAGGGAGGGAAGGAAGGGAGGGAAAGAAGAGAAGGAAGCGAGGAAAGAAGGGAAGAAAGAAAGGAAGAAAGAGAGAAAAAAGGAAGAAAGAAAGAAGAAAGAGAAACAGAAAGAAGAAAGAAAGGATAAAAAGAAAGAGAAGGAAAGAAGGAAAGGAAGAAAGAAGGAAGGAAAGAAAGAAGGAAGGAAAGAAAGAAAGGAAGGAAGGAAGGAAGGAAGGAAGGAAAGAAGGAAGGAAGGAAGGAAGAAAGAAAGAAAAGAGAAATGGGACTCTGACCAATGTTGGGGACTGGACGCTAGATCCTGGCCTCCGAGTAAAAGCAGAGCGCGTATGACTGGTGTCAGTTGCAGAGTTAAACAGCTGGAGCCTCCCAGTCTGACGGGTGCCAGGAGATCAAAGTGCAGGAAGGGTCACAGAGGCAGGACCAGGGTCCTGGAAGTATATGTTAGTCCCTCTCTCTTCTTGTTCCTAAGGCGTCGTTCTCTGGACCCAGCATCCCTTCTCCTTCTTTCTTGTCCTTGGCAGACAAAGAACAGAGTAGAGACCTTGGGGCTCAGGTTGTTCGAGAAAGCGGAGCTGGGTTTGGCTTTAGCAAAGAAACAGCCAAAGGAAATCTAGTCTTTCCTAGACCTGTCCTGAAAAGAGATGCCCCTGGCCGGGACTCACCATTTGGGTTATGCTTGCTGCGTTATCTTCTCATGAAAGGCCGATCTTATCACTCATACTATTGCACGATGAGACAGGCATGAGACCTCTCACACTACCTGCAGCAGCTTTTTGTAGGAGGAAGGAAAGTTGGACAGATGTTTTTAAAAATCTTCCTTTGCTGCCTTCCGCGCAGCCTCTTGCAAGTCCTGGCGGAAGCCACGTGGACACCAGAGGGCGCCGCAGCACCAGCTCATTCCCTGGAGGCTCCATCGCCAAGGGTTCTGGCTTCACAGAGCAAGCCTGAGTTGAGCGCCTGCGATCACAATCACACGGAACAGACCCAGGGTTGGAAGCAATGCAAGAAATGGAAGTTCGGCATGTTCGCTCACTCAGCGTTGCCACTGATGGTTCAATAGCTTTTCTGGAAAAAAAGGAAATCAACAGATTTACCACTATGCTACGTGTACCCATAGATTTTACAACCTGCTCTGATTTCACACAAGTTCAAAAATGGAAAGAAGAAAAAATGGACCTCGAAAAGAAGAAAATATGGTAATAATTGCTGGTTACAAATTCTACAGGCATCTATGCCGAGGGCTGATTGCAGGCCATCCTCACAGCAGGGACTTGTGTACTGATGAGGAAAATTCCGAGTGCCCACGAAATAGCCACAGACATGATTTTACTTGATCTCAGGATGGGTATCATCAAAGAAGCCTGGTCTTCCCACCGGAAGTGAAGCTCAAATGATAATTGTTACTATTTATTGAGCACTTAAATGGGCCAGGAATTGTGCTGAGCTCAATGATTTACAGTCTATGGATTTTCTCATTTCATCTTCATCAAAGCCCTCAAAGACAGAGATGATTTTACAAATAAGGAAACTCCGGGCCTGGTGCGGTGGCTCACACCTGGAATCTCAACACTTTGGGAGGCCGAGGCAGGTGGATAACCTGAGGTCAGGAGTTTGAGACCAGCCTGGCCAACATGGTGAAACTCTGTCTCTACTACAAGATACAAAAATTAGCTGGGTGTGGTGGTGCACGCCTGTAATCCCAGCTACTCAAGAGGCGGAGGCAGGAGAAGTACTTGATCCTGGGTGGCGGAGGTTACACTGAGCCGAGATCACACCACTGCACTCAGAAGGACGGAAGGAAGGAAGGAAGGAAGGAAGGAAGGAAGGAAGGAAGGAAGGAAGGAAGGAAGGCAGGCAGGCAGGCAAGGAAGGAAGGAAGGAAGGAAGGAAGGAAGGAAGGAAGGAAGGAAGGAAGGAAGGAAGGAAGGAACTCGGGCCCAGAAGGGCTGAGTGGAACACATCATCTGAGAAGAGGGGATGCAGGATTTGAACCCAGGTCTTCCTGAAGGCAGCCAAGGCACATGCTCTTAACCACCATGCACATGGAACTCAATGGAGCTCAGCCTTCACTTCCTGTCCTTTCTATTCCTGCTCCCAGCGGTACACTGACAGCAATGAGTTGGGTGGGGATGGCATGATTTATAAGCAGATGAAATTTCTGTGCAGAAACCAAATAAACAAGTTTTCTGGGACAGTCTAATTTCAGATATGTTGTAATATCTGTTGTCAGGTGGTGCATAAGTCATGGATCAAATGAGGCATCCTCATTTTTTATCTGCAAATTATGAAACTTAAGGACATTTTAAGTAGAATTAAGATGCCAGAGACAGGAGTCCAAAGTATAATCCAGGCTTGGCGGTGACCACATCAGCAGCATTTTATGAGATAATGAGTGAAAAGGCTATTGAAAGTAGAAGGCACCATACAAACAGAAGAAAGAGCATGTGATCTGGATCAAAGGCACCTCTCTCTCTCATAGAAACACCTTCTCCCTTCCCAGGGAGAGGGTGAAAACAAACAGCATGAACTGAGTGAGAAATGGGCTCAAATCTTCACTCTGCTATTTACTAGTTGTACAGCTTTGAACAAGCAGTTTTACCTCTCTAAACCTCAGTTTCTTTATCTCTTAAGTGGGTATAATAATCCTCATATTTTATAGAGTAGTTATTAATAATAATTTCATGCATTTATCACATACTATGAGCCATGCACTGTGCTCACC
Source organism: Rhinopithecus roxellana (assembly GCF_007565055.1). Taxonomy (NCBI): domain Eukaryota; kingdom Metazoa; phylum Chordata; class Mammalia; order Primates; family Cercopithecidae; genus Rhinopithecus; species Rhinopithecus roxellana. The sequence goes on from NC_044551.1 coordinate 168,871,697, forward strand.
ACTTTATAAATTTTGACACATTGCATCTTCCCAACAGACCACAGGGCAGCCGTTCCAACAGGAGTTGAGGAGTGTGGGACGCAGAGGGGTCGAACAACCAGCCCACATACACACCTAAGTTGCAGAGGTGGAACTCAAGGTCAGGTTTATCAGGCCCAAGAGCTTAGAATGTAACCACTTACTGATCATAGAAGAAGCCAGGGATCACCAATTAAATCTGAGAGGGGTTGTGACAAATTGGAGTTTGCACAGGGAGCAAGGAGATCTCTGACAACTGAAATGAGATCTTCAGTCCTCACAGTAATCTAACAGCAGAGTGTGAGCATAATCAAAGAAAAAGAGAAACTGAGAAGGTTTTCTGATGTCTTTTTTCTTTCCTTTTGGGTAGAACTTTTTCTTTTTCGACACGGAGTCTCCCTCTGTCACCCAGGCTGGAGTGCAGTGGAGCGGTCTTGGCTCACTGCAACCTCTGCCCCCCCCCCCGCCAAGGTTCAAGTGATTCTCCTGCCTCAGCCTCCCAAGTAGCTGGGATTACAGGCGTCCACCACCGCACCCAGCTAATTTTTGTATTTTTAGTAGAGACGGAGTTTCACCATCTTGGCCAGGCTGGTCTTGAATTCCTGACCTTGTGATCCACACGAGGTCTCCCAAAGTGCTAAGATTACAGGCGTGAGCCACCCCTCCCGGCCAGAACTTCATATTTTTCAGGACACTTTACATATGCAGTCTCCTTTGATCCTCATGCTAATCCCATGAGGTGCACAGGAAAGACTTCATTCATCGCATTTTGCTAAAGGTAAAGAGTCCCATTAGCTAAGTGACCAGACAAAGGCCCCCTTGGAGACAAAGCTGTGGGTAAAATTTTGCAAGGTTGCCGTAAAAATTAAAAGTGACAGGTCATGGAAGAGTACTCAGCATGGCGACTGGCACACAGTGGGTGCTCAATAAATGCACATGGATCTGAATGAGTTGAAAACGTCTTCCCAAACTGTATTCATTCATTCTTCCTACAAGTGTGAGATCTGCCACTGTGTGGTATGAGGACAGTTCTCAGCAATGACACAGAGAGAACTTTTAGACAAAATGCCATCCAGTGAAAACCTTGGAGTTGCGATGAAGCATTGTCAGAGACTGGGGAGCACAGGCCTGGGAGAGGCCCCATGACTGACTTCACTAGTCCCTCCAAAGAATCTTGGAACTGGAAATAATTTCGAGACCATTTGGTCCCACATTTCCCAACTCTCAGGCATTCCCAGTCACACCGAGCTGGTTTACCTTGTCTGAATGCCATCTCACTGTTACTTACAGTTTGCTTTGAGTCAACTAGCTTTGTTATTTAGATGAATGTATTTCAATACACCTTCATGAAATCAAAGGTGTGATTTGCTGGGTGTAGATTTTTAAAAATATATGTCTGTGCTTCAATTCAGGTGTTCCTAATAAAGGCGTAGCATGTGAAAAATAAATTAAAATATGTCCATATTCCATACTTCTGGAAACTCAATTAATCCACTCAAATGACTTCATAATGTAAAGGAGAAAATTCAGCACCAAAGCAGAAAGCATTGCGCAGTATTTAGTATCACAGGGAGACTTGAACTGAAGTCGCTTTCCTTAGGATCTAGGGCTCTTTGCCATCAAGTGCCTCTTTTTGACCTTAAGATCTGCAACGTTAGCTACCCACAACTGTGTGGGACAAAAGTGTCAGAAAGGGGGAGACACACCCCCTGCCAAAGGCCTCCCAGTAGGCACCCTGGATGGTAGGGCTGTAGATGATGCAGTTTCTCCTTTGAGTTTATCGGTCTTTTCTCACTAACTGTGTATTACTGATGTCATTTTGGTAGCTATGTAAAAAGAAAGATCAAGCTACTTTTATATGGTTGTAATATGTATGTCTCACAAATCCAGATAGATGTCTATCGCCTCTTAAATAAAGGGGGAACCTCATTTTGTTTGCTGTTCACAAGGGGCTTGCTTTCTGACACTAACAGTGGTCACAGTTTGCTGAGCACATGCATTGTGTCAGGCACCGGGTCAAGGATTTCTCCAAATCCTTCTAAGCTAGATATTATCTGTCTTCCAGGAGCACCTGGAAGGCGTTGAAACAGGATCTGAGCTCCAGGGTCACACTCCAACACTGATTTCTTGTCTCGGAACAGCGGGCTGGTATTTTGGAGACTGACAGCTGCCACACTCAGCCTGACATAGCATGGACACCTGCTCAGCCCTGTCTCCTCTGAGCCTTGCCTGGGAGGAGGTGGGACAATGCCGGTTCTACTATTCCACTGCAGAAGCTGACTTGCAAAGGGTTTCCGGGGTTTGCCTATAAAATCACACAGCCGAGGTGTAGAGCAAGGCACTTCCATCTCCGTTCTTTCTAATTGCTACAAGCATTGCTTACAGTTAATGAGATATATTGATATGTAAGGCTGGAAACAGAAGTTGCTGAGCAGGCCCAGCACAGACTGATTCTGCCCAAGCCTCCCTGAAGGAAGCGCCTGTCTGCCTGGCTTCTCTACACAGGGCGACTTCAGAGAGGCCCGTCATCTGATAGTTAACTGCTCATCCTGCCCGTCAGGGGAAGTCAAAACACAGTTAAAGTTTAGTGGACTTAATCTATTTAATAATAAAAATAATAATGGCCCAATTAATAGCAATCCTGTGCACTTTTATGGACGCTTTCATCTGAGAATCAAAGTGGTTTGGAAGAGGAACCATCATTAGCTGATTTTACAGATGAGGAAAATCAACATAAAGAGGTTAAATGACTTGCCCAAGGTCAGGGCCTGAGTCAGCACCGGAGCCACAGGGAGAGCAACAGGCTCAGCCAGGGCTCCCGCTCCCTCCTCCTCTTTCTGGGCCTGGCACTTTTGTAATATCTTTCATCTGAGAATCTTAAATTAATCTCCCAACAATTACCACCATTCATCGGTGGCCAAAAAAAAAAAAAAAAATCTCAACCTGGTTTGCCAAGCAGTGAAGGCCTCTGTCCTTTGCTGCCTCCACCGGGTCATCAGGGGGTGTCGGCAGGGAGTACACCCCTGCCCCCCAGCCTGGCACAGGGTCCTGGGTCTCACCATGCCAGAGGTTGGAGCCCCACACAGTCAAGAAACTGGGAATGAACAAGACAGCAGGGCCAGTACTTGGAGCCATTTGCCATATAATAATCTGGAAGTCATCTTAGCGATGCTGTCTTTGAGTTTCTGTTTCTCTGTTTGTTCTAACTGAAATTCAGACGTTATGCCATAGGGGAAAGAACATAAATGCTGGAGTCAGACACGCCTGGCTTTGAATGTTCACTCTGTCGCTTATTAGCTGTGTGTCCTTAGACAAATTGCGTACCTCTCTGAGCCTCAATGTCTTTATCTATAAAATCAGTGTAGTTTGTACATTAGATGCCTTCGATGCCTACAATGACAGCTACATGTGCTTCCACTCTTCTTTAAATGAGTTCCCTGTAAAGTTGTAATTTGCATATATAGCTCTTAATATACTGTGCATTGCTGTGTACATTGTATCTGTGTAGACCCATGGTGCAGTGTATACATCCAAAATCAGATATATCAAAATCTACAGATGAATCTTTTGAAAAAGATTTGCAAGGATAATGTTAACCATCCTTTTTTTCATTATACCCTGATTTCGTGCTATACTGTGCTTCTGCCATAATAACCCGTGGTGATTGTTGGGATGTCAGAAAGGAAGTCCCTTGGATACCCTGAGCACAGGATATTTGGCAGGCACCCTGCCAGTGGGAGCAATTTCTATTAGGCACAGTCTAACAAAAGTAAAAAGGCTGAAGAAACAGTCTTGCCTCTAAGAAGGAAGAAAGGAGTTTTAAAAAAGAAAAGAGAGGTAGAACGAGAAGTGGAGGAGTGGCCCTGGGCAGCCTGACCAGCTGACACCAAGCCAGGGCCATCGATGGCCCATCTCAGCCCCACAACCTCACTGGGTGACACGGCGGGATCTCGCTCTGCAGATCAGGAAGTGGGCCTGGAGTCACGACAGGACTTGTCCAGGTTCACAGAGCCAGTAAATGGCTAACAGGGAATTTGAGCTGCAGCCTGTCTGATCCCTGAGCTTCTGTTCTCTACTAAGGCACTTGGAGCCTTCTTTATTAGAGAACTCATTTTTCACACATTGGGTGGTGAAGAGCATATCCTGTTGTATCCGTCATGGTCACGGCAGGAAACAGCTGAGCCCCTGAAGATCAGTGAGAATCAAAGGTGTGGGCAAGAGGAGGAAAAGCAAAGGTGTGGGTCAGGACCTTGTGTAGCTACTACCCCTAGACCTAAGGGGATTAGGAGAGGTTGCAGCTCCTGGAAACTGCAAAGAAGGAGGTCTGTAGAGAGGGCTCCCAGGAGAAGAGCTGTGACCTTCAGTAGATGGACACTGCCTGCAGGGTGAGACAGGAGGCTGGAGAAGAAGTGCCTCTCACTCACTCCCTGTCCTCTCTCCCTCAACTTCCAGTTAGGCTCCTCGGTGACCAAATCCCACAGACTGGGGAGCCTGTTTTCCATCCAGGTCAGCCTCCTGGGGCAAAAATCAGACTGGGGGAAGGGAAGAGAGTGGAGGCCGGGTGGGGGCGATGGAAGGACCAATCCTCCTCCAGTGAAGAACAATCTCAGTGCTAAGGCTGCCCCCTCCCAGAGGCAGGGATAACATCCCCAGGGGATGGTTCTAATCTTTGCTAAGAGCCTTTGACAGATAATATCAGGAGGCAGTCAAGCATCCCTCTGAGCTGCCTAGGTAGGGACATCCTATCCATTTTAAAGATGAATAAGTCGAGGTCCAGGGAGACTAAGTCATTGGCACAAACACAACAAGGGATGCCAGGAAGAGAAGATGGAATGTTAATTCACTCACTCACTCACTCCGTCATGTATTTAGTGGCCACGTCATTATCTGTAGAGCAGCTTTTGTGTCACAGACTGCATATTCAACAAAAAGCCTGGGGCAATTGTTATTCTTTTATCCTCCCATGATGCTTCACCCAGGGGTTCAATTATAAATAGTTATAATCACTGACATTTATTCAGCTCACTATTTGCCAGGGATTGTGCAAAGAACTTGCCTGCATTGTCTCATTTAATCCCCATAATAACTCTTGGAAGAAGGTATAATTGTTATTGTCTCTATTCTACAAACAGGAAACCCAAGCTTAGAGAGATTAAATAACTTGTCCAAAGTCACCCACTGGGAGGGATGGAACTGAACTTAGAACCTAGGTCTTTCTGACTTTAGAAGCTGGCGCTTAACCTCCGTGCTGCTCTGCAGAGGTTCAAACTGGTGGCCAATAAGCCAGGTGTGACCCACAGACATGCTTTCTTATATTTTTAATGAAGCCCACAGTCAAAACTCGAGACTGTACTTTTCCAAATACAGATTTCTTTATTTTTCTTTTCAAGACATCAGGTGGTTTGGCCACATAAGGCCTGTATTCCTTCCTGGCACAGCCAGCTGTTCACAACCTTGCCTGCCTGTGCAGCTTGGTTCACGGACGTCCTCTGTCTCCAGAGGTGGTTGGGTTCATGTCCCTTGCTAGGTGGACTCTTTATTCTATGGCAAAATGCAGTAGCATGATGCTGGATGAGTGCCCTTTGGATGGAGACTGGAACTTTTACCCTAGGGGGTCCCTGTTCCTCTCCACTTGGCCAGATCCATGGGAACCCCACAAACACAAAGGGGCCAGGGCAGTAAACAGCTTATTAGCTGTCACTACACCTTTCCTGGCTGGCCACAGCAACCGAGCATAAAAGGCAGGCCCACCACGTCAGGAAAATGCCCGACCCAAAAAGCTTGTCTCAGTGCAGCCCATGGCAACCCATTGAAGGCAGATAAAACACTTTCAACAATATCACCTTTTATCTTTGCTTTGTGGGCCAAGGGAATCAAACACAGTTGCCAAACACAAATTAATGTGTAATTATTTTCCTTGCCTGAATCATTTTCTTTCATGTGCCAGAGCATGCTGAGCAAATGGCACCACACCTTGGACTTTAATTGTGGTAATCAGGGCTCTGAGCCACAAGAAAGGTTTTCCTAATGCCTCCCTTAGCACTGACTTTCAGGCTGAAGCAATTGAATTTCCCCTGTTCTTCTCTTCTTTTTAAGGGAAAGAAACATATGTTCGAAGAGGTTCTGAGGCTGCTGCACCCGATGTCTTACCTGGTTGGCCCTGGGAAGGGGCCCATCTCCAATACAGAAACACAACCAACTTGGGCAGGTGACTTACCGTGCTCATGGCTGCTCTTTTCTCTAATTCATTTGGTGACTAATTATTTGTGAGTAAGTTTAAGACCACCTATCTTTGTATTAATCATATTATTGGATACATGCTATGTTGTTTATCTGCTAAGATGGCCTTGAAGTTCCAGTCGTGTGCATCCAGGAAGGCGAAGAGGAAAGTGAGGGTTGACAGGGGGCCTCTGTCAAAAGAAACATCAGGAATATTGGTGACTCCTTCTGATCCTCTAAGCCTGTGTTGTAAGTTTTTTGCTTGTTTGGTGTTCGGTTTTTGGTGGCTTTTTTTTTTTTTTTTGAGACGGAGTCTTGTTCTGTCACCCAGGCTGGAGTACAATGGTACAATCTTGGCTCACTCCAACCTCCTCCTCTCAGGTTCAAGTGATTCTCCTCCCTCAGCCTCCCGAGTAGCTGGGATTACAGGCACCCACCACCAGGCCTGGCTAATTTTTCTATTTTTAGTAGAGACGAGGTTTCACCATGTTGGCCAGGCTGGTCTCAAACTTCTGTCCTCAAATGATCCTCCTGCCTCAGCCTCCCAAAGTGCTGGCCTTACAGACATGAGCCACCTCACCCAGCCTATTGTAAATTATTCTGAGCCATTCTTTCTCCTTTCTGCCTCAGCAGATCTAAGATTGCATTCCCAAGTACTCGGTTATGGTTTGGACCTAGAAATCAGCTCTTCGTACAGGAAGATTGCCTGCCTCTTCTCATCAGGAATGAGACTGTGTTTAAAGACATTCACGGAAAATCAAAAACACTGCCGCATTTCTCCATGGAAGGTAGCTCCTCACCCCTGGATGTGACCACACCACTCCACGGAGCTCCACCGGCTCCTCCTGAGAGTCCTTTGTCGAGTTGAGGGAGGATTGTGGGGTTAATGACTTTGTATTTCCTTCAGTAATAGATGAATTTGGGCACTGTTTTGAACATGGACATGAGAATGAACCCTTGAGTCTAGAACGTTTTTTGGCCATCAGTTCTAGTGTTCTTTATGTGATGGGCCCAAGCCATGAGAGTATTAGGTCAACTGGTGCATGGCAGACAGTCAGCAGCATGCAACAAAGGACTAAAACTCACATCAATGGATATTTTAAGAAAGTCTTTCCTGGAAAGGATGGCTGGAGACAGGGTTAGTTCTTTATCTATCCAGGCACACGTGCATGTATTTGTTTATTGAACCATGATTGAGTGCCTACTCCAAGAACTGGGGATGCAAACATTAAAGAGATTCAGCCCTGCTCTCCAGAGGAGGCTGAGGAGTTGGAGAGAATCAGCGGGTCTGGTAGCCGCGGCGGGGAGCACCTGGCCAGTGGCCTGCGGCTGAGTGCTTAACAACTAGCTCTCTTGACTGTCGTTCTGACACGATATTTTCATTTGCATTCACAAGATAAAAGTAAAAGAACAAAGGCTCTGTTGGAACCCCACTTGTTCATCGATGATGTGAGGACTTTCTTCGCTAAATTGGGTAACAGTTTTCAAAGACAGTCATGGGTTGCCGAACAATGTTTCAGTTGAACGGCATATATGGCAGAGGTCCCATAAGATTATAATGCCATATTATGACTCTGTCTTTTCTACTTTTAGCTATGTTAGATGCACAGATACTCACCTTTGTATTACGATTGCCTGCAGTTTTCAGGACAGTAGCATGCGGTACAGGGTTATAGCCTAGAAGCAATAGGCCATATCATCTAGACGTACAGTAGGCTATCCCTTCTAGGCTTGTGTAAGTACACTCTACAATGTTCTCACAACAACAGAATCACCCGATGCATGCATTTCTCAGAATGTATTCCCATCATTTCCCATTATTAAGCAATGCATGACTGTATTGGAAGACTATTTCTTCAATTTGGGGGAGCTTTTAATAATGTAATAACTACAGACAGGAAACACATTTGAAGTTTAATCTGCATTGCTAATACTTTTTTCATTATTTTTTAAAGTCTAGACCATCAACACAACAATAAACTAAACTCTGATTTCCAGCATTTGCCAATTTCCATGGTATAAATACTCCAATCATGGCCAATTTCAAAGTTACCAAGGAGATATCACGGAGAGAGGCACAGTAGCACACTATCATATAGAATTTCCATTGTACAGCTGTGATGGAGGTAAATAATCTTAAGAGCATTAGATAATAGTAAAATCTAATAAAAAATAATTAGGAAGTGATGAGTTTTGAGTATTTACGAGCTGTGTTTTTAATACAATTTACTTAATTATAAGTTTTTATAATTTAATCTTTAATAATTGATGTATTTAACAACCAGCTTGCAAAATTCCTGACAATTTAATAATTGGCTCTTGTAGGCCAGTAAGGGCAGGCTCTGGCACTTTCCTGTATTTAACCCAGCAGGAGAGGTCAGGGAGGGCTTCTCAGAGAAGGAGATTCCTGAGCCAAGGAGAAGCACATTGTGGTGTAGAAAAGACTGTGACCTCCAAAGTCCAACTTCTGCGAGTTCAAATCCCAGCTCTGCCTCTTCCTGGTGCTGTGATCCTGTTGTTAGTTGCTTTCCTATTCAGTACCTCACTTTCCTATTCCTTAAAATGGGTATCAAAATGCTTAAATCACAGGGTTGTTTTGTGGATAAAGTGCCTGGGCTGTACAAGATGCCCTCACATACTAACTCTTAATGTAAGGCAAGTAGGAATTCAGGGGAAGGTGGGGAACATAAGAACATTCCAGACAGGGAGAGCTAATGCACAAAAGCAGAGTGGGAGACAGTCAAGGGCTTGTGGGAAACGCCAAGTGTTCCCATAGACACAGCACCCATGAACATGCAAATGAAGCTGGCAGAGAAGGCTTTGAATCTCTTGCTCAGAAACTTCACCTTGATCATGGAGGCTAGTCCTTAGGCTCTAGGGGCGGTGTGGGGATGGGGGCATTTGTCTGGCTTAGTCCTCCATCTGTGAGCTAGAGCTTGCTCAGCCCAGACCATCACCAAGGACCATGGTGGTAATGAAAGAGGCTACCCTTTGAAAAGTGTCTAGTGGTCGGGTACGGTGGCTCATGTCTGTAGCCCCAGCACTTTGGGAGGCTAAGCCAGGCAGGTCGCTTGATCCCAGGAGTTTGAGACCAACTTGGCAACACGGCAAGACCCCGTGTCTATTTTTTAAAAATTATTTTTTAAAAAAGGAAGTATTTAGCGTAGAGCCTGGCACACAGTATACATTAAAGTTAGTTATCATCGTTTGTATTCTTTCTAGGGCCCTGCTCAGTGCCGGGGAACAACAGGAGATCAGTAAATGCTTGTAAGACGCACGCTGGGCTACCCCACACTGAAGCAAAGTTACTGCACCTGGCCTTGGCATGCAGCTCCCTGGGAGAGCTGGGAAGGCCTCAGGAAGGAAGCTGAGTTGCAGCCAGCCCACATCCACCTGCTATAGAGAGGTGCAGCCAGGGTGGCTTTCTCCAGATCTGGGTCTGGGGGTGCCTTGGGGAATTCTCTTTGAGTTCCATGATTAAGCTGCTGTAAACTTCACAGACAAACCCCAGCTGGTTCTGGGGCATGTATGACCTGGAACCACTCTATCACAGCTACCCAAAGACTCACCCCTGGGATGGCTGTTTCTTCCTGTGCTGGGTAGACTTGGGTTTTACTTAAGAAGACGGAAACCAGAGATTCAGCATGATTCTTTGGATAATTTAGGGTCCTGCATGCTGTTGTTGAGGAAACAATCATGGACATTTGCTTCTTTGTTTTGCATGAAATAACTAGTTTGCCTGTTTAAAGAAAGCTCTATCATTTATCTGGCCTGAGCAGACATAGCCAAGAACTTGCTGTTGCTTTTTAAATTAAATACCTACTGTGTGCCAGAGGCTTTCACAAGGTTAGTTCCAGACTACCGCCCACAATTGGGAGCAATTTCTTGAGATAAGCCTGGCTAATAGAAGAGAAATTTAGTGTTGATGAGGCATCTGCAACAGTTATTGTCTCATTGAACCCTTAGGACAACTTCATGAGACCAGTGTTATTAGAGCCATTTTAGAGATAAGGCAAATGAGGCACAGGGAAGTTAACTGAATAGTAACAGTGCTTATTTTTTGAGCACTCAGGACTGTGAAGTGGCCTTACCTGCGGTAGCCCATTCTCGCTTTGCTGCAGCTGCATGAAGTACGTGCTATTACTATCACCTTCATTTTGCAGGTGAGGACTCTGAGGCTTAGATGGATCTTCGGGGATGAGTGGTGGAGAAGGGGTTCCAACTCTGGGATCACTCCAAACTCCAAACTTTTAACCACAGCTGGCACAGGTCCCAGTTGTGGGAAGTGGAGTCAGGCTTATCCCTAGGGAGCATGTTCTTCTCCCTATTAACTCTCACCTTACCATCTTCTTGCAGGTAGCATGGAGATTTTCACCCTCGGAAGGTGGAATGACATGACTCACGGCTAAGGTCTGAACGGCCACACAGAGCCCTGTGTGGATTCAGGGTCATCCACTGATTCTAGGTCCACTTGAGCCAGTTCTCATTCATTTCTAGATTTTAATCTAGAATATTAGAGTGGAAATAAAACCCATCCTTTGTCCTCCCTCAAGCCCCTTCCATTGTCCTCCCAAGGAGATGCAACCCTAGGGATGAGTGAGGAATTGCTGGGTGTCCAGGGAGGGCTGGAGAGAAAGTGCTTTGAACACACTGTGCCAGATGTCATGGTTCCATCTCCATGCTACCAGCTGGCCAGCTTCTTGCAGAAGTGCCAGCTTTACTATTTCTCATTGTAGCCTCGATGCCATGACTGGACCAGGCCCTTCAGAACATACACCTCCTCCCAAACAGCATCTTTTGCGCTTTTCTTTGCTTTTTAAATTTCTCTCTCTTTTTTTTAAATTTTGGCCAAATTCACACCAATGTAAGAGAACTCATCCGGACTTCCCAAAGCCACAAAGCATAGGAAGAGGGAGGGGAATCAGAGGGTTGGAGGCGCATGGAGGCATTCAAGAACAAATGTGCATGGTTGGCTAAATACCACTGGGAGACAGTTTTCCCCATTATTTTCTTTTTTTTTTTTTTTTTTTTTTTTTTTTTGAGATGGAGTCTGGCTCTGTCACCCAGGCTGGAGTGCAGTGGCCGGATCTCAGCTCACCGCAAGCTCCACCTCCCGGGTTTATGCCATTCTCCTGCCTCAGCCTCCCTGAATAGCTGGGACTACAGGCGCCCGCCACCTCGCCTGGCTAGTTTTTTGTATTTTTTTAGTAGAGACGGGGTTTCACCGTGTTAGCCAGGATGGTCTCGATCTCCTGACCTTGTGATCCTCCCGTCTCGGCCTCCCAAAGTGCTGGGATTACAGGCTTGAGCCACCGTGCCCGGCCTTCCCCATTATTTTCTTCATGCCACTATGGAATCTGGTTTTTGCAATGGAAATATGGCCACAAATGACTGCTGGACTCCAGTTCAAAAGGCTCATTTCTTAAATAACCACTAAATAACTTATTTATGTAACCAAACACCACCCGTTTCCCCAAAACTATTAAAATATAAGAATAAAAATAAAATAATAATTTTAAAAATATAAAAATAAAAGCCTTACACAATACAAAAAATATATCTAAGGTATGACACAGGGATTAAGAATGGTATTGTATATCCCAAAGAGTTCATATAAATGGTTCAGTTATCTCTACTAAAACAAAAACAAAAACAAAAGGCTCATTTCTGAGAAGAGAGAGGAATTGAACTTGGAGTCTTTGGAATCCATTTGGCTCTGCTATCTGACCTTGGGCAAGTAACTTAACCTGGGAGAATACAGACAGGGCTGGTTAAATCTGGGGAAACTATTATCATGCCCATTTTACAGATGAGAAAACTGAGGCACAGAGGGGTTAAATAACTTGTCCTAAGTCATACAACTAAAAAGTGGCAGAGCTAGGATTCACACCCAGGCCCTCTGGCTCAAATACTCATTTCCTTCCCCTTCTGTTCATATGGCTGAATCTGGATTTGATAACTGAACTCAACCTAGAACTTTCCAGTGTCATCCCTCTTCCTTTGAGAATCTCGGAGATGGGAGATCTGAGAGAGGACTGGCCAATTCACACGAGAAGCCCAGAGAGGAATCCTCCACTGTCAGTTTCCTGCCCGCAACCCATTAAATAAGCACAACTTTTCCATTGTAGAACATTCTCAAAATACAGGTAAGCCAAAATAATAAATTACAAACCATCCATAATCCCACCCACTCAAAGGTAACAACTCTTAACACCCGATGAGTGTTATTTCCCACCTTTCCATGTATATAAATACGTACTTTTTTACATCTAACAACAAACAGTTTTATGTGATACTTAAGCTTTTGTTTTGATGTTTGGTCCTGATGTGGAAATAGCTTTATGAATTCATGTGATTATATTAACAGATACACATTGCACAAACCATTTAGATGATGGAGGAAATGATGAAGAATAAAGTAAAATACCACCCCAATCCCACCAGCCTGAAGTAATCACCGTTTACCTTGTGGTGTATATCTTTCTCAACCTTTCTCTATGGAGAACAACTTATATATACTACAATTTTCCTCTGAATGGGACTATACCTCTAGCTTTTTGAGTGGTTATTTTTTCTGTAATATTATATTGTGGGCATTTTCCCGTGTCAATAAATACAGCCCTACATTATGGTTTTCAATGACCATGCAGTATTATATTTTATGCAGGTGTCATAATTTGTTTAAACATTATCTCATTGTTTAGTCATTTAGATTATTTCTAATGTTTTCATTTTACAAACAGTATGGTGATGAACAACCATATGGCTGAGATTTTAAGCATTCTCAGTTGTTTTCTGAAAATAAATTCTAGGGGGTAGCAAGGCTACATTTAAAGACATGCCTGCTTTTAAAAGCTATATATTTGGCCGTGTGCAGTGGCTTATCCCTCTAATCCCAGCACTTTGGGAGGCCAAGGCAGGAGGATCCTTTGAACCCCAGAGTTCAAGACCGGCCTGGGCAACATGGCAAAACCTTGTCTTCTCAAAAAATCAAAATGTTAGCTGGGCTTGTTGGCATGCACCTATAGTTCCAGCTACTTGAGAGGCTGAGGCAGGAGAATCACTTGAGTCTAGGAGGTTGAGGCTGCAGTGAGCTGTGTTCATGCCACTGCACACCAGTCTGGGAGAGAAAGCAAGAATCTGTCAAAAACAACAACAACAAAAAAAAAGTCTATGTACTTAAATTAAGAACCCTGCTCCTGGGACACCACTATGTGAAGGTTCTCAGGAACAAGGAAAAGCTCACGGAATCCATGAGCCAACTGAATCCTGTTCAAAGTGAGAACTCTGGAGTATACATTTGAATACTTAGCATGCGTTTCCCCCACTGAAGAAGGAATGCTCCATCTCAGGTGGACTCAAGTTCTTCCTTTTCCTTCCCAAGCATAACATGCATGTTTTCACCCCTAGCTCAGAGGTCAGCCAGGCTTGCCTCAGCTCTTGAGAATCAAGTGGTATTTCATCAAAACCCCATCATCCTGTCTTTCTGATCTTTCTAGATTCCAAGGGCTTGCTCTCGCGTTTCAGCTCCTGGTCCTACTGCACACCACTGTCCTTCCCCCAGGTCACCCTGGGCATATTGTAGCCAGTTCCCACAGCAAAGCACTATACATCAAGCATTTCCTAAGTCCCTGCTGTGTTTTCTGGAAGATTCTAAGGAGCAATCATGTACACCCGTTAGTCATCTCCAAAATTCCAGATTCTCTCTTCTTTGAAGTTCTGTTGCCAGTGGGGAGTCTCCTTCTGTCCTTCATAAATATGCACACCACCTAACTTACTGTCTCCTCTCTTTCCTCTTTAGGTTTCTCCCTAGAAACTTAAAATCTGTTACTTAAACATTCCCTTAGCATCTCAAACTCCATCCCAAATGAGATATCAAGACATTTCTTCCAAATTAATGCAATGCTCTAGGAAAGAATTTCATTGACTAAATTTTTCTACAGCTGCTTTTTGCATCTGTTTTATTTATAATAAATCTATAAGATGGTCTCAATTTAAAATAGTTTGTTCAGTAGTGCCCATAAACCTAAGCTATGACCTTAGAAATACCAGTAGTATTTTATTGTTCAAATTGCCTCTTCCAACCGAAGTGGGTATATAGATACCATTTGTGTACCCTGATTTGGGTTCTGAAATTACACTTAGAACACATATACACAAACAAAAGGAAATAAAATTTATACAATTTCAGCTCTTATTTCAACATTCTACCTGCATTGTGATTACTTGTTTGTAGTTACACATTCACCTTCATCCCCCACTGGGTTGTTCATTTCTTTGAGGCAAAAACAAAATTACTTTAACCCCAGCCCAGCATGGTGCCTAAGACAAAGCTGGACTGCAAAATATGCCAACGAATTTAAATTGTCATGATGGCCTTTGGTCCTTCGGGTGTTCATAAACTTCTCAGGTGAGTTCATGTGAACAATAACACTGTCAATAGACAGTGCCAATAATGAGCTATGCAAATGTTTGGGGTATTTTCCATTTTAGGAGTTGGCTCCTCTCTTGTACTATCAGTCTGTAAACAGATATCTGATGCTGAAGATCCATGGATTTGGATATTCCGGGCAAGGCTTTTCCCCCAGGTGATTCACAGTGGGATTGGCCCTTGAAGTTGAAGGATCTTCTTCAGTTTCTGTCTCTCATCTGGTTTCCTGAATTGAATCAAAATTTGATTTAAACTCATAGCTGAGGGATGTTTCCTAGCTACAGAATCCAAGACTTTCTAGAAGGCAAGAATTACAAGCTTATTTTCAGAGGTTTTTTTTTTCTTGGTGGGGGCTCAAAGAGGGTCACACTCTTCTACCCCTTCTTCAAAATTATTTCATTTTACATAGTATTTCCTCTCACTTTTCCCAAAAAAACCCATAAAATTTGGAGGAAAACAAACCCTATCTTTAACCCTGCATAAAGCTTCTTACAAGATGACATCTATCTTTGATTAGAAAATTATTATTTGGGGGCGGGTCCAAGATTGCCGACTAGAAGCAGTGGTGTTTGGAGGCTCCCATCAAAAAAAAAAAAAAAAAAAAACCCACAATAACAACAACAAAAAACACATAATAAGTGTGTGAATCCTTCACCGGCAACCAAGGTGTCCAGGTTCTTTCATCAAAATTGACTGGATTTCTTTCCATGGCGTGACCCATGGAGAGAAGGAAGAACAGTGTGGTGCAACAGCTTACCCGAGAGCCACAAGGTGCAAGGGAATCCCCTCCCCGCAGCCAGGGAAGGCAGTGAGTAAGCACACTACCCAGCTGGGGAAACTGCTTTTTCCACGGAACTGCACAACCCACATTCGGAAGATCTCACTTGCAAAACCATGCCACTGGGGCCTAGCATCCCAACCCCAGAGCCTGCAAGTTTTTACATTTTCTCAGCTGGAATCTGCTCGAGACCACCAAAATCCCAGGGGGACGGGCGACCATCACCAGCTGTGGCTGCCCGCTAAGTTGTTGAAGCTCTTTCGGGGAGAGGCAGCTGCCAGAACTGGGACTCACAACTGCCTAACACACTAAGTTCCCTGGGGTTGGGGAAGGGCAGCACCCATTTCTATAGCTTCAGGCTCTGCTTTTCCCCTGCTGGAGCCAGGGAGTCTGAACAGTACCAAGATTTGTCCCCACAGCACAACACCCTGGTTGTGGCAGTCTGTGGCCAGAGCGCCTCTTAAGGCCTAACCCTGACACATCCTTCCTCACTGGGAGGGGATTCCCATTCCCTGCAGGAACTCCGGTAACTCCCACCAGAGTCTCAGGGACAAAATTCAGATCTTCCTGGGCCTGAGCCCCTAGGGAGAGGGATGGCCAGAGTCTCTGCAGACCGCCAACTTAGCCTCTCCTCCTGGTAGTTGTGAGGAATCCAGGCAGCCCAGACGAGTAGGTTTCCCTCTAGCAAAACACACCCCCTCCATCAAGGGACAAAATACTTCATTAAACGGGTCCTGCTCCCTGTGCCACCCAACTGGGTGACACCCTGCAACCAGGGTTGTCAGACACCCTATACAGGAGCGATCCTACTGGCATCAGGTTGGTGCCCCTCAAGATGAGAGGTCCCAGAAGAAGGAGACGCCCATCTTTGCTCTTCTCCAGCCTCCTTAAGTGACATATCCAAGCACAGGAGTGAATCAGATGAGTAGGGCCTGAAGTGAACCCCCAGCAAACTGCAGCAGCACTGGAGAATAGGGACCTAACTATTTCAAGAATAACAAACAAGCAGGAAGCAACAACTACAGCATCAACAGCAACAAAAAAGAGGCCCCCACAAAAACCCCATCCAAGCATCAGCAGCCTCCAAGACTGAAAAGAGACCAACTCACAAAGATGAGAAAGAATAAATGAAAAAAATGCTGAAAACCCAAAAGGCCAGAGTACATCTTCTCCAAATAATTGCAACCTCTTTCCATCAAGGGCGCAGAACTAGACAGAGGATCAGATGGACGAATTGACAGAAGTAGGCTTCAGGAAATAGATAATAAAAAACTATGCTGAGCTAAAGGAGCATGTTCTAACCCATTGCAAAGAAGCTGAGAACCTTGACAAAACATTAGCGGAATTGCTAACTAGAATAACCAGTTTAGAGAGGAACATAAATGACCTGATGGAACTGAAAAACACAGCACGAGAACTTCGTGAAGCATACGCAAGTATCAACAGCCAAACTGACCAAGCGGAAGAAAGGATATCAGAGATCGAAGACCACCTTACTGAAATAAGACAGGCAGACAAGAATAGAGAAAAAAGAATGAAAAGAAATGAAGAAAGCTTTTAAGAAATATGGGACTTCGCTGAAGTTGCTTATCAGCTTAAGGAGATTTTGGGTTGAGACAATGGGGTTTTCTAAATATACAATCATGTCATCTGCAAACAGGGACAATTTGACTTCTGCTTTTCCTAATTGAATACCCTTGATTTCTTTTTCCTGCCTGATTTCCCTGGCCAGAACTTCCAACACTATGTTGAACAGGAGTGGTGAGAGAGGGCATCCCTGTCTTGTGCCCATTTTCAAAGGGAATGCTTCCAATTTTTAGCCATTCAGTATGATATTGGCTGTGGGTTTGTCATAAATAGCTCTTATTATTTTGGGATACATCCCATCAATACCTAATTTATTGAGAGCTTTTAGCATGAAGTGCTGTTGAATTTTGTCAAAGGCCTTTTCTGCATCTATTGAGATAATCATTTGGTTTTTGTCTTTGGTTCTGTTTATAGGCTGGATTACGTTTATTGATTTGCATATGTTGAACCAGACTTGCACCCCAGGGATGAAGCCCACTTGATCATGGTGGATAAGCTTTTTGACGTGCTGCTGGATTCAGTTTGCCAGTATTTTATTGAGGATTTTTGCATCGATGTTCATCAGGGATACTGGTCTAAAATTCTCTATTTTTGCTGTGTCTCTGCCAGGCTTTGGTATTTGGATGATGCTGGCCTCATAAAATGAGTTAGGGAGGATTCCCTCTTTTTCTATTGATTGGAATAGTTTCAGAAGGAATGGTACCAGCTCCTCCTTGTACCTCCAGTAGAATTCAGCTGTGAATTCATCTGGTCCTGGACTTTTATTGGTTGGTAGGCTATTAATTATTGCCTCAATTTCAGAGCCTGCTATTGGTCTATTCAGAGATTCAACTTCTTCCTGGTTCAGTCTTGGGAGGGTGTATGTGTCCAGGAAATTATCCATTTCTTCTAGATTTTCTAGTTTATTTGCATAGAGGTGTTTATAGTATTCTCTGATGGTAGTTTGTATTTCTGTGGGGTCGGTGGTGATATCCCCTTTACCACTTTTTATTGCATCTATTTGATTCTTTTCTCTTTTCTTCTTTATTAGTCTTGCTAGCAGTATATCAATTTTGTTGATCTTTTCAAAAAACCAGCTCCTGGATTCATTGATTTTTTGAAGGGATTTTTGTGTCTCTATCTCCTTCAGTTCTGCTCTGATCTTAGTTATTTCTTGCCTTCTGCTAGCTTTTGAATGTGCTTGCTCTTGCTTCTCTAGTTCTTTTAATTGTGATGTTAGAGTGTCAATTTTAGATCTTTCCTGCTTTCTCTTGTGGGCATTTAGTGCTATAAATTTCCCTCTACACACTGCTTTAAATGTGTCCCAGAGATTCTGGTATGTAGTGTCTTTGTTCTCATTGGTTTCAAAGAACATCTTTATTTCTGCCTTCATTTCGTTAGGTACCCAGTAGTCATTCAGGAGCAGATTGTTCAGTTTCCATGTAGTTGAGCAGTTTTGGGTGAGTTTCTTAATCCTGAGTTCTAGTTTGATTGCACTGTGGTCTGAGAGACAGTTTGTTATAATTTCTGTTCTTTTACATTTGCTGAGGAGTGCTTTGCTTCCAACTATGTGGTCAATTTTGGAATAAGTACGATGTGGTGCTGAGAAGAATGTATATTCTATTGATTTGGGGTGCAGAGTTCTGTAAATGTCTATTAGGTCTGCTTGGTGCAGAGCTGAGTTCAATTCCTGGATATCCTTTTTAATTTTCTGTTCATTGATATGTCTAATGTTGACAGTGGGGTGTTAAAGTCTCCCATTATTATTGCATGGGAGTTTAAGTCTCCTTGTAGGTCTTTAAAGACTTGTTTTATGAATCTGGGTGCTCCTGTATTGGGTGCATATATATTTAGGATAGTTAGCTCTTCTTGTTGAATTGATCCCTTTATCATTATATAATGGCCTTCTTTGTCTCTTTTGATCTTTGTTGGTTTAAAGTCTGTTTTATCAGAGACTAGGATTGCAACCCCTGCCTTTTTTTTGTTTCCTATTTGCTTGGTAGACCTTCCTCCATCCCTTTGTTTTGAGACTATGTGTGTCTGTGCACATGAGATGTGTCTCCTGAATACAGCACACTGATGGGTCTTACTCTTTATCCACTTTGCCAGTCTGTGTCTTTTAATTGGAGCATTTAGTCCATTTACATTTAAGGTTAATATTGTTATGTATGAATTGATCCTGTCATTGTGATGTTAGTTGGTTATTTTGCTTGTTAGTTGATGCAGTTTCTTTCTAGAATCGATGGTCTTTACAATTTGACATGTTTTTGTAGTGGCTGGTACTGGTTGTTGTTCCTTTCCATGTTTAGTGCTTCCTTCAGGAGCTCTTGTAGGGCAGGCCTGGTGGTGACAAAATCTCTCAGCATTTGCTTGTCTGCAAAGGATTTTATTTCTCCTTCACTTATGAAGCTTAGTTTGGCTGGATATGAAATTCTGGGTTGAAAATTCTTTTTTTAAGAATGCTGAATATTGGCCCCCACTGTCTTCTGGCCTGTAGAGTTTCTGCCAAGAGATCTGCTGTTAGTCTGATGGGCTTCCCTTTGCGGGTAACCCGACCTTTCTCTCTGGCTGCCCTTAACATTTTTTTCTTCATTTCAACTTTGGTGAATCTGACAATTAGCAAAGTCTCAGGATACAAAATCAGTGTGCAAAAATCAGAAGCATTCCTATATACCAATAACAGACAAACAGAGAGCCAAATCATGAATGAACTCCCATTCACAATTGCTAAAAAGAGAATAAAATAACTGGGAATCCAACTTACAAGGGATGTGAAGGACCTCTTCAAGGAGAACTACTACCAACCACTGCTCAACAAAATAAAAGAGGACACAAACAAATAGAAGAACGTTCCATGCTCATGGATAGGAAGAATCAATATCGTGAAAATGGCCATAGTGGTGAAGGTAATTTATAGATTGAATGCCATCCCTATCAAGCTGCCAATGACTTTCTTCACAGAATTGGAAAAAACTACTCAAAGTTCATATTGGAACCAAAAAAGAGCCCACATTGCCAAGTCAATCCTAAGCCAAAAGAACAAAGCTGGAGGCATCATGCTACCTGACTTCAAACTATACTACAAGGCTACAGTAACCCAAACAGCATGGTACTGGTACCAAAACAGCAATATAGACCAATGGAACAGAACAGAGCCCTCAGAAATAATACCACACATGTACAACCATCTGATCTTTAACAAACCTGACAAAAACAATAAATGGGGAAAGGATTCCCTATTTAATAAATGGTGCTGGGAAAACTGGCTAACCATATGTAGAAAGCTGAAACTAGATCCCTTCCTTACATCCTATACAAAAATTAATTCAAGATGTATTAAAGACTTAAATGTTAGACCTAAAACCATAAAAACCGTAGAAGAAAACCTAGGTAATACCATTCAGGACATAGGCATGGGCAAGGACTTCATGTCTAAAACACCAAAAGCAAAGGTAACAAAAGCAAAAATTGACAAATGGGATCTAGTTAAACTAAAGAGCTTCTGCACAGCAAAAGAAACTACCATCAGAGTGAACAGGCAACCTATAGAATGGGTGAAAACTTTTGCAATCTACTCATCTGATAAAGGGCTAATATCCAGAATCTACAAAGAATTCAAACAAATTTACAAGAAAAAAAAAAGCAACCCCATCAAAAAGTGGGTGAAGGATATGAACAGACACTTCTCAAAAGAAGACATTTATGCAGCCAACAGATACATGAAAAAATGCTCATCATCACTGGCCATCAGAGAAATGCAAATCAAGACCACAGTGAGATACCATCTCACACCAGTTAGAATGGCAATCATTAAAAAGTCAGGAAACAACAGGCGCTGGAGAGGATGTGGAGAAATAGGAACACTTTTACACTGTTGGTGGGACCGTAAACTAGTTCAACCATTGTGGAAGACAGTGTGGCGATTCCTCAAGGATCTAGAACTAGAAATGCCATTTGATCGAGCCATCCCATTACTGGATATATACCCAAAGGATTATAAATCATGCTGCTATAAAGACACATGCACACATATGTTTATTGTGGCACTATTCACAATAGCAAAGACTTGGAACCAACCCAAATGTCCACTGGAACCAATCCAAATGTCCATCAATGATAGACTGGATTAAGAAAATGTCGCACATACACACCATGGAATACTATGCAGTCATAAAAAAGGATGAGTTCATGTCCTTTGTAAGGACATGGATGAAGGTGGAAACCATCATTCTGAGCAAACTATCGCAAGGACAAAAAACCAAACACTGCATGTTCTCACTCATAGGTGGGAATTGAACAATGAGAACACTTGGACACAGGAAGGGGAACATCACACATCAGGGCCTGTTGTGGGTGGGGGCAGGGGGGAGGAATAGCATTAGGAGATACACCTAATGTAAATGACGAGTTAATGGGTGCAGCACACCAACATGGCACATGTATACTTATGTAACAAACCTGCACATTGTGCAATGTACCCTAGAACTTAAAGTATAATAATAAAAAAAAGAAACATGGGATTTCATAAAAAGACCAAACCTACAATTGATTTAAATACAAGAAGGAGACAGGGAGAATTGAAACAAGCTGGAAAACACACTGCAGAATCTTATCCGGGAGAACCTCCCCAACCTGGCAAGACAGGCCAACATACAAATTCAGGAAATACAGAGAACGCCATTAACATACTCCATGAGAAGATCGACCCCAAGACACATAATGATCAGATTTCCCAAGTTTGAAATGAAGGAAAAACTGTTAAGGGCAGTCAGAGAGAAAGGCCAGGTCACCTACAAAGGGAAGCCCATCAGACTACCAGCAGACCTCTCAGAAGAAACTCTACAAGCCAGAAGAGATTGGGGGACAATATTCAATGTTCTTAAAAGAAAGAATTTTCAACCCAGAATTTCATATCCAGCCAAACTAAGCTTCATAAGCCAAGGAGATATAAAATCCTTTACAGACAAGCACATGCTGAGGGATTTTGTTACACCAGGCCTTCCCTGCAAGAGATCCTGAAAGAAGCACTAAATACGGAAAGGAAAAGCTGGTACCAGCCACTGCAAAAATGCACCAAAATATAAAGTCCAATGACACGATGAATAAACTGCATCAACTAGTGTGCAAAATAACCAAATAACATCATGATGACAGGATCAAATTCACACATAACAATATTAACCTTAAATGTAAATGGGCTAAATGCCCAATTAAAAGATGCAGACTGGCAAATTGGATAAGAGGTCAAGACCCATCAGTGTGCTGTGTACTCAGGAGACCCATCTTACATGCAAAGACACACACAGGCTAGAAATAAAGGGATGGAGGAAAATTTACCAAGAAAATGGAAAGGAAAAAAAAAAAAGCTAGGGGTGGCAATCCTAATCTCTGACAAAACAGACTTTAAACCAACAAAGATCAAAAAGACAAAGAAGGGCATTACATAATGGTAAGGGGAACAATTCAACAAGAAGAGCTAACTATTCTGAATATATATGCACCCAATACAGGAGCACCCAGATTCATAAAACATGTTCTTAGAGACCTACAAGGAGACTTAGACTCCCACACAATAATAGTGGGAGACTTTAACATCCCACTGTCAGTATTAGACCATTCAATGAGAAAAAATTTAACAAGGTTATTCAGGACTTTAACTTAGCTCTGGATCAAGTGGATCTAGTAGACATCTACAGAACCCTCTATCCCAAATCAACAGAATGTACATTCTTCTCAGTGCCACATGGCACTTATTCTAAAATCAACAACATAACTGGAAGTAAAACACTCCTCAGCAAATGCAAAAGAACTGAAATCATAAACAGTCTCTTAGAACACAATGCAATCAAATTAATCAAAACTCAGGATTAAGAAAATTACTCAAAACCACACAATTACATGGAAATTGAACAACATGCTCCTGAACAGCTCCTGGGTAAATAATGAAATTAAGGCAGAAATCAAGAAGTTCTTTGAAACCAATGAGAACAAAGAGACAACATACCAAAATCTCTGGGACACAGCTAATGCAGTGTTAAGAGGGAAATTTAAAGCACTAAGTGCCCACATCAGAAAGCTGGAAAGATCTGAAATTGACACCCTAACATCACAGTTAAAAGAGCTAGAGAGGCAAGGACAAACTAATCAAAAAGCTAGCAGAAGACAAGAAATAACTAAGATCAGAGAAGCATTGAAGGAGATAGAGACACGAAAAACCCTCCAAAAAATCAACGAACCCAGGAGCTGGTTTTTTGAAAAAATTAACAATATAGATACACCACTAGCTAGACTAATAAAGAAGTGAGAGAAGAATCAAATCGAAACAATAAAAAATGATAAAGGAGATATAACCACTGACCGCACAGAAATACAAACTACCATCAGAGAACACTATAAACACCTCCACGCAAATAAACTAGAAAATCTAGAAGAAATGGATAAATTCCAGGATGCATACACCCTACCAAGACTAAACCAGGAAGAAGTTGAATCCCTGAATAGACAAATAACAAGCTCTGAAATTGAAGCAATTTAATAGTCTACCAATCAAACAAAGCCCAGGACCGGATGAATCATAGCTGATTTCCACCAGAAATACAAAGAGGAGCTGGTACTATTCCTTCTGAAACTATTCCAAACAGTTGAAAAGGAGGGACTCTTCCCTACCTCATTTTTAGGAGGCCAGCATCATCCTGATACCAAAGCCTGGCAGAGACACAACAGAAAAAGAAAACTTCAGGCCATTACCCCTGATGAACATTAATGAGAAAATTCTCAATAAAATACTGGCAAACCAAATCCAGCAGCACATCAAAAAACTTATCCACCACGATCAAGTTGGCTTCATCTCTGGGATGCAAGGCTGGTTCAACATATACAAATCAATAAACATAATCCATCACAAAAACAGAACCAAAGACAAAAACCAAATGATTATCTCAATAGATGCAGAAAAGGCCTTTGATAAAATTCAGCATTCTTCATGTGAAAAACTCTCAGTAAAGTAGGTATTGATGGAACATATCTCAAAATAATAAGAGCTATTTAGGACAAACTCACAGCCAGTATCATATTGAATGGGCAAAAGCTGGAAGCATTCCCTTTGAAAACCAGTACAAGACAAGGATGTCCTCTCTCACCACTCCTATTCAACACGGTATTGGAAGTTCTGGCCAGGGCAATCAGGCAAGAGAAAGAAATAAAGGGTATTCAAATAGGAAGAGAGGAAGTCAAGTTGTCTCTGCAGATGACATGACTGTATATTTAGAAAACCCCATCATCTCAGCCCAAAAACTTCCTGAACTGATAAGCAACTTCAGCAAAGTCTCAGGATACAAAATCAAAGTGCAAAAATCACAAGCATTCCTTTACACAAACAATAGGCAAACAGAGAGTCAAATCATGAATGAACTCCCATTCATAATTGCTACAAAGAAAATAAAATATCTAGGAACACAGCTAACAAGGGATATGAGGGATCTCTTCAAGGAGAACTACAAACGAATGCTCAAGGAAACAAGAGAGGACACATACAAATGGAAAAACATTCCATCCTCATGGATAGGAAGAATCAGTATCATGAAAAAGGTCCTACCGCCCAAAGTAATTTATAGATTCAATGCTATTCTCATCAAACTACCACTGACATTCTTCACAAAATTAGAAAAAGTATTTTAAATTTCATATGGAATCAAAGAAGGCCCCGTATAGCCAAGACAATCCTAAGCACAAAGAACAAAGCTGGATCATGCTACCTGACTTCAAACTATACTACAAGGCTACAGTAACCAAAGCAGCATGCTAATGGTACCAAAACAGAGACACAGACCAATGGAGCAGAACAGAGACCTCAGAAATGACATCACACATCTACAACCATCTGATCTTTGACAAACCTGACAAAAACAGCCAATGGGGAAAGGATCTCCTATTCAGTAAATGGTGCTAGGAAAACTGGCCAGCCATAAGCAGAAAACTTAAACTAGACCCCTTCCTTACACCTTATACCAAAATTAACTCAAGATGGATTGAAGACTTAAATATAAAACCCCAAACCATAAAAACCCTAGAAGAAAACCTAGGCAATACCATTCAGGACATAGGCATAGGTAAACACATCATGACAAAAACGCCAAAACCAATTTCAACAAAAGTCAGAATTGACACAAAGGGTCTAATTAAACTAAGGAGCTTCTGCACAACAAAATAAACTACCATCAGAGTGAACAGTCAGCCTACAGACTGGGAGAAAATTTTTGCAGTCTACCCATCTGACAAAGGTTTAATATCCAGAATCTACAAGGAACTTAAACACATTTCCAAGAAAAAAAAAAATCAAAAAATGGGCGAAGGATATGAACAGACACATCTCAAAAGAAGACATTTATGCGGACAACAAACATGAAAAAAAAGCTCAACATCACTGGTCATCAGAGAAATGTACAATGAGATACCATCTCATGCCAGTCAGAAAGGAGATTACTAAAAAGTCAGGAAACAATAGATGCTGGCGAGGCTGCTGGTAGGAATGTAAATTAGTTCAACCATTGTGGAAGACAGTATGGTGATTCTTCAGTAATCTAGAACCAGAAATACTATTTGACCCAGCAATCTCATTACTGGGTATACACCCAAAGGAATATAAACCATTCTACTATAAAGACACATGTACACATGTGTTTACTGCAGCACTATTTACAATAGCAAAGACATGAAACCAACTCAAGTACCCAACAATGATAGAGTGAATAAACAAAATGTAGTACATATACACCATGGAATACTATGCAACCATAAAAAGGAATGAGATCATGTCCTTTGCAGGGACATGGATGAAGCTGGAAGCCATCATCCTCGGCAAACTAACAGAGGAACAGAAAACCAAACACCACATGTTCTCACTCATAAGTGGGAGTTGAACATTGTGAACACATGGACACAAAGAGGGGAACAACACACACCAGGGCCTGTTGGGGGATGGGGGGTGAGGGGAGGGAACTTAGAGGATGGGTTAATAGGTGCAGCAAACCACCATGGCACACGTACATCTATGTAACAAACCTGCACGTTCTGCACATGTATCCCAGTATTTTTTTTAAGAAAAAAGGAAAAAAAAAGAAAGAAAATTATTATTTGACCTATCAAAGATTATAAACTTATCTTTCAATACAAAAACTCCATTTGTTCTGAATCTATGACTTGGCAGATCCTAGCTTTACACAGAACACCTGCTTACTATGTCTTCATGCAGTAGGGAGAATAATGCCCATTTCAAAGATCAGAAAACTGAAACTCTAGAAGAGAAAGTGATTTGGGATCCTGGGGACCAACTGCTAGTGCAAGACCGGACCAGGACATGCTTGTTAATATGAACTTGTAATCATTTTCTAGTTGGTGCTGGATGTATGCCTTTTCTCTCCTGATCAGAATTATTAAGTCCTTTAGGGATATAACGTCGTTAAATTTTGTGCCTCTCCCAGAACCTAGAACAGGGTTCACTTCACTGTCAAGTACATAAAGCAAAACTTGGAGTCTGCCAGCCCTTTTCTCAGAAGCTGTGTTTCCCATTTATTACCAAGGAAAACCCAACCCAAATCTTTGGCTTGATACCAAAAACCCTTACAACTGGCCCTAATCTCTTCCTCAAATATTTTCTCTCAGGATTCCCTTAAACAAAATCTTCATTTTAGCCAGATAGATGTGTTCAGGGTTTCCCACCTCTGCTATGGGCCTTCCTACCCCAGTGCCTTTGCATATACTCTTGCCTCAGCTTGGTCCATCCTCCCCTCCCTTACTCCCTGCCTCCACTCCTCTTCACCTACTTACCTCATTTGGGAGACAAAGGCATAATCAGATTCTACTGCCAGAGGGTGTACTTCTAGGAATAGGGCTACAAGGTGTATGACTATGCAACTGAATATTTAAAAAGCAAACATAAAAATAATGTTTTACCCTTCTACCACCTTTTCTGCACATAACACAGTCTGATCACTGATATGTCAATCATACACTATACACTTTTTCTGCTAATTTTTTTTTTTTTTTTTTTTTTGAGACAAAGTTTCAATCTTGTCACTCAGGCTGGAGTGCAATGGCATGATCTTGGCTCACTGCAACCTCTGCCTCCCGGGTTCAATTGATTTTCCTGCCTCAGCCTCCCAAGTATCTGGGATTACAGGTGCCCGCCACCACACCCAGCTAATTTTTGTATTTTCAGTAGAGACAGGGTTTCTCTGTGTTGTCCAGGCTGGTCTCAAACTCCTGACCTGAGGTGATCTACCCACCTCGGCCTCCCAAAGTGCTGGGATTATAGGCATGAGCCAATGCACCCAACCTCTGCTAATATATTTTAGTATAGTCTTAATGATGATAAATGTTACCTTTAAATGCTAAAAACAAACCACTTTGGAGAGGAGTTTGCTTGGGAAAAGTATGCACTTCCGTTTCCCCGCTCCCTGGCCTCTCCACTGTTTTTGCTTGGCTACTGTCCCTTCAGCTGAGCAGTGTTCTTTATCTAACCAGCACCAAGTTAGGGCCCTCTGTGTCCTCATAGCTTAGGACTGCCCTGTCACAGCACTGACTAACTGAATTGTAATTGTATTCTGATATTTCATCTTTTCAGCTAGATTGTGAGCTCATAAAGGGTAGAGGTTGTGAATATTTATAGCCAGGAACCAGCATCATGCCTGGCACAAGCAGGTATCAGGAAACATTTAATGAAATTCAGGAGTGACCAGGAGCACCTCGTTCTCTTCATTGCTTACACTGTCACCGCTCCTTCCCTGGAAGAGCAACGGCTCCTGGGGAGAGCTGCTCTCAGCCTCGTACAGGTCAAAAGGCCACTGCTCATGTATCTGTGAAGCACGTCTCAGTCGCACCAGAACAGATGACATACATGCAAATAGCATGTGTGATGTACACACCAGCTCCCCCCACGCAAACTTATCGCTGCATCTGGCTGCTGCTGCTGACTTGTGTTTCGTATCACATCTTGGGAAGAGGCGTCTTGATTTGCCAGCAGTCTTGTTTGCTTGAGTTGTGCCCCTCTCTGGGGTGGGCCTGAAGTGAAACAGCCAGAAAGGAGCTCTTTTCACCCAAATAAGCTGTCGAATTACTGATGACTTCACATGCCAAGAGGCTTTGATCAGGATTTCTGCACCGGGCCTTGTATAACCAGCAACACTTCAACCAGACTGCATTTCATTAGAATGGAAGCTCAATACGGGCTGCTCTGGATTTTTTTTTTTTAAAGTCATTTAGCTGGTAATAGCTTGCACAGAAAGAGATGGTTCATTTAGCTCTGCTTCTTGTCCAGCTTTGTGGGGAAGCAAGCCTGTACTGTAGGAGTGGAAGTTGATATATTTTGTGTTCTCTGGATGCTACTGCAGTGGACCGTGCTTTCCCCACCTGTTTTGCATCCATTAGGAAACCTATATAGGGTTTTGATTGTCAGAGTTTGATTAGGTGCTAGGGTTGGAGTTGACGAGGTAGGAGCAAAGCAAGACCAATTTATCCTGCTAACAGCCATTCTCTAACAAGCTGGTATTTGTTAGAAGGCATTTTCATATGACAAATGTTGGAAATTGTAATGGGCTCTAATAAAGTGTAGTAGGCAATCTGTCAAGCACAGGGCTAACCCCCGTATAACGTGGACCACGATGATTGTCTGCAAAGGGATGCTTCGCCCTGTATCAAAAAAGGCAAATAATAACAATAAAATCCTAGGGTCCTCTAGGATGAACTAATGAGCTAGTTCCAGGTCACACCCTTGAAGAAAGGGAGTTCTGGATCTTCTGGAAGTGAGGTTGAATTTGTCTTATGGCATGTGAAGATTGTGGATGATTCTGGCAAGGATGGATATGAGATTTGCAAGATCTTCCTGTGTCTTGCAGTTTTACCATCTTAAATTAAAGAGAGGAGATTATAAAAGGGAGTCTGGGTAACCATCAATTCTGTGACTCTAAGTCCCTCTTCCTGTTGGGACCTGTGTCATTGGCTGGAAAGGGCCCTGGTCAGAGGTTTGGGTAGACTGGATTTGGTGCCTGCTCTGCAGCTCCTAGTGATGTGAGTGTAGGGGTTGAACGGTGATCCCGCCAACCAGAGACGTGTCCACATCCTAATCCTGGAATCTGTGAATGTGATCTTATTTGGAAAAATAATGTTTGTAGATGTCATGAAGTTCAGAATTTTGAGATGGGGAAATCATCCTGGCTTATCTGAGTGAACCCTACGCCCAACTGTACATGTCCTTATAAGAGAGAGGCAGAGGGAGATTTGACATAGACAGAAGAGAAGGAGGCAAGGTGACCATGGAGGCAGAGATGGGAGTGACGTAGCCTCAAGCCAAGGAATGCAGGCTACCACCAGAAGGTGGAAAAAGCAAGGAGCATAGTTTCCCCTAGAGCCTCAGGAGGGAACACCCACTGCTGACACATTGATTTTTGCCTTCTGGCCTCCGGAACTGAGAGAGAACAAATTTCTGCTGTTTCACAGCCACCAAGTTGTGGTAATTCATCACAGTGACTGCAGTGAGTGTGAAAAGTACTGAATTGCTCTGAGTCTGTCTCCTCCTTGCAAATGTCGAATGAATAACTCTGACCTCACCATGCAGTTGCTAAGAGGAAATTCCACATTTAAAAAATGCCCAGCATCATGCCTTGTGTATCAGAGATGCTCAGCACGGGTAGTTAAAAGGAGAAAAAAGCAGCATTAGCATTTACTGGAATGTGATCCCATCAGGATGCTGGAGTTGCAAGGGACGGAGCTACACAATGAACTAGTTTAGGTGTGGTTGAGAATTTATTGGGAGGTCTCTGTACCCGCAGAAAAGCAGATGTACAATTAAGCTCCAAAGAAAATAAAAACCAAAGAAGCCAATACCCCCAGAATTCTCTCTCGGCCTCTCTCTGAGGGCTGATGGCATTAACACTCTCTGCAGATGGACTTTCACCACCCAGCAAGGGTTCAGCATTTCCTACAGCTTCTGGCTCACAGTTTTTACAAAAGTGACACTGCCGATCTTGGAAAGCCTCCCAGGAGGGATTGTGATTGGTCAGGCTGTGCTCAACTGAGAAGAGAGGAGAGGGCTGAGCAGATAAAGCCACAGCTGTCCACTTCCTTGCATCTGGCACAGTTTAGGAATGCAGAATACAAATATTGCTTTCAGCAAGCATCATCCCTCCCAGTTTGATTAAATTATTTGGTGGAAATATTCAGGGACAGAGATGTTATATTTTAAAATATAGCATCTGATTGGGTAACCCAGCCTATTGTGGCTTCCTTTCAGCAGATCCCTCTCTAGAAAACTTGTGTTTCCAACACACACACACTGAAGAGAGGAGGACAGAGGAAGGCTTGAGTGGTAGAGTCAAAATCGCTTGACTGAGCTTATGGGGTTTGTGTCAAGTTCTGGATTTGCTGCTAATTCTCTAGGTCCCAGTTTCCTCCTCTATAAAATGGAGGCTGAGAAAAACTTTTTCTTTTTTAACTGAAAATCTCTCAGGTCCCTCAAGGTCTCCAAAGATATCGATGGAAGACCTCACTTTCATATTGTAAAAGAAGCTGTACATGTCCACATGGTCATGAAATCAACAAGCATCTTTATTACAGACTGGACTTCCCCCAAGGTGGTCACTCTGGCTATTTTATTCTTATTATTAGTTATTCAAATCTGGGCTTCATAAAATTTGGAAGAAATTAATTATTCCATAATAAGTGCAATTTTAAAAAAACTGAAAACCTCTCTTAAGACACGTGGACACAAGGAAAGAGACAGGCATAGGAACAGGAGGGTAGGAGCAGTACAAATCTGAGACTCAGAGAGGTGGAAAGGTTTGCTGGGAAGTTAACCGAGGGGTGAGGTGGGGCATTGGGGCTGGTCAGTCTGACTTCAGAGCCATGCATAAAGCCCCAACACCTTGATGGGAGCTAAATCCCTTCCCAGCTCTGGTAGGGGTCATGTTCCAGACCCTCTGATGCCCTCCCTTCCCCAACTTCCTCCTCCCATCTCCTGTTCAGTGCAGAGTCAGCACACGCTGACCCAAGTCACTCTCCAGGAACCTTCTAAATGGCCAGCCCTGGGAGTAGCATGACTAACACATAAGGCATTGCCAGGTAATTAACTTCAAGTGTTTGCCTAATTAAGCAAAATGTAGAGCATAGAGCGCATGAATTCTTTAAACACTACAGAGGATGGAGGGCCTGGGTTAAGTCCAGAGGCTGAGGCAGACTCCAACCCCAGGCTTGCTCACTCCTAGAAGGAGCCAGATGAGTGGCAGAAGCTTGTGGCACCTCTGCACCTGCAAGTATTACTTTCTTTGGTATCCCTCATCCCCTCCTCCCTGAATCATTTGTCTTCCTCTCTAAAGTGTTTCCATGGTACCATGTTTGTCTTTCTAACAAAAGACTAATTACATACCATACTATAATTGTTTTAGTTTTCTGTCCCTGCCAGACTAAGCTTCTAGCTCAGGGGACGAGGCAGGCTCACAAGAAACAGTGACTAAAGAAGTGAATGAATGAATGAATGAATGGAAAAATACACCTATTTCTTCTTTTCCCCCTTTGCCTGGTACTTAAATGACTTGGTGTCAATTTTCTTAAGGGACCCACCTACTAAACAAATCCCTCATATGCATGTAGCAAGACCAAACTCTGAAATGTGTTACTCATACTCAGAGAATACTACTGTCATTCAGAGTCTATCAACTTTCTTCACAAGATAAGCAAAATCTCTCCCGGAGCTTTTGACTTTCCATGAGCTTCACCAAAGGCTATTCTAGATTTGTTACAAAAGACCTCACAGGACCTAACAGACATTTACGAAACATTTCATCGAACAGCTGCAGATTACACGTTCCTCTCATCAGCAAGTGGGACACTATGGAGGAAAGACCATGTGTTAGGCCAAAACAAGTCTCAACAACTCTTAAAAAGCCTAAATCATGTAAAGTATCTTTTCATATCTAATGAAATAAAACTAGAAATCAGTAACAAGAGGAATTCTGGAAACAGTACGAATACTAAAAATTGGTTGCGAGTCAGGTATGGTGGCTCACGCCTGTAATCCCAGGACTTTGGGAGGCCAAAGCAGAAAAATTTCTCAGGCCCAGGAGTTTC
The DNA here is from genome assembly GCF_007565055.1 of Rhinopithecus roxellana. Classification (NCBI taxonomy): domain Eukaryota; kingdom Metazoa; phylum Chordata; class Mammalia; order Primates; family Cercopithecidae; genus Rhinopithecus; species Rhinopithecus roxellana. The sequence continues at coordinate 168,903,826 of NC_044551.1, forward strand.
AGATCAGCCTGGGCAACAAAATGAGATCTCTGTCTCTACAAAAAATATGAAAATTAGCCAGCGGCCAGACATGGTGGCCTAAGCCTCTAATCACAGCACTTTGGGAGGCCTAGGAGGGTGGATCACTTGAGGTCAGGACTTCAAGATCAGCCTGGCCAACATGGCAAAACACCATCTCTACTAAAAATACAGAAATCAGCTGGACATGGTGGCACACACCTGTAATCTCAGCTACTCAGGAGGCTGAGGAAGGGGAATCGCTTGAGCCTGGGAGGCAGAGGTTGCAGTGAGCTGAGATCATGCCACTATACTCCAGCCTGGACTACAGAGTGAGACTCCATCTCAAAAAAAAAAAAAAAAAAAAAAAAAAAAAAGCCAGGCATGGCAATGTGTACCTATACTCCCAGCTAATCGGGAAGCTGAGGTGGAAGGATCAATTAAGCCCAGGAATTTGAGACTGCAGTAAGCTATGATTATGCCACTGCAGTCCAGCCTGGGTGACAGAGCAGGACCCTGTATCCAACAAAAGAAGAAGAAAGAAGAAGAAGAAGGAGAAGGAGAAGAAGAAGGAGAAGAGAAGGAGGAGGAGGAAGAGGAAGAGGAAGAAGAAGAAGGAGAAGAGGAGGAGGAGGAGGAGAGGAGAAGGGGAAGAAGAAGACACAAACAGATCAAATCCTATGGGATATAGCAAAAGTGGTATTAAGAGGGAAGTTTATAGCAATAAAAGGTAAATGGTAAATTCCTGGACACAAATAACCTACCAAGATTGGACCAGAACTAAATAGAAAATCTGAACAGACCAATAACAAGTAAGGAGACTGGGTCAGTAATAAAAGTCTCCTAACAAAGAAAAGCCCAGGACTGAATGGTTTCACTGCTGAATTCTATCAAACCTTTAAAAAAGAACTAACATCAGTTCTTCTCAAACTATTTCAAAAAATTGAAAAGGAGGGAATTTTCCCAAGCTCATTCTTATGAAGTCAGCATTATTTGATATTAAAGCCAAGCAAGGGCACAATAAAAAAAAGAAAAGAAAAGAAAACTGCAGGCTACTATTCCTGATGAACATAGATGCAGAAATCCTCAACAAAATATTTGCAGACTAAATCCAACAGCACATTAAAAAATTATACACTATAATCAAGTGGGATTTCACCCCAGGAATGCAAGGGTGGTTCAACATATGCAACTCAATAAATGTGATACCTCACATCAACAGAATGAAGTACAAAAATTATAAGATTATCTCAATAGATGCAGAAAAAGGATTTGGTAAAATTTTACATTCCTTCATGAAAAATCTCCCAACAAATTAGGTACAAAAGGAACATACCTCAACTTAATAAAGGCTATATGTAACAAACTCACAGCTAATATCATACCGAATGAGGAAAAGTTGAATGCTTTTCCTCTAAGCTTTTTGGAACAAGACAAGAATGCCCACTTTCACAAACTCTTATTTAACACAATACTTAGACAAGAAAAAGAAACAAAGGCCATCCAAATTGGAGAAATGGAGGTCAAACTGTTCCTATTTGCAGATAACTTGATCTTATAGATAGAAAAACCTGAAGACTTCACCAAAAAATCTCTTAGAACTAATAAACAAATTCAGTAAGGTAGCAGGATAGAAAATCAACATATAAAAATTAGTAGTGTTTTTGTACACCAATAACAAACTATATAAAGATGAAATCAAAAAAGCAATTTTATTTGTAATAGTTAAAAAAACTTAAGAATAAATTTAACGAAGAATGTGACAAATCTCTACAATAAAAACTATAAAATACTGATGAAATAAATTTAAGAGGACACAAACAGGTGGAAAGACATTCCATGTTCATGGATTCAAAGAATTAATATTATCAAAATGGCCATACTACCTAAGCAATCTACGGATTCAGTGCAATTTCTATGTTCACAAAAATAGAGAAAAAAATCCTAAAGTTTGTGTGGAATGACAAAAGAATATCTAAAGGAATTCTAAACAAAAGGAACAAAGCTAGTGACATCACACTTACTGGCTTCAAAATACACTACAAAACTATATCAAAACCATATGTACTGGTATAGAAAGAGTCACATAGACCAAGGGAAAAATAGAGAACCCAGAAATAAATCCACAAACTTACAGAAAACTGATTTTGTAAAATGGTGCCAAGAACATGTATTGAGAAAAGGACACTCTTTTCAAAACATGGTGCTGGGAAAACTGAATATCCATATCCAGAACCAAAAAAAATTAAATTAAATTAAAATGATACCTTTTTCCACGCATAAAAATGGACTCAAAATGGATTAAAGATTTAAATGTAATCCCTGAAACTGTAAAATTACTAGAGGAAAACATAGGGGAAATGCTTTAGGACATTGGTCCGGGAAAATGTTTTATGAATAAGACTTCCAAAGCACAGGCAACAAAAGTCTATTTCAACCAGTGGATTCATATCAAGTCAAAAGTTTCTGCACACCAAAGGAAACAATCAACAGAGTGAAGAGATAGCCTGAAGAATGGGGAAAAATATTTGTAAACTATTCCTCCAACAAGGGATCTAACATATATAAGGAATTCAAATGACTCAACAGAAAGAAAGAAATCCCATTAAAAAAAAAATGGGCAAATGATCTGAAAAGACATTTCTCAAAAAAAGATATACAAAGGGACAAGAAGTATATGAAAAAATGCACAATGTGACTAATAACCAGGGAACTGTAAATCAAAACCACAGCAAAATATTATATTTCCCCAGATAGAATGGCTGTCAACAAAAAGACAAAAAATAACAAGGGAACTTATGTATTGTTGGTTGGAATGTAAACTAGTGCAGCCATTACGGAAAACAATATGGAAGTTCCTCAAAAAACTACAAATAGAACTTCCATATGAAACAGCAGTTCCACTACTGGGTATTTATCTAAAGGAAGGAAAATCAGTATATTAAGGAGACATCTGTACTCCCATGTTTGTTGCAGCACTATTTACAATAGCCAAGATATAAAATCAACCTGTTGTGTTCATCAACTGATGAATAGATAAAGAAAATGTGATATGTATACACAATGGAATATTATTCATCCATAAAAAACAATGCAATCTTGTCATTCACGGCAACATGGATGAACCCGGAGTGCATTATGTTAGTGAAATAAGCAAGGTACAGAAAGACTAGCATCACATGTTCTCATTCATATGTGGGAGCTAAAAACATTGGTCTCATAGAAGTAGAATAGAATTGTGGTTACTAGAGGCTGGACAGGGTAGAGCAGGGATAAGGAAATGTTGGTTATTGACTAGAGAATTACAGGCTAGATAGAAAAAATAAGTTCCAGTGTTCTATAGCACTGAAGGATGACTGCAGTTAACAAGAATTTGTTGTATATTTTCAAACAGCTGGGAGAGAGGATTTTGAATGTTCCTATCACAAAGAAATGAAAACTGTTTGAAATAATGGGTATGCAAATTACCCTGGTTTAATCACTACATATTGTATACATATATTAAAATATCACTCTGTACCCCATAACTATGTCCAATTATTACATGTCAATTAAAAAAAATGTTTGGCCAGGCACAGTGGCTCACATCTGTAATCCCAGCACTTTGGGAGGCCAAGGCAGGTGGATCACATGAGGTAAGGAGTTTGAGACCAGCCTGGCCAACATGATGAAACACTGTCTCTACTAAAAATAACAAAAATTAGCCAGGCTTAGTGGCAGGTGCCTGTAATCCCAGCTACTCAGGAGGCTGAGACAGAAGAATCATTTGAACACAGGAGGTAGAGGAGGTTGCAGTGAGCTGAGATTGTGCCGTTGCACTCCAGCCTGGGCAACAAGAGCAAAACTCTGTCTCAAAAAAATAAATAAAAATAAAACATTTTTAAACCCTCCCAGATCTTGTAGGGGAAGTGCAAAATGGTCTTTTTCACTAGACTGATCGCTCCATGAAGGCTGAGGTCATGTCTTTATTTGTTGCTCTAACTCCAGGTCTTACCACAGAGCTTGGCACATAGAATGCAATACTTACATACATACCCACACACATATATACACATACATCCCCCCACATATGCATATACACATACACGCACACACACATATATATACTTCATATATGTAAACTCTCCAGTTCCTAATCCCTGCTTCAGCTAGAGAATTTCTGTTTTTATCAGGCATCTGAATACGAGTCTTTCTGAAAAAAGAGTTCTGCTGTGCCACATAAGTTTGGCCACCATTCACTGGACAAGATAATGCCTTAGTGCCCTTCCAGCTCTGACAGTCATCAAATTAACACCTGGTCTCATTTGTATAGGTGAAGGATCCACCGAGGATAGGTTTATAGCAATTTGTTATTTATATTATCTTGTGATATTCTTTTCTGATAGTCAAGTAATCCCAAATAGATGACAAAAACTAAATGTATTTTATTTTCAATCTTCTCTTAAGCTTCTAAACTTGGAAACTGTGTGCTTAAAGCAGTAGAGAAATCTCCAAAGAGGCTCCTGTTTGGCCCGTGTTGATCTGTTCCGCTCCAGCTCAAAGGCAGTAGCAGCAGATAACAATCAGCAATGCTTGCAATTCATAGCCATTGCCCTAACTGTTGCCCTAACTGGCACCAGTGTTCAGGCTGTAAAACATCTCCATCTATTTTTCTGTAATGGAATAGACAAAAAAATGTTCTCTTCCTAACATTGACACCAGAATTCTTCCAAGGGAGGGAATAGCTTTTGTTTGAGAAAAGTATCTTTGTCGGTGTTTGTGAGAAGAAGTTGAGGTGTTGAAAGTCAAAATATTGGCTGGCTCAAAGTTCCAGAGGCATGTGTATGTGTTCGTATAGGAAGTTGTTCTACATACGACAAGGAGTGAATTTGTTGCTCCAAAGTGGGAAGTTGGAGGGATGAGAGAAGAAAGAAGAAAGAAGTGGGGAGGACCGGGCACTGTGGCTCATGCCTATAATCCGAGCACTTTAAGAGGCCGAGGCAGGTGAATCACAAGGTGAGGAGTTTGAGACCAGCCAGGCCAATATGGTGAAACCCTGTCTCTACTAAAGATACAAAAAATTAGCCGAGCTTGGTGGTGCGCACCTGTAATCCCAGCTACTTGGGAGGCTGAGAGAGGAGAATGGAGAATCGCTTGAACCTGGGAGGTAGAGGTTGCAGTGAGCCGAGATCATGCCATTGCACTCCAGCCTGGGTGCAAGGACAAGACTCTGTTTCAAAAAAAAAAAAAAAAAAACTGGGGAGGAATGGTGGAATAGTACAAGCCAATAATATTGAGAACAACAGTGACTTACTGGTGTGATAAGTCACAGAAACACCCTCAGGAAATAAAGTGGTCAAAGCACCTTTCAAGAGCAAGGAAGCCTGCTGCTGTATTTGATGTGATTTGCCCTTCTGTGAGATAAACCCTTGCTTTGCATTCTCTCCCTGCTCCATAAACGCACACACAGGATGTTTTAAATAAATTCTACTGTTGTATCATTTTTGCACAGACTTTTTATTTGTGTATGCTTTTTCTTTAAACTCAGAATTTCATCTTAGAAGGACAGAGTGCATAACAGAGGCAACATCCAAGGAGATAAAAACTCAAGGAAATGGAGAAGGATGAGGAAGAGATGAGGATTAAGCACTTAGTGATAAAGCTTTGGACTTCTACAGGCTCTGAAGAAAGAAAATTAAGACAAAAATTACCTGATTTTAAGGGAGCACGAAGAACTAGCTGACTTCTAGGTTGCCTGTCCTCAAAATATTTCATTATCCCCACCTGGCATAGAAATAAACTGCAATGAGATGGTACCAGGGACACTGGAGGACTCTTGAGGCCACATTACTTTTGCTTAGACTATAAGTTTATTTGGTGCAGCCGAGAGTGTCTGATGGAGCTAAAAAGCAGGATCACTGCACCAACCCCTCAAGCTAAAAGTTGATGGTTCTGGTCAGCAATTCCCTCAGACCCAGGCAATGGTGCCCTGCTCTGTGCCCTGAACATCCCTTTATAGAACCTTACATGTCAAAAGGATGCCAAAAAATTCCAGGTGCAGCGCATGCTCCAAACCCCTCAACATCCACCTCATTACGAACACCGTTCAAGCCCTTGGGAAAGGCTTTCCATGTCTTTTGCCTTCTGTCCTTGAAACAAAAGGTAGACAGGTTCAAATGCTGGGAGCCTTTGTGCATTCCACCCTTATCAACACTGAGGTTGCTGCAGCTTCAAAGAGTAGAGAGCATGATAGCTGCAAGAGGGCTTGGGTAAGAGAAAAATAAATTAATTAACTTGCCCAGTCTTTCTTCTTGGATACTATGAGTGTATGGTTCCACACAAAAAGGCCAGGTTTTCTATTTTATTACTTTGCTTTGCTTTCCAAATCAGGGGCTGAGATGAATTTATGCACTGGCATAGGGTTTGCAACAGTTGCACGTGAAGGCTGAGGGACACTGCAATCTTAAGCAATCAGCTTTACACTCAAGTTTGTAGGTCTACATATAACATGCACAAAGCATGATACTGACTCCATTTCAGCAGCTAGGTGGATATTGAAGCAATTTCTTAAAATGTTTAAATGTGAAAATATTTAAAATGTTTAAAAATTCAGCCTTTTAAAGAAGGAAATTCTGGTACATGCTATGATATGGATGATCCTGGGACACTGTCTTAAGTGAAATAAGCCAGCTGCAAAAACACAAGCACTGTGTGATTCTACTTCCATGAGGCAATTACAGTCGTCAAATCCACAGGGACGGAAATTAGAACAGTGGTTGCCAGGGGCTGGGGGAAAAGGGGAATGAGGCGTTATTATTTAGTAAGTACAGGGTTTCAGTTTTGTAAGATGAAGTGTTCTGGAGATAAACACTGGTGATGGTGGTACAAAAATGTGAATACACTTAATTCCACTAAACTATTTTTAAAAATGGTTAAAATGGGCCAAGTGTGGTGGCTTACACCTGTAATCCCAGCACTTTAGGAGGCTGAGGCGGGCAGATCACCTGAGGTCAGGAGTTCAAGAGCAGCCTGGCCAACGTGGCGAAATCTCACCTCTACTAAAAATACAGAAATTTAGCCAGGTGCGGTGGCGGGCGCCTGTAGTCCCAGCTACTCAGGAGGGAGGCAGGAGAATCACTTGAGCCCGGGAAGCAGAGGCTGCAGTGAGACAAGATCTTGCTACTGTACTCCAGCCTAGGTACGGAGTGAGACTCTGTCTTAAAAAAAAAAAAAAAAAAAAAAAGAAAGAAAGAGAAAAGAACAATAAAATAAAATATGGTTAAAATGATAAATTTTATATTATATATATTGCCGCAATTTTTAAATATATACATACACAAAATTAAATAAATCATATCTTAACATTCTGCTCTTAAAAATAATTCTGAATATTTTAGAAGAAATTTCTTTTTAGAAAATATATAATGGATATATGTATTTTTTATTTTTTAGCTTTTTTTAGCTTTTTATTGTTTAGCTTTTTTCAGTGACTTTATATTTTTGATAAAATAGATCCACATTTTAAACACTTTGAGTAGAAATAGATTACTTAACAGTTAAGTTGATTCTCAGCTTTTAAACATTTAGACATAGGATAAGCTGCCCTCCATCTGGCTTCTGTTCTGGGTCCTGCAGACAGAGGAGCCTCCTGCTGGTCTGATCATGGCCCTGCCTCAGGACCCAGCTGCTTCCCAGGCAGCCTGTTGCTGTTGTTCTTGATATTTATTCTGCCCAGGAAGACTTCCTGGGCATTCTCTGCCTCCTGAATGCCTAACCATATCTCAAAGCCCAGCTCTGATGTGACCTCCTCCAGGAAGCCCTCAGTCATTCCGACAGAATAAATGTGCCCATCTGTGTCACTGCATGATATGTCTACCCTTCTATTACTACACGCATTTCATGCCAATATTTGCGAAATTCAGAAAACCATTTTATTTCATTTTTGTTTTAGAGACAGGGCCTCATTCTGTCATTCAGTTTGGAGCGCAGTGATGTGATCATAGCTCAATGCAGCCTCATCCTTCCGAGCTCAAGCAATCCTCACACCTCAGCCTCTTGAGTAACTGGGACTACAGGTGTTCACCACCCCACCTGGCTAATTTTTTAAAATTATTTTTAGTAGAGATGAGCTTTCTCTATGTTGCTCAGGCTGGTCTCAAACTCCTGGGCTCAAGCAATCCTCCTACCTTGGCCTCCCAAAATGCTGAGATTACAGGCCTGAGCCACTGCGCCCGGCCCAGAAGCTATATTCTTAGAAGTTACTGGAATGTAAGCTTTTGAAGAGAAAGTAGTATGTTGTACAACTTTGCCAAGGTGAATAATATGGGGTGGAATAAATGTGAGTCTGAAAAACAGTCTGTTTGCGACCTGAACTGACACACTTTTGCTTAGAGGTGTATGAGGAATGCATTGCCCAGAGCTCGTTCAGGGACTACAACCCAACCACTGGGCCTCCTCCAAGCTCTCCTGGATGGATCTTTCCACTAACCCTCTCGTGAGGGAGGAATCCTGCCAGCGGCTTCCTTCCCTGCCCACATTCCTCTGTGGTCTAATAAGCGCATACCCTTTGATTCTTCTGTCCCTTTAAGGGATGAGGAGAGGGGAACGCGGAGGAAAACACCAATTCATACTGTACCTTTACAAAAGCAAAAAAGAAGAAAGAGGGAGCCATAATTACTCTCTGCCCCCAGGTCCTGACGGAGCGGTGAGTCCCTCAGATACTTTAAGTAGGCGCCACACATTGCGTAAGCTGACCTGGCGGCCTGCCTGGCCCAGATGACAGCCATATCTGATAATTTTGGCAAGGGGAGGTGGGGTGGTGAGGGGCCAGGACCCGGGAGGCAGAGAATGGGGCAAGGAAGGGGACAACAAAAGCCTAGCAGATGATGAGTAAGAGGGGCATGGGAATATTGATCCAATGGCATAGCAATATTGATCCCTATTCCAATTCCATGAGCTGGGGACCCTTCTGCCTCGTGCCTTGCTCTGGGCTGCCTGGTGCAGCATGAGGCCGCTCGCCCATTCGCCTCATTCCTGGGCCGCAGTCTTCATGCTCTGCCCATGGAAAGCTATAAACTGCCCCTTCCCCTCTTGCTAGTAGGGCAGCGTTTCCCCCTCCTGAACTGGGATTTTGAAGATTCCTGCTTGCAGGGGCGGGTAGGGGACATGGGAGGCAAAAATGGGCAAAGGGGTCCAACACTAGCTCCTTCCCCCTCCTCTGTGCCAGACTTGTCCCTGCACGGTCACATACTTTTTCCTTGTGTCATTCTTACCAGAACTGGAAGTGGTGATTTTCTATTGCTGTTTTGCACAGAAACACAGATGCTCACAGAACACAAAAAGGCCAGCTCAGCTTTGCCCGTGAGCAGCAGAGCTGGGGTCTGAACCCAGACACATCTGGGCCTCTCCAGAGGGTCCAGCGCCTGTTTAACCCTAGGTGCACAAAGGCCCTCTCGCCACACTCACCCTCCTCTCTTTCGATTTCTTGCCAGTTCTCACGTCCAAGCCTGGACTCATGCTGCTCCCTGCCCCACCCACTGCTCCTTCTCTACCTGTGGATTTCTAAGCTACCCCTCAAAGTCCAGGGCTAAGATTCTGTTCTCTGACCACTCTCCAGTCTCAAAGCTGCTAGCGTTTTCTATTCCTTCAGCCCTTTGTATATCAATTATGGGATACACTACATTTTTTTAATGCTAAGATCATTTTTCCATATTTTATCCTTTCTGATATCAGAATATGAATGTGTAACACACTAATGTATGTTCCCTAAAAAGATGCTTTTAAGTCAATTGCATTTCTCACAGTTGATGGGTCATAGTAGTGAAGACAGCTGGCTGTGAAAATTAGCCCTTCATGCATCTGTCTCCCTCCCACCTTGGTGAGCTTTCAGGCAGGAGCCTAACTTTGGTCACCTTTGTGTCTCAGTAGCAGCCCAGGGCAGGAACCCTGGGCGTCTCAGTAAACACACTTGGAAAGTAAAAATGCTTGCATGTGTTACTAACAGAAGGGTCTTATTTAATCCTTAGATAGACCTTGTGAAGCATCTATTATTATCCCCTAAGAAGGTCATTACTTTCCCCCATTACAGATGGAAATGGAGGCTCAGAGAGCTTCTGTAATTTTCCCCAGGTCACATGGCTAGGAAGCAATGGAGTTTATTTGCACTTACACAGTCTGAGCATATTGGTGTTGGGAAACAAACTCTATATGATATGGAAAAAGGAAGAAAGAACACTCAAAGTAACTGTAAATTAAACAATGCATATTGGAGCTCAATATAAGCTTCAAAGTCCATTTCTTGACTGTGATATTCATATACGTGTATTCGATTGTCTGCACAGACAACTACAACTACAATGATTTTACAGGTATAATTACAAGTATAATGCCAGCTGGCTACCTCTCATTAATAATAAAGGGACAATTATAGCCTTAATCTGGCTAATGCAGGGCAAAATCCTGGCTTCGGGGGGGCAGAGGGGAAGAATTTTCTCTATCTCACTTCCAAGCCCAGAACTCTGCTTGGTTCCAAGGCAAACGTGCCAAATGTGCAGCTTTGCTTAGAATTGATGGCCCATTGGTTTGAAACTGTGCCAGGTACTGCTTCGTACTTTATATGTATTTTAATTTCCTGGTGTTCTTTGGCACTGTGTCATTTCACTAAGGGGACTCTGCCACATTTTCAAATAGTTCAATAAAGGGCAGGTCATTGTGCTGACTGGTTGGAATTCCAGTGTTCACATCTGATCCTCTCCATGCAGCCAGGGTCAGGAGAAGTAGAACAGGTATTTCAAGGTTCTTATCTCTCAGGACAGTGAAAATGGACATATAATGAACACACAATGAACAGAGCCTGTTGCAGAGGGGGAGTCAAACAACTGCTGACCAAAGCAAGAGAGCAAGCAAGAAAGAAAAAAAGAGAAGAAGGAGGGAAGGAAGGAAGGAAGGAAGGAAGGAAGGAAGGAAGGAAGGAGAAGAAAGAAGAAAGAAGAAAGAAGAAAGAAGAAAGAAGAAAGAAGAAAGAAAGAAAGAAAGAAAGAAAGAAAGAAAGAAAGAAAGAAAGAAAGAAAGAAAGAGAGAGAGAGAGAGAGAAAGAAAGAAAGAAGGAAAGAAAAGAAAGAAAGAAAGAAAAAGAAAGAAAGAAAGAAAGAAAGAAAGAAAGAAAGAAGAAGAAAGAAAGAAGAAAGGAAGGAAGTAATTAATTAAGGAAGGAAGGAAAGGAATTGAAGGAAGGAAGGAAGGAAGGAAGGAAAAAAGAGAGAGCTGCCAATTTTATATGGACCTATACCAAGATGGAATAATGACCTGGATTTCAAAGTAAGAGTCTAGCACAGTGGTTAAATGGCCCGAATTCCAGAGTCAGGACAACCTGAGTTGGAAGATTGGATCTGGCTTCTCTTGTAAGAACTTGAGGGAAGCTCCTTCCTTAATCCTTGAAAGCCTCAATTGCTCCATTGGTATAAGAAGATGATGATCACAGTACCTGCCTCCAAGGTTTATTTTGAGGACTAAAGTGAATCCAAAGTCCTCAAACCCTGCCTAGCTGATAGGGAGCCTCGGTAAATATGAACAATTATTACCTTCTCATTTTCCTGTTTTTTTAATAGCCCTCATTTTTTTTAGAGCAGATTTAGGTTCAGACCAAAATTAAGCAGCAAGTACAGAGATTCCCATATACTCCCTGTCACAACACATGTACAACCTTTCCCAAGATTAACATCCCACACCAGAGAGGACATCTGTTGTAACTGATGAGCCTACGTTGTCACATCATTATCCCCCAGAGTCCACAGTTTACATTAAGTTTCACTCTTACTGTTTTACATTCTGTGGGGTTTGACAAATGAATGATGGCATGTATTCATGACTGCAGTATAATACAGGATAGTTTAACTGCCCTAAAAATTCTCCATGGTCCTCCAACTTATTCCTCCCCTACCCCATCTCTGGAAACCTCTGATCCTTTTACTGTCCCCATATTTTTTCCTTTTCCAGAATTTCATTGAGCTGGAATCATATAGTATGCAGCCTCTTCAGATTGGCTTCTTTCACTTAGTAAGAGGCGTTTAAGGTTCCTCCATATCTTTTCATGACTTAATAGCTCATTTCTTTTTAGTATTGAATAACATTCTGTTGTCTGGATGTCCCACAGCTTATTTATTCATTAACCTACTGAAGAACATCTTGGTTGATTCCAAGATTTGGCAATTATGGATAAAGTTGCTATAAACATCCTTATGTGGGTTCCTCTGTGGACATAAGTTTTCAACACATTTGGGTAAACAGCAAGGATTGTAATTGTGGAATCACATGATAAGAGTGTGTTTAATTTAATAAGAAATGGTCCCATTTTCTTCCAAAGTGGTTGCAACTTCTTGCATTCCCATCAGCCATGAATGAGGGCTCCTACTGCTCCATGTCTTTGCCAGCATTTGGTATTGCCAGTGTTTTGGATCGTGGCCATTCTAATAGGTGTGTAGTGGCATCTCATTGTTGTTTTAATTAGCAATTCCATAATGACATATAATGTTGAGTCGTTTTTTATTGATTTTTATTATCCTATAAAGTTTCTGTAGGAATGAGATGAGCCAATCGAAAAGAGATTAGCGGCCGGGCGCGGTGGCTCAAGCCTGTAATCCCAGCACTTTGGGAGGCCGAGACGGGCGGATCACGAGTTCAGGAAATCGAGACCATCCTGGCTAACACGGTGAAACCCCGTCTCTACTAAAAAATACAAGAAAACTAGCCGGGCGAGGTGGCGAGCGCCTGTAGTCCAAGCTACTCGGGAGGCTGAGGCAGGAGAATGGCGTGAACCCGGGGGGCGGAGCTTGCAGTGAGCTGAGATCCGGCCACTGCACTCCAGCCTGGGCGACAGAGCAAGACTCCGTCTCAAAAAAAAAAAAAAAAAAAAAAAAAAAAAAAAAAAAGAGATTAGCACAGTGCTTGGTCCAAAATAATTGTTTAGTAACCTGGAGGTTTAAAATAGGAAGCATCATTATTGACCTGGAATATTGGGGTATCTTTTTTCTCAGTTTGATGGATGTAGGGTCCATTTGGTGCCCATGATTACCTCCTACTCAATTACTATTCTTCTTCTTTTTTTTTTTAAAGATGGAGTCTCACTCTGTTGCCCAGGCTGGAGTGCAGTGGCATGATCTCCTCTCACAGCAACCTCTGCCTCCTGGGTTCAAGCAATTCTCCTGCCTCTGTCTCCTGAGTACCTGGGATTACAGGCACCCACCACCATGCCCAGCTAATTTTTAATAGAGATGGGGTTTCACCATGTTGACCAGGCTGGTCTTGAATTCCTGACCTCAAGTAATGCATCCACCTCAGCCTCCCAAACTCCTGTGATTACAGTCATGAGCCACCATGCCTGGCCTCAGTTATTACTCTTGCTAGATACCCTTTACATACCCCAATCATCTCACTCACCAGATTACACAATGATTATCTGTTTTTAAATCTGTCTCCTTTACTTCAGAGGAACTCCTTGAGGACAGAGCTATATCTTCCTCATGTGTCCACCCCTGGCAACTGGCACAGGGTAGGGTATCCGGCAGCTGCCAGGTATATTTTTTAAGCCAAACTGACAATCTCGTATGAACTCTCCTGTGCTGGACTTTGGCGCACTGTATGGACTTGAGTTTAGAAAAAGTGAGCCACAGAAAGTATCATGTGGCCTGCAGAACTGGTCACTCTCCCCCTGCATATCATCTGTACCTTCCATGGCCTCTGTCACTGCTTATCATTTGATGACAAATTAGAGTGAGCTCCTGTCTTCCCTATTAAAATGTGAGCACCCTGAGAGGTAGAGAATTATCCCCGTGTCCCTGTGCAGAGCAGGGCTGACGGATACCTGCAGCATTAAGTGAACGACCAAGGCCCTGACTGGTCTGTGTGCCTGCCCTGAGCCTGAGTCTACACCTCTGCTTAGCCAAAAACCCAGAAAATCTAGACCTGGCTGGAGATGGCCAGCCCCTGAAGCAAGCTCAGACTCCCTTTCTATGAGACATCAAATATAATGGAACACTAACTCCAACACCACTCTTGAGTCTGGATAGGATTCATTGTAGCTCTGCAGTGGTGACAGTGCCAGGGGGTTTATGGTTGATGGCAGATGTCAGGGATGCCTCTTTTGACCTCCTTTCTCATCTGCAGCCATGATGACTAGGTATGGAAATGAATACTAGAGGGTATTAAAATAAGAGTTTTTCCTGTATGCCCTGAAAATCCAGGTCCAGAGCCTCCTTCCTCCTTCCAGAACCACTCACTACTCCTCCCTCAATGAAATATAATAAAATGGGATGGAGGTGTGGGGAGAAGTGATGTCAGCAGGATGGTGAAGTTGAAGGTACCAGGCCTTGTACCCTACAAAAACAATGATTCAATAACTATCCACAAATAAAAGTAGTTATGGGAGAGCTCTGAAGCCCAGTTAAGAAGCTGTAGCAACACAGTGGAGGCAAAAAAAGAAAAATGAAACAAACAAACAAACAAATGCTGAGGATTAGTAAATAGAAAAGCAGAGGAAAAACAGTTGCATTGTAGAAAAACTATTTAGAGGGCCAGAAGACCCTAGAAGCTCTGGCCACTGAGGACCACAGCAGCCCAGATGGCTGCACAGACTATGACAACCTTTGTCAGCAAGAACCCCTGCAATCTTCACCAACATGGACTCCACTTGCCAGAGTTGCTTAGAGCTCACATTACTGAGCCTCCCAAGCCAGATATACCATGACCCCCAGCTGAGACTGCCTAGTATCCACCAGAGCTGGTGCTGCTACAACCTCCTCACAGCTAGCACCACTGTGCACACACCAGACCCAGCACTACCGCAACCCCATCAAACCCAGTGTTGCTATGAACTCACTAGACCTGGCTCTGCTGTACACCCACTGATCCAGAGCTTCCACTGGACCCAGCACACCTGTGCATCCTGAGACCTGATACCCTGACATTCTCCCGGAGCTAATGCTTATGCATACTCTGCCCACTTGATGCCCTTGTACCCAAGGTCAGCAATAACAAACTTCTCTGAGCTAACGAACCATGTTGTAACCCATCGCAAGGAAGCTAAAAACCTTGAAAAGGGGTTAGAGGAATGGCTAACTAGAACAAACAATGTAGAGAAGAGCTTAAATGACATGATGGAGCTGAAAACCACAGTACAAGAACTGTGTGAAGCATACACAAGATTCAATAGCCAATTTGATCAAGCAAAAGAAAGGGTATCAGTGACTGAAGATCAAATTAATGAAATAAAGTGAGAAGACAAGATTAGAGAAAAAAGAGTGAACAAAGGGATGGAGGAAGGTCTACCAAGCAAATAGAAAACAAAAAAAGGCAGGGGTTGCAATCCTAGTCTCTGATAAAACAGACTTTAAACCAACAAAGATCAAAAGAGACAAAGAAGGCCATTATATAATGATAAAGGGATCAATTCAACAGGAAGTGCTAACTATCCTAAATATATATGCACCCAATACAGGAGCACCCAGATTCATAAAGCAAGTCCTTAGAGACCTACAAAGAGACTTAGCCTCCCACACAATAATAATGGGAGACTTTAACCCCCCACTGTCAATAATAGACAGATCAATGAGACAGAAAATTAACAAGGATATCCGGGACTTGAACTCAGCTCTGGACGAAGCAGACCTAATAAATATCTACAGAACTCTCCACCCCAAATCAACAGAATATACATTCTTCTCAGCACCACATGGCACTTATTCTAAAATTGACCACATAATTGGAAGTAAAACACTCTTCAGCAAATGTAAAAGAACAGAAATCACAACAAACTGTTTCTCAGACCACAGTGCAATCAAATTAGAGTTCAGGATTAAGAACCTCACTCAAAACCGCAGAACTACATGGAAACTGAACAACCTGCTCCTGAATGACTACTGGGTAAATAATGAAATGAAGGCAGAAACACAGATGGTTCTTTGAAAACAATGAGAACAAGGACACAATGTACCGGAATTTCTGGGACACATTTAAAGCAGTGTGTAGAGAGAAATTTATAGCACTAAATGCCCACAAGTGAAAGCAGGAAAGATCTAAAATCGACACACCCTAATATCACAATTAAAAGTACTAGAGAAGCAAGAGCAAACAAATTCAAAAGCTAACAGAAGACAAGAAATAACTAAGATCAGAGCAGAACTGAAGGAGATAGAGACACACACACACAAAAAAACCTTCAAAAAATCAATGAATCCAGGAGCTGGTTTTTTGAAAACATCAACATAATAGACCGTTAAGAAGACTAATAAAGAAGAAAAGAGAGAAGAATCAAATAGATGCAACAAAAAAATGATAAAGGGAATAGCACCACTGATCCCACAGAAATGCAAACTACCATCAGAGAATACTGTAAACACATCCATGCAAATAAATTAGAAAATCTAAAAGAAATGGATAAATTCCTGGACACATACACTCTCCCAAGACTAAACTAGGAAGAAGTTGAATCTCTGAATAGATCAATAACAGGTTCTGAAATTGAGGCAATAATTAATAGCCTACCAACCAAAAAAAGTCCAGGACCAGAAGGATTCACAGCTGAATTTGGAGGTAAAAAGAGGAGCTGGTTCCATTCCTTCTGAAACCATTCCAATGAATGGAGAAAGAGAGAATCCTCCCTGACTCATTTTATGAGGCCAGCATCATTCTGATACCAAACCCTGGCAGAGACACAACAAAAAAAGAGAATTTTAGGCCAGTATCCCTCATGAACATTGATGTGAAAATCCTCAATAAAATACTAGCAAACCAAATCCAGCAGCACATCAAAAAGCTTATCCACCACGACCAAGTTGGCTTCATCCCTGGAATGCAAAGATGGTTCAACATACACAAATCAATAAACATAATCCATCACATAAACAGGACCAATGACAAAAACCACACAATTATCTCAATAAATGCAGAAAATGCCTTCAACAAAATTCAGCAGCCTTTCATGCTAAAACCTCTCAATAAACTAGGTATTGATGGAACATATCTCAAAATAATAAGAGTGATTTAGGACAAACCCACAGCCAATATCATACTGAATGGGCAAAAACTGGAAGCATTCCCTTTGAAAACTGGCACAAGACATGGATGCCCTCTCTCACCACTCCTATTCAACATAGTATTGGAAGTTCTAGCCAGGGCAATCAGGCAAGAGAAAGAAATAAAGGGTGTTCAATTAGGAAAAGAGGAAGTCAAATTGTCTCTGTTTGCAGATGACATGATTGTATATTTAGAAAACCCCATCATCTCAGCCCAAAAACTCCTTAAGTTGATAAGCAACTTCAGCAAAGTCTCAGTATACAAAATCAATGTGCAAAAATCACAAACATTCCTATACACCAAGAACAGACAAACAGAGAGCCAAATCATGAGTGAACTCCCATTCACAATTACTACAAAGAGAATAAAATACCTAGGAAGCCAACTTACAAGGGATGTGAAGGACCTCTTCAAGGAGAACTACAAACCACTGCTTAACAAATAAAAGAGGACACAAACAAATGAAAGAACATTTCATGCTCATGGGTAAGAAGAATCAATATTGTGAAAATGGCCATACTGCCCAAGGTAATTTGTAGATTCAATGCCATCCCCATCAAGCTACCAATGACTTTCTTCACAGAATTGGAAAAAACTACTTGAAATTTTATATGGAAGCAAAAAAGAGCCCACATAGCCAAGATAATCCTAAGCAAAAAGAACAAAGCTGGAGGCATCATGCTACCTGACTTCAAACTATGCTGCAAGGCTACAGTAACCCAAACAGCATGGTACTGGTACCAAAACAGATATATAGACCAATGGAACAGAACAGAGCCCTCAGAAATAATACCACACATCTACAATGATCTGATCTTTGACAAATCTGACAAAAACAAGCAATGGGGAAAGGATTCCCTATTTAATAAATAGTGCTGGGAAAACTGGCTAGCCGTATGTAGACAGCTAAAACTGAATCCTTTCCTTACACCTTATACAAAAATTAATTCAAGATGGACTAAAGACTTAAATGTAAGACGTAAAACCATAAAAACCCTGGAAGAAAACCTAGGCAATACCATTCAGGACATAGGCATGAGCAAAGAATTCATGATTAAAACACCAAAAGCAATGGCAACCAAAGCCAAAATAGACAAATGGGATCTAATTAAACTAAAGAGCTGCACAGCAAAAGAAACTATCATCAGAGTGAACAGGCAACCTACAGAATGGGAGAAAATTTTTTCAATCTATCCATCTGACAAAGGGCTAATATCCAGAATCTGCAAATAACTTAAACAAATTTACAAGAAAAAAACAAACAACCCCATCAAAAAGTGGGCAAAGGATATGAACAGACACTTCTCAAAACAAGACATTTATGCAGCCAACAAGCATATGAAAAAATGCTCATCATCACTAGTCATCAGAGAAATGCAAATCAAAACCACAATGAGATACCATCTCACGCCCAGTTAGAATGGCGATCATTAAAAAGTCAGGAAACAACAAATGCTGGAGAGGGTGTGGAGAAATAAGAACGCTTTTACACTGTTGGTGGGAGTGTAAATTAGTTCAATCATTGTGGAAGACAATGTGGTGATTCCTCAAGGATCTAGAACTAGAAATACCATTTGACCCAGCCATCCCATTACTGGGTATATACCCAAATGATTGTAAATCATGCCACTGTAAAGACACATGTACATGTATGTTTATTGTGGCACTATTCACAACAGCAAAGACTTGGAACCAACCCAAATGTCCATCAATAATAGACTGGATAAAGAAAATGTGGCACATATACACCATGGAATACTATGCAGCCATAAAAAAGGATGAGTTCCTGTCCTTTGTAGGGACATGGATGAAGCTGGAAACCATCATTCTCAGCAAAATATCACAAGGACTGAAAACAAAACACTGCATGTTCTCACTTATAAGTGGGAGTTCAACAAGGAAAACACATGGACACAGGAGGGGAGCATTACACACCGAGGCCTGTTGGGGGTGGGGGGCTGGGGCAGGGATAGCCTTAGGAGAAATACCTAATGTAAGTGACAAGTTGATGGGTGCAGCAAACCAACCTGGCACATCTATACCTATATAACAAACCTGCACGTTGTGCACATGTACCCTATAACTTAAAGTATAATAATTCAAAAAGATTATTGAAAAAGATAAAAGTAAAACAACTGTGGATTACAAGAGTCTTAGAACAGTCATGGTTAAAAACACAATTCACAAGGAAATTTGCTTACTTCTGTGGCATACAACAATTTTACATAATAATCATAATTACTACTAAAAGCATATGCTAAGACATATTAGAATCACAGGAATCTCAGGCAATCCTGGAATACACACTAATAACACATTTGTATGAATGTAATCCAAATAAGGTTAAACTCCATTTCATATTTGATAATACTATCAGCCTGAAGTCCAAAAGAGATGTATTCAGCTTTGTTATAGTAAAATTATTTTATTTGGCGATGATTTTATTGTATCAAACAAGCCAAATGTGTCTCTTTTGGATTTCAAGGGAACCTAATATCAAAAATTAATGAGGACCAAAGTTAGAGTTTGATGTTGGAAAGTTTGTCAAATATAAAAAGCTTAAAACACTTGATTCCACAAAATAGAATCACAGGTTATTGTAAAATAAGTCATTCATTTAGCCAAAGTGATAACTCAAAGATTTTTTTTAAAGGCAAAAATTTTCATTCTTTGAGAGAGGAGACTTAATTTCCCAGACAATAAGCCCTAATAATAAAGACAGCATGAGGCCAATTAAATCTGTTTCTCAAAATTTTATAAACAAAATCTATTATAGTTTAATCATCCTTGGTCATAAGACATAATTTTCATAAATCTTTTTATAATCTTTATAATTATTTATTAAGGAGTGGGTTAATGCTCCAAGAAAACCTTGTTAATCTGACACAAGGGGCCAACGTTGGTTTTGTACCAGTGTGCCTTTGAAATTAAAAGTTAATTTATTTAAAAATGGAAAGAAAATGACTAAAAAATTTCTAAATCTGAGGAAAGAAATAGACATCTACATTCAAGAAGCCCGGAGGACCATAAACAGATTGAACATAAAAAGTTTTATACCAAGACACATTGTAATTAAATTTTCAAAACTCAAAGACAATCAGAATTTTTAAAGCCACAAGAGAAAAGTAACTCATCACATATAAGGGAACCCCTAAATGATTGTCAGTAAATTTCTCACTAGAAACCTTGCAGTTCAAGACTGTGAGATGATATACCTAAAGTGTTAAAAGAAAAAAAAAAAAGCTAACAACCAAGAGTACTATATACCCAGAAAAACTACCCTTTCAAAATAAAGGAAAGATAAAGTCTTTCCTAGGAAAACAAAAACTAAGGAAGTTGGTCACTACTAGATCTGTCTTACAAAATGACATGCCTAAGGGGATTCTTCAAATTGGAAGGAAAACACACCAAACAACAATAGTAAATCATTTTAATTAATTTGTTTATTTTTAAGATGGAGTCTCACTCTGTTGCCCAGGCTGGAGTGCACTGACATGATCTTGGCTCACTGCAACCTTCGCCTCCTGGGTTCAAGTAATTCTCCTGCCTCAACTTCCCGAATACCTGGGATTACAGGAGCCCACCACCACACCCTGCTAATTTTTGTATTTTTAGTAGAGACAGGGTTTCATCATGTTAAGCAGGCTGATCTCAATCTCCTGACCTCAGGTGATCCTCCCGCCTCAGCCTGTCAAAGTGCTGGGATTACAGGCGTAAGCCACTGCGCCCAGCCCCAGAGCATTTGAAAGTACAAATCTTACTGGTAAAAGTAAATATACAGGCCAGGTGCTCATGCCTGTAATCCCAGCACTCTGGGAGCTGAGACAGGCAGATCATGAGGTCAGGAGATGGAGACCATCCTGGCTAACATGGTGAAACCCCGTCTCTACTAAAAAATATACAAAAATTAGCCAGGCATGGTAGTGGGTGCCTGTAATCCCAGCTACTCAGGAGACTGAGGCAGGAGAATGGCATGAACCGGGGAGGTGGAGCTTGCAGTGAACCGAGACTGTGCCACTGCACTCCAGCCTGGGCAACAGAGCGAGACCCCATCTCCAAAAAAAAAAAAAAAGAAGTAAATATACAGAGTAATGCATAATAATATAACACTTTAATAGTGGTGCATAAATTATAGTCAACTAATATAAAAGTAAAAAATATTTAGAATAAGCATAACTGCAAATATTTGTTAGTGGATTCATAACATTAAAAGAAATAAATGTTGGCCAGGCATGGTGGCTCATGCCTGTAATCCCAGCACTTTGGGAGGCCGAGGTGGGTGGATCACCTGAGGTCAGGAGTTCAAGACCAGCCTGGCCAACATGGTGAAACCCCGTCTCTACTAAAAAATAAACAAAAATTAGGCAAGCATAGTAGTGGGTGCCTGTAATCCCAGCAACTTGGGAGGCTGAGGCAGGAGAATCACTTGAACCCAGGAGATGAGTGTTGCAGTGAGCCGAGATCATGCCACTGCACTCTAGCCTGGGCAACAGAGCAAGACTCCGTCTCAAAAAATAAAAAAAAGAAGAAGAAGAAGTAAATGCTGGCTTTAAGAATACAAAATATGTGTGGGGAGGAGTAAAAGTATAAAGTTTTTGTATATGATTAAAATTAAAGTATTATCAACTTAAAGTAGATGGCTATAACTGCAATTTAGTTAATGCAAGCCTTGTGCTATCACCAAGAAACAATTGTAATAGACACACAAAAGGTAAACAAAAGGCAAATCACTCCAAAAAATAACAAATAATAAAGGAAGACAGTAAGACAAAAAAAGACAAAAAACAATTAGCAAAATGGCAACGGTAAGTCTTTATTAATAACATTAAATGTAAATGGATTAAACTCCCCATTGGAAAGATATAGAGGTGCTAAGTGGATTTAACACACAGACACGCGCACACACACACACACACACACACACACACACACACACACGAGATCTAGCAGTATGCTGTCTATAAGAGACTCAGTTTAGATTTAAGGACACACACAGCCTGAAAGTGAAGGGATGGAAAAATATATCCATGCAAAAGGTAGCCAAAAAGAAAGCAAGGGTGACTATATTTACATGAGAAAAAACAGACTTCGAGTCAAAAACTGTCACAAGAGACAAAAAGGGACACTATATAATAATAAAAGGGTCAATCCACCAGGAAGAAATAACAATTATAAATAGATGTACACCCAACACCAGAGCACTAAAATATGTAATCAAACTATTGATA
Source organism: Rhinopithecus roxellana (assembly GCF_007565055.1). Classification (NCBI taxonomy): domain Eukaryota; kingdom Metazoa; phylum Chordata; class Mammalia; order Primates; family Cercopithecidae; genus Rhinopithecus; species Rhinopithecus roxellana. The sequence goes on from NC_044551.1 coordinate 168,926,097, forward strand.
TATCTGAAGGAAGAAATTGACAGCAATACAATAATAGTAGGAGACTTCACTACATAACTTGCAATAATAGCCAGAACAACCAGATATAAAATCAATAAAGAAACTGACTTGAACAACTTTATAGTTCGAATGGATCTAACAGACATATACAAAGTTTTCCATCAAAAAGCAAAGAATACATCTTCTCCAGTGCACATAAATGTTCTCTAGGATAGATCATATTTTAGGTCACAAGATAACTCTTAACAAATATAAGAAGATCAAAATTATACCAAGTATATTTTCTGATCACAATGAAATAAAACTAAAAATCAATAACAATAAGAAACGGGGAAAGTTTACAAATACATTGAAACTAAACAAACCAATTGAACAACCATTGGGTCAAAAAAATACAAAGGGAACGTTAAAACATGCAGAGACAAACAAAACTGAAGGAATAGCATACCAAAACTTATGGGATACAGTAAAAGCAGTAGTAAAGGGACATTCATAGTGACAAATGCCTACATTTAAAAAAAGAAGAAAGATTGCAAATAAACAAACTAATTTTACACCTCCAGGAACCAGAAAAAGAACAAACCAAGTCCCATATTTGCAAAAGGAAGGAAATGATAACAATGAGAGTAGAAATAAATAAAAGAGGGAATAAAAAACAGTAGAAAAGAAATCAAGGAAACAAGATTTGGTTTCTTGAAAAGACAAACAAATTTGACAAACTCCATAGCTAAACTAACTTAGAAAAAAAGAAGTCTCAAGTAAATAAAATCAAAAATGAGAGACACTACAGCAAATGAGTCAGAAATAAAAACGATCATAAACGATCATTATGAACAATTATTCATTAACAAATTGGATGACTTGGAGGAAATAGATAAATTCCTAGAAATATGCAACCTACCAAGACTGAATTAAGAAGAACAGACACATTTTACCGATGAGATTGAATCAATAATTAAAACCTTCCCAACAAAGAAAAGTCCAGGATTAGATGGCTTAATGGGTGAATTTTGCCAAATATTTTAAGAAGACTTAGTACCAATTCTTAAAACTTTTTCAAATAATTAAATAAGAGAAAGCACTTCTAAACTCATGTTTAGGCCAGGATCACCCTGATGTCAAAACTTAGCAAAAACACCACAAGAAAAAAAAAAAAACTACAGGGCAATATCCCTAATTAACATAAACACAAAAATCTCCAATAAAATACTAACAAACCAAATTCAAAAGCACATTGAAAGGATCATACACCATGACCAAGTAGGATTTATCCCTGAGATGGAAGGATGGTTCAACATATCAAATCAATCAGTGTAATATACCACATTAACACAACGAAAGATAAAACCACATGATTATCTCAAAAGATTCAGATGTTTTTTTACAATATTTTACATCCATTTATTATTTAAAACTCTCAAAAAAAAAAAGTATCGAAGAAACTTACTTCAACATAATAAAGACCATATATGAAAACCCCACAGCTAACATAATAATGAACGGGGAAAATTTGAAAGTTTTTTCTCTCTGATATGAAGTAAAGCAAGGATGATCAATCTTACCACTTCTATTCAACATGGTACTGGAAGTTCTAGGCAGAACAATCAGATAAGAAAAAGAAATAAAAGCTATCCAAATTGAAAAGAAATAAGTAAAACTGTCTTCTCTTAAAGGTGACATGATCATATATGTAGAAAATCCTAAAGACTCCATACAAAAAAATTATTAAAACTAATAAACAAATTCAGTAAATCTGCAGTATAAAAAATCAACTTGCAAAAATCAGTGGCATTTCTATATGCTAATAACAAACTATCCAAAAACGAAATTAAGAAAACAATTCTATTTACAATAGCAACAAAATGAATAAAATACTTAGGATAAATTTAACTAAAGAGGTGAAAGACTTGTACACTGAAAGTTATAAACCATTGAGGAAAGAAACTAACGGAGACATAGAAATAGATAGACATCCCATGTTCATGGATTAGAAGAATTAAAATCTTTAAAATGCCCACAGTGCCCAAGGAAACATACACATTTAATGCAATCTCTATCAAAATTCCAATGGCATTTTTACATTAATTTTAAAAAGCAATCATAAAATTAAAATGGAACCACCAAAGACTACCCATATCCAAAGCAATCTTGAGGGACAAAAAAAAAAAAAAAAAAAAAAAATAGCCAGAGTCATCACACGTCTTCATTTCAAAATATATTACAAAGTTATGGTAATCAAAACAATGTGGTACTGACAAAAAAACAGACATGTAGACAAATGTAACAGAATAAAGATACCAGAAATAAATCCATATATTTACAGCTAACTGATCTTTGACAAGGATGCCAAGAGGACACAATGGGGAAAGGATAGTATCTTCAATAAATGTCATTAGAAAAACTGGATAGTCATACACAGAATAAAATTAGAACCTTATCTCACATCATATACAAAAATAAACTCAAATAGATTAAAGACTTTGACATGAAGACATGAAACTGTAAAACTACTAGAAGAAAGTATAGAAAAAAGGCCTCAACATTGGTGCTGGCAATGATTTTTTGGACATAACACTGACAGAAGAGGAAACAAAACCAAAAATAAACAAATGGTATTGTATCAAACTAAAAAGCTTCTGTCACATGGTGGCTCATTACTTGCTTTGAGGCAGGTGCGGTGAGTCTACTGTGGACTGGTCTAGGTTCCTCAGGTTCTGCCACCCAACCACTACCCAGCCAGTTCGTGGAGAGGAGAGGTGCACTTTACAGGTCCTTGATGAACCTAGAGAATCCTCCACCACATCCAGGCCCTGGTCCATCAGCCCCATACCCACCTTATCCACAAAAGCAAATGGGCCCAGGACTATGGGAGTGGGCCCTACCCACCTTTTCAAGGATACCCTATCAAGGATACGAGCATATCCACAGTACAGATGGCAGGGCAGACCTCAGGAGCCTCCTAAAACCACAGTGTATATGGTAGAAGACCAAAGAAGAGATGAGTTGAAACCATCCACCTACCTCACAGCCTACTGGACTGCTTTCTGTTGCTGCTGTCTCTGGGGCATGCTCACCTGACCAGCCCAGCCATCCTGTTCTGCCAGCTCTGCCACACCTCTGATAGGTGTACCTGCCCCTGTCTCTTCTGATTGCTATAATAAATGACTAGCTCTGCACAGACACCTATACCTTCGGCACTATGGGATTCTAGATTCATGAGGGCTGCTGCTGTTTAATTCAGTGACTTGATCTCTTTAATGTCCAAAATACATTTCTTATTGATCTTTTAAAATGTGCTAAGTGACTTTTTTTGGCCAAAGGCTTAGTGGTGGAAAATATATTTATAATTTTGTAATTATACATTCAAGGTAGTGGCAAAATGTAACACACCATGAATGATTTCTCTGCTTACACCCTGTATGTTTCAATAAATTTGTTCAAACCTCAAAAAAAAAAAAAAAAAAGGAAAAGAAAAGAATCAACAAAGTGGAAAGGCAACCTATGAAATGGGAGAAAATATTTGCAAATCATATATCTGATAAGGAGTTAATATGCAAAACACATAGGGAGCTCATACAACTCAGTAGCAAGAAAACAAATAACCAATTTGAAAATGAGCAAAAGATCTAAATAGATATTTCCCGTTTATTTATTTTTGCTTTTGTTTCCTGTTCTGTTGGTGTCATATCCAAAAAATCATTGCCATCAGCAAGGTCAAGAAGGCTTTTTTCCATGCTTTCTTCTAGTAGTTTTACAGTTTCAGGTCAAAACTTCATTTTGAGTTTATTTTTGTGTATGATGTGGTGTATTTGTATGTCTCAACAGAAGGCATACAAATGGTCAGCATGGAAATGAAAATGTGTTCAACATCAGGAAAATGCAAATCAAAACACAATGACATATCACCTCACACCTGCAAGGATGGCTCTACTATCAAAAAAGACAAAAGCGTTGGTGAGGATGTGGAGAAAAGAGAACACTTGCAGATTTTTTATGGGGATTTAAAGTGGCACAACCACTATAAAAATAGTATGGAGTTTTCTCCAAAAGTTAGCAATAAAACTACCATATGATCCCACTTCTGGGTGTACATCCAAAAAAAATAAAATCAGGATCTCAGAGATACCTGCACTTCTGTGCTCATTGCAGCATTGTTCACAATCACCAAGATGTGGGAACAACCCAAATGCCCGTGGATGGCTGAATGGATAAAAAAAAATTGTGGTGTATTTCTACTATGGGATATTATTTAGCCTTTAAAAAGAAGGAAATTTTGCCACTTGTGACAACATGGATGAACTTAGAGAACATTATGTGAAATGAAGTAAGCCAGACACAGAAAGACAAATATTACATGATCCCACTTACATGTGGAATCCAAAAAAGTGAAACTCATAGGAACAGAGAGTCAAATGGTAGTTGCCAGGCGCTGAAAGGTGGGGGAGATGTTAGTCAGAGTGTAATTGCAGTTCTGCAGGATAGATAAGTTCTGGAGATCTAATGTACAGTGTGGTGACTATAGTTAGTAATACTGTACTGTATACTTGAAATTTGCTAAGGGGGTCAATCTTAGGTATCCTCACCTTAAAGAAGGGAAAGAAGGAAGGAAACAAGAAAGGAAGGAAGGGAAGGGAGGAAGGGAGGAAGGGAGGAAAGAAGGAAGGAAGGAAGGAAGGAAGGAAGGAAGGAAGGAAGGAAGGAAGGAAGGAAGGAAGGAAGGAAGGAAGGAAGGAAGGAAAAAGGGAATTAGTAAGGTGATGGGTGTGTTAATTGTCATGATTGTGGTGATTATTTCCCAATGTGTGTGTGTATAATATATTCACATCAGTTTGTACACATTAAGCATATATAACTTTTATTTGTTAGTTAAACCTTAAAAACTGTTAAATATAAAATAACTCAAAATATTAAAATAAAATATTAAAATAAACACTGCCCTCTTTCTCCAGTGAGGAACTTGGCTTTTGATGGTAGCAAAAATTCAGAGAAGAAAGCCAAATGCCACTAAGGAAAAAGTTGTTGAGAAATGATTCATTATATATTTGCTATATTTGCTAGTATTTTACTATATGTATTTGCTATAAATATATATATTTGCTAGTATTTATTTTTGCTATATATTTGTTAGTATTTTAGTCATTCATTAATCAAACCATCTCAGGGTTCCTTGATGGGAAATGATAGAGAAGGCAGTTCTGTCCATTTCAGAGGTAGAGTGATTTGGGTCACTCGGCGTCCAGGTTATAGTCTCAGTGTTAACAGGATTAACAAAGATAAAGGAAGCCTGTCTCAAGGCAAAGCTTAGAAAGAAAGATGATACCCCCATTCCCAGTACCGTCACTAACATCATATGCTTCCCACCATTTATTCCCCAGCACATTTTGGTCAGAAATCTTGGTCCACATTTGATTTATTATTCAGTTGACATGAAACCCAATGAGGGTGCCTGCAGGGAGAGTAATTATTTGCCAAGAGATGAACGGTGATAAAGGAGTAGCGTGGGTGCAGGTTTCTTGTTGTGCCCAGAGCCTGCTGTTCATACATTGTTGATACCAAAATACAAAGGTGACTGCACTCTTTTTCCTTAGAATATGCAATTTATATTTTATCTGCTTGAGACTAGGTTTGCAGGACTGTGCCTAACTTCTTTCCCTCCCACCCACGTTCCACAGAGAGAGAGCTGTGAGTGAGCCTCCTGGGACTAGAACTTGTTAGGAGGCCCTGCCATCTCCACGGTTCCTTCCTCCCCGGACAGCACCCGCCTGCCCAGGATGTTACTGCCCTTCCCAATGGACCCTAGACTTGCTGCTGGAATCTAGCTGGAGAGCTTCTGGGAAGGAGGGTGCTCTGCAGGCAGGCTCTTGGGGAATGGGTAAAATAAGGGGAACTGACACTGATTGAGCATCTACTCTGTTGCCTGCACTAATCTGTTTGATCCACATGGCATGTTGTGATTCACACCTGTATCTTACAGATAAGGAAACTGAAGCTTGGGGAGGTGAAAAAGTGCATCCAAGACAACTCAGCCAGTAGGTAAGGAAGGCCAGGATTTGAACCCAGGGATGTTTGGTGCTGACGCCCTGCTGTTTCCTCTGATTTGATCTGCCTCACCACAATGGGAGGAGAGCCCCCAGAGGGTCCAGGGAGAACAGATCAAAATGCTGTTCCCTTCCACACTGTTGACGTCCTCCCTGTACTAGTCCTTGGTTAGATCCTGGTTAAAAGACTGTTGGTTTTGTAATTCTGATTCCTTGTCCTGGCTCGTGTTGACCTTATAGAGTATTCTGGCCCAGGTCACGGTGACCCTGTTGCTCTCTGGCTCTAGGTGTGGTCCCTCCAGAGAAAAAAGACCTAGCTGTGGGGTTGAGGTGTGTCTAGGAATGGGCTGAGTTTCCACTAGACGCCAGGTCAGGGCTTCATCCTGCTCCAGCTGAGGCCCAACCTCTCTCCGTTGCACTGCAGTAAAGAGGCCTGGATTGCTAACATTAGCCCGTGCAGCATTGTGCCAGACACAGTCTACTGGGGTCCCTGTCTTTTTTAATGATCTCACTCAACCCTCAAATGTGCTCTTCCAGGTGGAGATCAGCAGCCCCATTTTACAGACGAGGAAGCTGTGGCTCAGAAAATCCAAGTGACTGGTTGTGCCTGGTAGTGGAGCGGGATGTGGTGTCAGGGAGACCCGGCTTTGAATGCCAGTCCTGTTTCGTTAGAGCTTTGTGCCTCGGGAAATGCCACTTCAACTCTGTGATATATGATTATCTCGTCCTGTAAACCAAGGTAAAGAAGAAAACTGTCTCCTCAATTTGTTGGGACAATTAAGTATATTTTTATTTAAAATACCTGGCATAGTAGGTACCCAATGAATAATGGTTAGTGTAATTACAGGAATAGTCACTGAGTTTAATATCACATGTCATTTCTTATGGTTGTCAAGACACCTGTGCTGAAATGTATTCTGAGCTCATATCTGGGAAAAAATGCTGGTATTGATGAGCCACATTTGCTTTGGCAGGGGAGGGCGAGTGGCTGCATATGTATTTCCCATGCTGGTTTAATATTATTGCCCAAGGTCATATCAGGAGGGATTTGATTTGAGTTCTACTTTTATCCAAAGCACTCACTCTTTCTATTATATCCATTTTAGCCTTCCCTACTGTAATTTCCTGGTTATTTTAATTTCTTATGGTTTCTGTAACATATTACTACAAATGAGGTGGCTTAAAACAATAGAAATGTATTCTCTTGTAGTTATGGAGCACTGAAGTCCAAAATCAGTTTCACTAGGCTGAAGTCAAGAGCTTCCAAAGGCCCTAGGGGTGACTCCATTCCTCACCTCTTCCAGCTTCTGTAGCTGCCAACATTCCTTGGCTTGTGGCTGCAGCACTCTCCCATCTTGGCCTCCATTGTTACATGGCTTCCTCTGTGTGTGTCATCCACCTCTTCCTCTCTCTTAGAAGGACACTTGAGATTGCTTTTAGGGCCCATCTGGATAATCTCTCCATCTCAAAATCTTTAAGTTAATCATATCCTCAAAGATCCTCTATTTCCCTATAAGGTAACATTTATAGGTTCCAGGGATTAGGACCTGATGTGTTTAGGGAGCTACTTCTCAGCCTTCCACATTAGGCTTTATATCCCCATTCCCAAAAAACTTTTTAGCTGAGCAACTCAACAGCCACTGAAAGGTTATGTTTCAACTTAGAAAGGTAAATTATAAGGAATTCTGAAATAGAGGGTCAGCCTGACTCTTGCTGTCACTCAGATTTTAGACCCCAGACTTAGTACCTAAGCTTTAGCCTTTTCTCTCGAGACCAAGTCCCAGCCAGTCATTTCTGCCCACATTTCTTTTTTTTTTTTTTTCTGAGATGGAGTTTCACTTTTGTGGCCCAAGCTGGAGAGCAGTGACACGATGTTGGTTCACTGCAACCTCAGCCTCCTGAGGCTCAACTGTTTCTCCTACCTCAGCCTCCCGAGCAGCTGGGATTATAGGTCCCCTCCACCACACCGAATTAATTTTTGTATTTTTAGTAGAGATGGGATTTCGCCATATTGGCCAGGCTGGTCTTGAATTCCTGACCTCAGGTGAGCCACCCACCTCAGCTTCATTTCAAGCCTGCAGTTTAAACTTCCCATCTTAAAACACTCCTCTGGATCCTACATGGAGTGCATGCCCCTAATCCTGGTTTCAAGTCTTCTGTACCCTCTGCAGTCTGGCTTCTTGAACAGTAAGTTTAGGCAGAGCTGCTGTAACAATAGACTTTAGCACATAATGGCTCATCACTGTAGAAATCTCCTTGCTTGTGTATGGGCGGAGTAACTGACTCTCCTCTACATGATCTTTAGGAAATTAAACTACTTTCACTTTGTGGCTCCATCTCCTCCTACCAGAGTGAGTGAAGCATGAGTAGTGTGTAATTGCTCTTCTCACATTTAATGTCAGTTCTTGGAGCAGGTTTGGTCAATCAGATGTCCCTGCCTAGGATTTTGACTTTTAAGGGAGTGTGACCTGAAGATACTGGACTAATTAAGATGAATTCTGGCAACATCATCAGCGCCATTCAGTGGTCTGTGGCAGCAACGTCTTAACCAGCCTGCTTCTATAAAAACTTTGTGAGGTCCTGCCACTCCTAGTTTCCTATAGTCCCTCCTTTTCCATGCCAGGCTGTCCAGTCTTGCCATTGACATTGCGAGCTCTGAATATCACTCCATTTCCTTGTCTGCTTGAATTCATTGAATTCATAAGTATCAGTTTCTGGTACCTGAGCCAAGAACTCTGCTGGATTCACCTACCTCACAAGGGCTCCTGTGCAGATTCAAATAAATAAGAGATGGGGAAAAAGAAATGCTTTATTCATTTAAAAGTTATGTCAGGGAAAAGAGATTAAAAGTAACTGCAACACGTAAGATCCAGCAATCCTACTTCTAGGTATTTACCCAAATGATTTGAAAACTTAACCAAAACCTGAACACATATGTTTAAAGCAACTTCTGTAATCATTACCAAATTTTGGCAACAATCAAGGTGTCCATCAATAGGTAAATGGATAAGCAAACTGTGGTACACCCATGCAGTGGGATACTATTCAGTAATTAACGGGAATTAGTTATTAAGTTATGGAAAGACATAGATGACTCTTAAAGGTATATTATTTAGTTAAAAAAACTAAAAAGGCTACATACTATATGATTCCATTTATAAACATTATAGAAAAGAGAAACTATAGAAATGATAAGCAGATCAGTTGTTCAGGGGTTTGAGAGAGGATTGAATAGACGAAGCATGGGGACTTTTTAGAGAGGTGAAACTGTTCTACATAGAACTTCAAGGATGGACACATCACATTGTGCATTTGTCAAAAGCTTCAGCTGGGCGCACTGGCTCACGCCTGTAATCTCAGCATTTTGGGAGGCCGAGGCCAGTGGATCACATGAGGTCAGGAGTTCAAGACCAGCCTGACCAACATGGAGAAACCCCGTCTCTATTAAAAATACAAAATTAGCCGGGTGTGATGGTGCATGCCTGTAATCCCAGCTACTCGGGAGGCTGAAGCGGGAGAATCGCTTGAACCCGGGAGGTGGAGGTTGCAGTGAGCCAAGATCATGCCATCTTGTTACACTCTAGCCAGGGCAACAAGAGCAAAACTCCATCTCAAAAAAGAAAGAAAGAAAGAGAGAAAGAAAAGGAAAGAAGGAAGGAAGGAAGGAAGGAAGGAAGGAAGGAAGGAAGGAAGGAAGGAAGGAAGGAAGGAAGGAAGGAAGGAAGGAAATTTTGTAACAGAAACAGTGAACCTTAATGCATGTAAGTTTAAAAAAAAATCATTCAGGAGGTTTGACAATCCTGGAATGGAATGCAGATTGTGGCAAAAGAATCTAACCGTGTAACTGCGTTTTAAATGTGTGAAACGATCTGACTGAAGAGGGTGGGGAAATAAAGGCACTGATTTATATAACTTCAGAAATGAGTGGAATCTATAAAACGAATGGCAAAAGGAACTGCACGTAAGCACTGTACTCTAGTTAATAAATTGTTTCCCATGGAGGTACAGGTTGACAGTTCTGAAGCCACTTTGCGCATGTACCTGAATTGGACAACTTTAGTGTCCATGTCACACAGTCACTTCCTTCCAAAGACTGCGGTACAGAAGGGGAGGAAAGACGGCAGGTGACTCCACTGTGGAGGAACTTGACAAATAACACCTCGGCCGGATGATCGAGGTCAACATCCACAGTGATAAATCATGTTGATAGTGCATGCCCTTGCTATGATGTGATGAAAATGGCACTTTACTTTCATGGACTTCCCCGAAAACTCACAATTTAACTTTAACAATGAGAAAACATCAGCTAAACCCCAATCGAGTGACATTCTGCAAAATACCTGACCAGTACTCTTGAAAATTGTCAAGATGGCCGGGCGCAGTGGCTCAAGCCTGTAATCCCAGCACTTTGGGAGGCCGAGACGGGCGGATCACGAGGTCAGGAGATCGAGACCATCCTGGCTAACACGGTGAAACCCCGTCTCTACTAAAAAAAACTACAAAAAAACTAGCCGGGCGAGGTGGCGGCGCCTGTAGTCCCAGCTACCTGGGAGGCTGAGGCAGGAGAATGGCGTGAACCCGGGAGGCGGAGCTTGCAGTGAGCTGAGATCCGGCCACAGCACTCCAGCCTGGGTGACAGAGCAAGACTCTGTCTCAAAAAAAAAAAAAAAAAAAAAAAAAATTGTCAAGATCACCACAAATGAGGAAAGTCTGAGAAACTACCATGGCCAAGAAAAGCCTAAGGAGACAGATGACTAAATGTAATGTGGTATCTCTAAATGAGATCCTGGAATAGAAAAAGGACGTTAGATAAAAACTGAAGAAATGTGAATAAAGTAGAGGCGTGAATTACTAATAAAGTATCAATGTCAGCCCCTTGGTTGTGACAATTGTGCCATACTAAGTAAGGTAATACACTACTAATAGAAGAAACTGGCTGTGGAGTCTATGGGAATACTCTGTACTGTCTCTGCAATTTTCCTGTAAATCTAAATCTATTCTACTTTTTTGTTATTGTTGTTTTTTAAAAGTATAAAAATAAATAGCCCAGGAGCTGTGGCTTACGCCTGTAATCCCAACATTTTGGGAGGCAGAGGCAGGCGGATCACAAGGTCAGGAGTTCGAGACAGACCAGCCTGGCCAATATGGTGAAACCCCGTCTCTTCTAAAAATACAAAAATTAGCCAGGCATGGTGGTGTGTGCCTGTAGTCCTAGCTACTCAGGAAGTTGAGACAGGAGAATCGCTTGAACCCAGGAGGTGGAGGTTGCAGTGAGCCAAGATTGTGCCACTGCACTCCAGTCTGGGTGACAAGAGTGAGACTCCGTCTCAAAAAAAAAAAAAAAAAAAAAAATTAAAGAAAGTTGCAACTTCAGACTCAGGAAGGTTGCCCAGGAGCCAGTATCTAAAATAGAACTATCACTGCAGTATCTCAAGGTGTAAATTTGAACCCTACTATACAGATGACAAGACTGAGCTCTGAGAGAAACAGTAGGCTTCCCAAGGCCACAGGATGAGCAGAGCCGGGCTGTGAACCCAGCATGACAGCCATGGATTCCCACTTTCTTTACTGTATCAGCAGCACATCTGCCTGCCTCTGGCTGGTTGCTGTGTTTGTATAGGCAAGACTCTTGCATACACACACACACACACACACACACACACACACACACACACACACGTAGTCTTCAGCTCCAGCCCAGTCGGCCTCGCAAATCACCTTCAAGCAGCCTCAGACCTACAGGATTTGCATTGGCTTTTCTTCCATTCCCAGTTTGCCTCCATCTCGCCTCTTGGCAGGCTGTGCTGCCATTTCCCAGCCAGCTTCCCCTAAGAGCCTGGTGTGCTGCAAAGACACCCTGAAGCTTTTGTCTACATCCGCGCTGTCCTTGGCCAACTTCCACCCTGCAGTGGTAGAAGGAGGAGGGTGCAGGAGGCGCTTGGCCAGGAGTAAAGGGGTAGAGGGAATGGGTGAAAGTGCTTCAACCTGGCAGGCGTGGCTGGGAAATTTCTCTCCCTAAGTGTGATACACACACAGCACTTAGCATAGCATCTGGCATGAGGGATGTGCTACAATTTTAGAGGTAGACATTTTATAGACATTATGTGACTGCTGGTAGGAGCCTACACTTAGATGCCTACCCTATCTGCTCCATAAGCCAAGCTCACTTATTTTTATGTCATTTGAGAGCGTTTATTCATTTACTCATTGAATATTTTCTGAATGCGTCCTATGTGCTGGGAACCTGTCTGAGTAATACTACAGACACAAGGACATCAGGATGCCAGAGGCCAGCAGGCTGTATTTCTATTAGATCAGAGCTCATCGGCCAGTGTTTCCTGGGAATAAGTGACTTCTGAGTGAATAGATCTCAGGACTCAGGAAAAGACCCTAAGCACTCCTTTTCACGTTACTGTGGGCTATGATTCCACTATCTTAGCTCCAGGTTGTTGGATGTTGTCCTTGAGCTCTAGAAAAGGTATTGCAAAGAGGGGTACGAGCCCCAGGGACTCAAAATTCACACAACACCTGGTGGCTGGCCTAATGCTGAGCATGGTGGAAAGGCCTAGTTGCAAATGCCTTTCCCGAACTTTCAAAATCACTTGCAAATGACCCTTCCCATCTTACTCCTCCAGTCCTAATTTTGTAGAATATCATCATAAACCGGGCAAGGAGTCTCTATGACAGGATTTGTTAAATCCAAGGCTTAAATTAACAATAGCTACCATTGGCCACGCATCTACTGTGTGCAAGATGCTGCATGGTGAACTTTCTTGTATGCAGTTTTGTTTCATTTTATCCTCACAAGACGGTGATGTCAGGCTAGAAATATCAGATATGAGGCACATACCTCTGATTTGTGCATAAGGCCCAAATCCTAAATGATCTGACCCTGACATACCTCATTTTTGCCCTGATGGAGAGAAAGAGGAAACTGGTGGATATTGAGATAACCAGGCCTGAGTGAGGACTCAGTAGAGAAAATTCTCAGGAGGACAGAGAGACAGAGGTGTTGGCACCATGAAGCTGTTGGAATTGCAGCTGCAGAGGCACAGAATCTTGGCCCCAGTGTGGGGGTCCCCTTCTATTGGAATCAGCTGGGGAGTCCCATAAATGCAGAAGGCAGCTGGCCTGAGTCAATGAATGGCAATGTCCATCAGGATAGTGACACCTGCAGAGGCAGGAGCAGGGCTAAGGGAGCCTGCCAAGGAATAGCCTTCTAACAAGAAAAAGCATGTGTGCTGCTCAGGTGAGGGAGAAGGCTTGGGGAGGTCACCTCCCTGCCCTCTCAGTGATCCCAACTTAAGTCTGGCTCTCAAGGCCAGACGATGTCTCTCATTCCTGAAGTTGCTTAAAACTTCAAATCTATTCAACCAATGACAATTTAGGACCTCAACATTTAATTCAGTTTGTCGTTTTCACATGGGGAAAAAAAAAACAAAAAACATAAGGCCACCCTGACTTTCAATCAGTAGGACACACATTTGAGATTTGCTTTTTTCTTATAGAAGGGGTCTTGCTCTGTTGCCCAGGCTGGAGTGCAATAATGCAATCATAGCTCACTGCAGCCTCCAACTCCTGCACTCACGCAATCCTCCTGCCTCAGCCTCCTGAGTAGCTGAGATTACAGGCATAAACCACCACACCAGGCTCCATACTGGAGATTTATTTTGCCCCCAGAAGCCATATGATGGATAGGTGCCAAAGACAGTTCTACAATGTGAGGAATGACCCTTCCACTTCTGTCCTTTTCACAAAAGTCATCCAGGCAACAGGTGAGAATGAGGAAGTAGATGTAACCACAGGAACAGAAAGAGAATGGGTCCCTGTTGCTTACAACTCACTGAAGAGCCTGCTGGCTATGTGGAAATAGAGGCCCGTTGGCAGGGAAAGTTTATGGGAACTGACATAGCAGCAAGAGAGACAGGACATAGGAACACTGTGTGACACAGGAATGAGACAGTGTGGTACTTGCACCAACAGCACTGTATCCTACGTGCATTAACCAGCCCTATCTCCTTCCCTTTGCATCTCCCTGTATGCTTTAGATGCATTCCAGAAACTCCACGGTTTGAGCATCTTCATTTGGTCCATCAGCCTTTCTATTTGGTGACCTCTCAGAGAGCCTGTCAGGCATCATACACGAAGGCTACCATTGCATCCATCGAATTTCTCTCTGCAACACTTAAAAACAGGAACTGGATGAAGTGGCTCCCCTGTTTAGACACTTCTGGTGGTGCCCATTGTATTCATTGTAAAAGGTAACCTTCTTCATGTGGTGGTGAAGGCATGAGCAAGCTCCCTGCCTGCCTCTCAGCCTCACCTCTTGCTGTGCCCTCTGTCTTGCTCAATGCCTATTAACACCCTCTGAGCTAACTCCGTCCTGCCCCTTCCAGTTCCAGACATTTGCAGCAGCCATCCTCCCTTGCAGAAAGCACCCCTCCCACTTCACCTGGTTCTTCCTGCTCCTCTTTGGTCAGGGAGTCCTGACCCATCTGGGTCAGGTTGCAGAGGATTGTGTTCTTATTGCAGCATTTAGCACAATTGATAATTTCTATATTTGCCTGTTTAATGTCTCTCTCCCCTACTAGATTTAAGCTCAAGTGAGACCAGAGACCACACCTACTTTTTTCTGGCAGGGTCCCCAGCACATAGCATAGCATGTGCTGTGATAGGCACTCAATAAGTATCTATTGCATTAACAAATACATAAGCGAGCGCCTGCCATCTACTATCTGCAAAACACTTTACATGCATGTTCTCAAATCTCATCGTTGGAAGCTCAGTTGCACGTCTCCCAGCCAGTAAACAAAAGAACCAGGATTCTGACCTAGGTATTTCGGACCCCAAGGCCTTGTGCTTAACGGTGGCCATACCCATTTAGAAGGGGTCAGAGCTGCTGGGAGCCTGAGACCTGATCAGCTTGTGGAACAGGAAGCCGTGAGGCTGAGTCAACAGAGAATGCCTCTCTGTCCTCGGGAACACTCTCTCCAGATCTTCCCATGGCTGGCTGCAGCTCAACATTCAGGTCTGTTACGTGTATTTCTTGCACTAATAAGAACATTCAATTTTGATTTACTGAGAATAAAAGAAAAAAAGAGACAAGGTGGTGGGGTGAAACTGAATAAGAATAGGAAGTAAGCAAGAAGCTCATGAGTTATGTTAGACAAAGCTGAAGTGAGTAGAGCATCTGTGTGTGACCGGGGGAGAAAAGGGTAAAGGGACGCAAGAGCAACCAATCGTCAATATCCATGGGCACTCTATGTCCACATGGTTTTAAATTGCCCACCATTAGTGACACCCTTTCTGGCCAAATGTATCCTGTGTCCAAAACCCTCAGATAGAAGCACTAACTTCCACTGGCAAGCCACAGCTCAGGCCAGGTGGCCTGGTCTGCCACCTGTCAAGAAGAACAAGTGTGCTGGCTCCAGGCACCTCACACCTGCTGAGCCCCCTAGCTCGCCCTCGGTCCTGGTCTTCATAACCTCACCATCAGCAGAGTAGGCTGACAAGACAGAAAGAGGGGGAGAGAAAAAGATAGGATGTAAAAGCATTGCATAGCCCAGGACACAGACAGTGTGGGCTTTTGCCCCGTGGCATCCTGTCCTAAGTGTATTAACCAACCTCCTTTCTTCCCCTTGTTCCTCACTGTATATTTTAGATGAATTTATTAAACCATTTGGATGAGCATCATTGTTTGGTCCATGAGTCTTTCTGTTTGGTGGCCTCTGGGAGAGCCTGCATGGAGTATACCTGACATTGCACCAAGGATGCTCCCCCATGACAAGGTCTCAGCTCAAATGTCACTACCTCGGTGAGGCTTCCCCAGCCTCCCTAGTTCCTCTCCCTCTACCTCATTCACTACTCCACTGCTTGCTTTATTTTCTTGGTGCCACTCACCACTCTCTAACATCTTCTCTATGGAGTAAATGTATGCATTTCCTTGTGTTTTGCTGCCCAACCACCCTAGAAAGTAGGCTCCATGAGAGCAAGAGGTTTGCCTTCTGACTGCTGGATCCACAGAGCCCAGAACTCAACCTGGCACACAGGGGATGCTCCATGTAGAAGTGGCCACTCAATGCGCTCAGCAAGGAGGCCCTAGCACTTCCCATGCGCCATGACTGTGCCAGGGTAGGGCACTAACATGAATAAGCTATTCTCGGTTCTAGGGACTTGAGGTTGAGAGGTGGTGAGAAGAGACCCACACGCCACAAGCAGATGATAATTCCATCACGGAAGGAGAAGAAGGGGCCTGGAGGAAGGCTTGTCTCATCCTGGCAACCGACGGTTTTCTTTCCCGGTGTGGCCCAGGAAAGTGAGAAGACATTTCCTCCCAGCTATAGTCATGGAGCCACAGAGTCGGGATTCAAGGCAAATTAGGCTGCTGATTTGTACGTTAAACAAGGTTAATTCCATCCATTAGCCAAAGATGTTTTCAAAGCGCCTGGCACAAGAGTGCGGAGCAATTAGTGTCTTTGTATTAGTGGATGTGGGCGTGGGGCCAGGACGTTAAGGGGAGGGGGATGCAATTTCTGCCCTTTTTATGATATCATCAAAAGTAAATGAATTATGAAAACAAAAGAGGCAATATGAGGCTGCCAGTACTAATTACTGGGTAGGACAGAATGTTCACAGCGAAGGAGGAAAGAATGATCAGAGAAGGACAAGGATACGGATCATCTGGCCAGCAGGTGTCTTTAGACAAGGTGGGGCTTCTGTGACTCCACCTTCCAATTTCAGGGAAATAGCTCTGCTTTCAGATTCTCAGATAAAGAAGCTGGATCATGAGGAGTGATTTCAGCTGTTTTTTTGGTTTTGGTTTTGGTTTTTAATTTTCTTTCTGGTCTTAGCCTTAACAATGCTGGACAAACTAATCAACTTGATTCAGAGGCGACTTTAGGCCTTCAGAGAAGTTCACTAATAACAACCCTGGAGCTGGTTGCTTTGGGAAATGACCACAGAGCTGGTTGCTTTGTTAATCATAATATTTCCCCTCAACAAAGGGCTGGCCACTCTCTGCCACGCACTACAGGGTAGGATCTGATGCAGTCCACAGAGCCAGTCCCAGGGGTAGATGGAGGCAGTGGGCTCACACTGATATGGAAAAGATGGTTGTACGGGTGCTAAGGTGCATTCCTGTGACTTTAAAGGACATCAAACTTACCCAACAGAAAATTATTTCTCTTTCATTTTCCTTCCAGTTCTTCTGATTAGATCAAGGAAAAGGATTCAGTTAGGTGCTAGCCTGTCTTAACATCTCCCTCAGCAACGGATAGGCATATTTTTAAACAGAAGTCTGGCAGACAATGGCATCAAACTAAAATTTAATATCCTTTTGTTTTTAATGTATTAATTTGTGCAATTGCCTTCTGTTAACATGAAATGATTATGTTTTTCCATTTATGATAATGATACAGTTTTATGCAAAAATAGTGAATTGATTTTTAAAAAATTTTTAAGTACATAATGCTATGAATGATACAATAATAGAGCAGAAATTATGAAAGTGGTGCTTGAATAACTGATGTCTGAAAAACACCCGTGTAAGGGAAGGAGTACTGGCCAGAGGGACAAGGGGGACAAATTCTTAGGTCCTGTTCCACTGCTGTGTAATCTTGGGCAAGTCCCACAACTTCTCTGGACCTCAGTTTCCCCAAACATGCAATGCCAGTTGAACAAGATGCTGCCTCAGAGGTGAAAGAGCCATGATAGAATGTTCCTTCTATCCTCGGAGTTTAGTTGAGAAAATTGAGACTCAGAAAGGGCCAGAACAGTCCTGGGACATAGGTGGCCGACAAGCTGATCACTTCCTCCCTTTCTGCTCTCCCTCCCTCCCCTCCTGATCTTGCCAGTCACTAGAGAGAGAACTCTGACTGTGTTACCCATGGATAGAAGTTCCACAAACACTGACAAGGGAAAGCTAAGGGGCAGTTTCATTGAAACAGCAAGTTATTTTGAAAACTATTGGTCCCTGTTACAGTTGATTGTTTGGAAACCAAGAGATGTGTGATCCTCACAGAAAATTTCGGGGAAATGTTACCAGTCTTTAAAAACATTTGGTAACAGTAACTGTTTTCAAAATAATTGGCTGTACTACAGGCAGAGGGGGAAAGGAAGTCAAGAGAAGTATACTGTGTATAGAAAATTGGTAACAAGAAAATTGGTAACAATCCTCAGAGCTGGGAATTGGAGTGACATTTTACCTTTTGATTACATTTTCATATATTACTTTTTGTAATTGAAGGAAAACACCCAACAACACAGACATACATATTTTTATATATTTCTAATGTTTGGGGAATAGTTTGGGTGGTACGGTATCTTCAATAGGGATAAAAACTCGAATATTTCTGAGGTTCACATAGAAAATGTAATGAATAAGCCTAAATAAATAAAGCAGGCAGATAGAAATGGAGGAATTGAGGGGGACCAGCAAGCTTCAAACAATTGCAACATTTGGATTGTGGGCCCAGAGATGTCAGCTCATTCCATTGTTCCCCTACTCAAAAAAAAAAAAAAAAAATAGAAATACAAATTTTAATGTGAAAAAATCCATTCTTTTACTGGTAGCTTATATCTCAAAGACTGAATGAAAATTAAACAAACTGACCTGAAGATCACCAGTTGGTAGTGTCTCCAAATCCCTTTAAATCCATTCAGAGGCTCCACTTTGGGTCCCTGAGGAGGTGGAGCATGGCTCCATCTCTCCGTGGACTTTCTTGCTTCTTCAATTGATGGCGGGGTAGGGGAATGTCTAGTGATTATCCAGAAGTGCCCTCCTCTGTGTGTCCCCAGATTTCTAGTGCCCCAGCTTCCAAACTAGCCCCTTTCACCCTGGGGTGCCTTTGCTGTCCTACTCTCTATTTCCCCTCTCAGGCTGTGAGTGCCACAAGGACTGAGCCTTGGGGGCGCATCTCTGTCTCCTGGCATCTGCACACAGTAGGTGCATAGTAAAGCTCTGCAGAATTCATGAGCAAATAAATAAAGAGAATAAATGAGTTGCTTAAGGGGAACTTCATTGAACTCAGATTAATGTAGTGGATGAAGGACAAAAAATAAATCATGAAATGACGGGTGTGTCTGCTTTCATGTCTGGGCCATGTGTCTTTGCTAATAGGTCTACTTAGTGTTTCACCTTTGAATGCCTCTAGAACTTCCCTAAACAGAGTCTGCAGATGTTACATGGAAAAAGACCCATTCTCACAGAAGTTTTGAAAATCTTGGGTTTAGCTACATTAGACATGCTTTTTAAATTGCGGGACTTCTCTGAGTCCTTACATGCTAATAATTTCCCAGCCTTATTTCATCTTTTGATTGAGGAGTAACTACTGGGACAAGTGTTCCAGGGTAAACAATTTCTAAAATGCTGTTCTAGGAAATGATAAGTCTAAGATCGAAAAATATATGCTTGTGTTATTCTCAGCTCTTAATCAAACTGCCAGCTCTCACTTGTCAAAGCCAAGGCCTCGAGTTTGGTTGGAATGGCATGGCAGGGCCAGGAACAAGACACCAGCCCCCAACTTTTTTTTTAAATTTATTTTAGAATCAGGGATTACATGTGCAGGTTTGTTACATGGGTATATTGTGTGATGCTGAGGTTTGGGCTTCTATGGATCCCATCACCCAAGTAGTGAACATAGCACCTGATAGTTTTTTAACACTTACTCCTGACTTGTTCCTGTCCAGGGATGTTCCTCCAGCATTATTTCATGGAGCCTCATAACAGGCTAGGCGTACGTTCTTACTACCATTTTATGGGTGAGACAACTGAGGTTCTGGGAAATCAAGAAGTAACCACTTTTCTAAATTGTGGTAAAATAAATATAACCTGAAATTTACCATTTTAACCATTTTTAAGTGTACAATTTAGTGGCATTAACTCCACTTATGATGTTGTGTAACCATCACCACTATCCATTTCCAGAACTTTCCATCATCCCCAAAAGAATTCCAAATTCTGTATCCATTAAATAATAACTCCCTGTTCACATCTCCTCCAGCTCCTGATAACCACTAATTTACTTTCTTCTTTATAAATTGACTATTCTAGGCACTTCATATACAGCATTTGTCCTTTTGTGTCTGGCTTATTCCACTTAGCAAATTGTTTCAAAGGTTCATCCATGTTGTAGCATGTATCAGAATTTCATTCCTTTTTACAGCTGAATAACATTCTGTTGCATGGCTGTAGCATAGTGTGTTTATCCATTTATCCCTTAGTGAACATTTGGGTTGTTTTCACCTTTTAGCTGTTGTGAATACTACTGCTATGAACATTGGTGTACAAGTATTTGTTCAAGTCCCAGCTAGTAATTCTTTTGAATGTATATCTAGGGGTGGAATTGCTGGTCATGTGTTTAATTTCTTGAGGAATTGCCACACCTTTTTCCACAATGGTTACATTGTTTTACATTCCCACCAGCAATGCATTAGGGCTCCAATTTTTTCACGTCTTCATCAACACTTGGTGTTTTCTGTTTTTTTTTTGTTTGTTTTGTTTTAATTTATTATAGCCATAGGTATGAAGTGGTATCTTCTTGCAGTTTTGATTTGCAATTTTCTAAGGATTCATGATGCTAAACATCTTTTCATGTGTGATATGGTTTCGTTCTGTGCCCCAACCAAATCTCATCTTGAATTCTACTTCCATAATTCCCACATGTTGTAGGAGGGGCCCAGTGGGAGATAATTGAATCATGGGGGCAGTTTTCCCCATACTGTTCTCATGGTAGCAAATAAGTCTCATGAGATCTGATGGTTTGGTAAGGGGTTTCCACTTTCACTTCTCTGTCGTTCTCTATTTCCACCACCACATAACAGGTGCTTTTTGTCTTCTGCCGTTGATTGTGAGGCCTCCCCAGCCATGTGGAACTGTGAGTCCATTAAACCTATTTTTCTTCCCAGTCTCAGGTGTGTCTTTACCAGCAGCATAAAAGTGGACTAATACAGTAAATTGGTACCAGGAGTGGGGTGCTGCTGAAAAGATACCCGAAAATGTGGAAGCGACTTTGGAACTGGGTAACAGGCAGGGATTGGAAGAGTTTGGAGGGCTCAGCAGAAGACAGGAAAATGTGGGAAAGTTTGGAACTTCCTAGAGACTTGTTGAATGGCTTTGCCCCAAATGCTGGTAGTGATATGGACAATAAAGTCCAGGCTGAGGTGATCTCAGATGGAAATGAGGAACTTGTTGGGAACTGGAGCAAAGGTGACTCTTGCTATGTTTTAGCAAAGAAATTGGCAGCATTTTGTCCCTGCCCTAGAGATTTGTGGGACTTTGATCTTGAGAGAGATGATTTGGGGTATCTGGCAGAAGAAATTTCTAAGCAGCAAAGCATTCAAGAGGTGACTCAGGTGCTGTTAAAGGCATTCAACTTGATAAGGGAAGCAGAGCTTAGAAATTCAGAAAATGTGCAGCCTGACCATGCAATAGAAAAGAAAATCCCATTTTCTAAGGAGAAATTCAAGCTGGCTGCAGAAATTTGCATAAGTAATGAGGAGCTGAATGTTAATTCCCCAGACAACGTGGAAACTGCCTCCAGGGCATGTCAGAGGTCTTTGCATGACAGCCCCTTCCATCACAGGCCCTGAGGCCTAGGAGGAAAAAATGGTTTTGTGGGCCAAGCCCAGGGTCCCCATGCTGTGTGCAGCCTAGGGACTTGGTGCCCTGCATCCCAGTTGCTCCAGTTGCTGCTGAAAGGGGCCTACATAGAGCTCAGGCTGTGGCTTTAGAGGGTGCAAGCCCCGAGTCTTGGCAGCTTCCATGTGGTGTTGAGCCTGTGAGTGCACAGAAGTCAAGAATTGGGATTCAGAAGCCTCCACCTGGATTTCAGAGGATGAATGAAAACGCCTGGATGCCCAGGCAGAAGTTTGCTGCAGGGGCAGGGCCGTCATGGAGAACCTCTTCTAAGGCAGTGTGGAAGGGAAATGTGAGATCAGAGCCCCCACACAGAGTTCCTACTGGGGCACCACTTAGTGGAACTGTGAGAAGAGGGCCACCGTCCTCCAGACCCCAGAATGGTAGATCCACCAACAGCTTGCACTGTTTACCCGGAAAAGCCACAGACACTCAATGCCAGCCTGTGAAAGCAGCCAGGAGGGAGGCTGTATCTTGTGAAGCCACAGGGGCAGAGCTGCCCAAGACTATGGGAACCCAGCTCCTGCATCATCAGCATGACGTGGATGTGAGACATGGAGTCAAAGAGATCATTTTGGAGCTTTAAGATTTGACTGCCTTGCTGGATTTCAGACTTCCGTGGGGCCTGTAGCTTCTTCTTTTTGGTCAATTTCTCCCATTTGGAATGGCTGTATTTACCAATGCCTGTACCCCCATTGTATCCAGGAAGTAACTAACTTGCTTTTGATTTTACAGGCTCATAGGTGTAAGGGACTTGTCTCAGGTGAGACTTTGAACTGTGGACTTTTGAGTTGATGCTAAAATGAGTTAAGATATTGCGGGACTGTTGGGAAGACAAGATTGGTTTTGAAATGTGAGGACCTGAGATTTGGGAGGAGCCAGGGGGCAGAAAGATAGGTTTGACTCTGTGTCCCGACCCACATCTCCTATTGAATTCTACTCCCATAATTCCCACATGCTGTGGGAGGAACACACTGGGAGGTAGTTGAATCATGGGGGCATTTTCCCCCCTGCAGTTATCGTGGTAGTGAATAAGTCTCACGAGATGTGATGGTTTTGTAACAAGTTTCCACTTTTGCTTCTCTCTCATTCTCTCTTGCTGCCACCATGCAAGAGGTGCCTTTTGCCTTCTCTCATGATTGTGAGACCTCCCCAGGCACGTGAAACTGTGAGTCCATTAAACCTATTTTTCTTCCTACTTTTGGGTATGTCTTTATCAGCAGCATGAATAAGAGCTAATACAATGTGCTTATTGCTCATCTGAATATCTTCTTTTGAAAAATGTCTATTCGAATCCTTTGCACACTTTTGAATTGGATTGTTTGTTTTTATGCTGTGGAGATATAGGAGTTCTCTATATATTTACTTGATTACTTGATACTCTGATATTAGGTTAATAATCTGATAATATCCAAAATATGTAGAGAACTCCTATAACTCCTATATCAAGCAATTATCAATTACAGATATAGTTTGCAAATATTTTCTCCCTTTCTGTGAATTGTCTTTCCTGTCTCTTGCTAGTGTCTTCTGATGCACAAAGGGTTTCAATTCTGATGAAGCCCAGTTTATCTTTATCTTTTTTTTTTCTTTTATTGCCTGTGCTTTTCTTAGTCAGAGCTAAGAGATCATTACCAAATCCAATATCATGAAGATATTCTCCTATCTTTTTCTTAAGAGCTTTAGCTCTTACATTTAGGTCTTTGATTCATTTTGAAGTAAATTTTGTATGTGGTATGAGGTATACAACTTCATTCTTTTGCATGTGGATATCCAATTTTTAAAACATCATTTGTTGAAGAGACTGTCTTTTCCTTCATTGTGTGGTCTTGGCATCCTTGTTGAAAATCAATGGACCAAATCTGCGAGGATACTGTTACTTTTAGAGACCCTGGAGCATAATAGGTGTGATGCCAGGTGTGTGCAAGTGGCGATAATGTATTCGAGGTTACACAGCTGGCAGAAGCAGAACTCATAACAATAACACCCATGACAAGGACAATGACGATGATGAAACAATAACAGTTAGCGCCTATTTAGCACTGGCTCTGTGTCAGGCACGTTGCCAAGAGCTCTTGCTTGCATACTCTCATTGAATCTTCCTGAAAACCCCATTATTATTTTACAGATAAGAAAACAAATTATCAGAGAGGCAAAGTAACTTGTCCAAAGTCACAGAGCAGGCAGATAGAAGCAGAGGCTAATTCCATAGCCTGTGCTGGCAACCACTGGGCTGTTCTGTCTTGGACCTAGACTTCCCGCTAGTGCCATTCTTGGGCCATATAATAATGATGATTTAGAACAACCACAGTCTCCGTTTGTGTCTAGTCCTGCTGAAGTCTTACCAGGGCCAGTTCCATAATTTGCAAGACCCAGTTAAAAACAAAAATACAAGGCCTTTGTTCAAAAATCTTGGGAAAAGCTTATTTTCTTTCTTCCACCATCTCTTTTGACCTGTCACAGTGTTTTTAGTTTGTTTTTTAATGCCACATTCACTTGGGCATGGGGATACTCATTAAGTGAGTAAAGCCCGTACAGATACCAGGACCGTGTCTCCACTACCCCAACCTTCCCTGCTTCTGTGTCCAGGCTCCTTCCAGAGTCAGAGGATGGCAATGGTCACTGGGTGGAGACAGAGAAGTGGACAGTTAAGAAACCATCCCAGGTAGGCAAGGAGGCAGCAGGAGGTGGCACCAGGAGGGAAAAGAGGTTTCAAGTTTCCAAGTCTTCCTTGTCCCGTCAGACTTCACTTACAAAACACAAATTCAAAGACAAAGCTACTGAAAGTTGCAGGACAATGACCATGAGCATTAAACTCCAAGTGTGGGGCCCAATTGAGTACCAGCTACACTGATTACACACCCATGTGTTTCTTCAGTAGTAAAATAGGAAATGAGGCTTCTCCAATTCTCTTCCCTCCCAGCACACAGGATTTTAATTCTGATGAAGTCCCGTTGTTCTATTTTTGGAAGTGTGATTCTCCTATGGTCTGATTCCATCACCTTCAGAAGCCCTTTATCATGGGAATGTTTCCAGCCTGGGATCCAGAGAGACTTACCTAATCCCATGGCTGGGAGCCACACAAGGCCAGGATGTGAAAGGGAAGTCAAAGCCCTTTGCCTCCAATTAACTAGTAACTAAGACTGATTCATCTGCTTGCGAGGAAAAGAGTCCCACAAAACTCAGCTAAGGAGACTCATCTTCCTAAAAAAGCCAGGGACAGGGGATCTGGCACATGTCTGGAGTCATCCCATAAGCAGAAGGTAGAGGGCTGGCTCCGTTTTTTATACCAGAAGGCCTGGAGTGATGGGAAAGGCTCTAGACCTAGTGAGTGGCCTAGAGTAGTTGTATGAAAACTGTCTCTTCACTTCCCCTCATAGAGCCTTCAGTTTTTCCTTAAAACCTGGGGTGATAATGTAATAATGCCCACAACAAGGCTTCCTGTGACACTGTGAAAGGGAGATTATTTGAAAGCTGTTACTCATCCAGTAAAAATTGGTTATTACCACTACTCTTCTTCATTTAGCAAAGACTGATCGGGCACTCGTTGCTGGACCCAGGGCAGTGCCAAGCATGGGAATGAACACTAGAGGCTTCTGGGGAGACACAAAAAGAGCATGGGCTTTGGAGGCTGGAGGCTGTCTATTCCTACCCCATTCCACCCTCCCCCACCACATGTGCCCCTTACCAGCCCGCCTGTTAACCACCCGTGACTTGATGGGATGAACACAATTGGGCTTGCAGATGCCACTTTATTCCTCCACTCAAGCAAAAAGCAAGAACGTTCTCACAAAGGACATGTTTGATTCTTCCAACGTGGTTCTCAAAGGCAGAGCAGGGAGGTGAACAGAGGTGGGTGTTCACCATTACAACATGGTATGTCCTTTCCTCACATTCTGTGACAGTTAACTTGACATATGTCTGTCCCCTCATTAAGCTGTCAGCTCTGGGGTCCAAGACTCTGATGTGAATTATCTTGTATCACCTCCACATTGCCAATCCTGATCTCCTTTCTTCTTTCCTCTCATTCACTCATTCATAAAATCAGTTAACAATGTGTAAGTGAGCCCAGCTCTGGGTACTAGGGAAGCTCACTGAGTGATGATGATGATTATACGATGAAGAAGAAGGAGGAGAAAAAGTTGGATAAGGAAAAGGAGGAAGATGAGAAGGAAGAGGAAGAGGAGGACAGGAAGAATGACTAACATTTATTGACTACTTTGTGCCAACCATTTGGCACATATTTTCTCAGTTAATTCTCCTGGGGCTCTGTGACATGCATATTATTATTTTCATTTTATAGATGAGAAAACTGAGGCTCAGAGAGGCCAAGTTTCCATAATAAATACCATCTGAGCTGAGATCCAAAGACAGGTGTGTCTGTTCCTAAAGCGATACCCTCTTACCGTCTTTACCACCAGACTCTGGAGACAGCAATAAATAATGACGGTGGCAGTATGTGGAAAATGCAATGCCTGGTATCCAGTAGGTGCTCAATAAATGCTTCTTTAAATTGGGTTGTGTAGGTTTAAATACTGGCATTCCAAGATTTTTAGACGCATGGGGACCAAGCTAGATCCTTTCCAACTTCCCTCTGGGAGACTAGGCCTTGAGGGGGACAAGGGAGGATGGGCCTTGAAGTCCCCAGACCTAGCCAGGAGGCAGCTCTCACTCCTCCCACCCGGACAGAGTACCCTTTGTTTATTGTGACTCTGCATCCTACCCAGTAATTAGCATTGGCAGCTTCATATTGAGCTTTTGTTTTCATAATTCATTTGCCTGCGATGACATAATAAAGGGAATATTGATTCAATCCCAACTCCTCTTGGCCAGAAGCCCACATCAACCAATAAAAAAGAATTGCTAATTGCAGAGTGCGCTTGCCCAGCTGAGGCATTGGAGCAGGGCATTTTGATAGCAGCTGGAGGGCAGGCAGCTCAACCTCTAAACCCCCCTGGTCTGGGCACCAAGTCCTGTCCTGGGCACGGGGCACCATCCTCCAGTAAGACCAAACCCCGCTTCTCTACAGCACCAGGAAGAAGGCAAGTTGGGCCATTAGGGCATGGCCCAGGAAGGAAAATCCTCCACCATCCTGTTGACAGATGTGGTATCAAATGAATTGTTCTCTGCTTAGACACGACTTTGATATTTATTGGTTCAAATTGCTCGGCTGACTCAGTCTTTCGTAAGTCTCCCTGGTCCGTTTTAATCTTGACGTTTTGGGAAGCCACACTGATGTGGGTAATGACTGGGTTTACCTGGGATCAAAACGAAAAGGGAGAAGGGGGGTCTGGAATAATTACAGTGGGGCAATGTATATTTTTGTGTAATCTAGAAAGGCGATTTATGAGGCCGATAAAAATGATAATGTGTTCTGAGTGGAGCCAGCATGGATTAGCTGCAACAGAGCTTTCTTTGCAGGAAATGAAGGGGGTGGTGGCTGCTGTTTACTAGACAAATAGTTGTTCTGAATCTCATTTTTTTTTCACTTCTCTTCTGAAATTACTGAGATAAGGCACATTGGAATATAGATTGTGGTCTTCCTTCGGTTACTGTGAATTAGAATTTGTTTCCGGAGTGCAGGGAGCTGGAGTGGGATTTGTGTAATTAAGACCAGAAAAATGATGGGGAGGGATGGGAATTCCCCAACCCCCATTCCCGCTCTATCTTTAGAATCGAAGCGCGGCCCCCTGCTGATTTTGTTAAGCTTGGCTGGAATGAGGATTCCCGGTTCCAGGAGGAAGCTTACATAACTTCCTGGGCGGTCTCTTCCCGACCAATGCCCATTTTGCTGACCCAACTGTAAATGAATCAGAGACATTTCACTTCCATTCCTCTGAATTTGTAGTTCATAATCTCACAGGAAAATAGTAGTCAAAAAAGCTCCCAAGAATTTGCTCAACTCAAGATGGAAAGAAAATTGTCATCGATGTTTAGTTTTACTCAATGTCTTCACCCTGCTTCAAAGTGTTCCTTACCTCCTCATCTCCAAGAGGGCCCACCAAGCAACAGACCCTCCCTGGCCCCGCTCTGCACCAGGTGGGACACAGTGACCATGGAGGCAGCACCTGTAAGACTCATGCAAAGCCACCTCCACCATGCACCAGGCACTTGCCTCAGCCAGCAGATGCGTTCATCTGGGCTCAGTCAGCTTCCACGCTGCCCCTAACGGTGATGCCTCGGGCTCTATTGGTGTCCAGTCTCTCTGACCCACCACTTTCCCTGCTTTGAACCTCTGACCTTGATTAAGGAACGTTCATTTTCCTAAGCGGTGGCCCTCATTCCTCCCAGGCTTTGGAGGGAATTTAAACGGGGGGAAGAAATGCTTTCTCTGAAGGTGTTTAAAGGGTCTCCTTTTGAAAACTCAGGGCCGGTGTGGACTCAGCAACCACTGCTCATCCTCCCGTCCACCTTGGCAGAGAGATTGCTGTCCTTCTTCCTCATGAGACCAAATGTGGTCCCAGAAAACTTGACAAAACATAGACTCGTCACCCCATCAAAGTTGGCCCTTGGGCAAAACCCTCTCCCTCTCCTTGCCAGAAGTCATGAGGTGCATGAAAGCACCTGAGCACATGTCCCTGGTACCAGTACCTGGTGCCTGATACCTGATATCGGCCTCTGGGGTGATGTTAGATACTTGGCACCTTTGATGCACCCAACTTTCACAGCACCCCCAAGGTTAAAAATTTGTTCTGTTTTATAGGTGAGGGAAGTGAGGCACAGAGAGATAAAATCACTTGCTCAAGTTCACACAGGCAGTAAATAGTGGCACTGGGATTCATGTGCAAGTCTAACGTTGCTTTAAGTTCACCGATACCAAGTCTTCCTCCCCCAAGGTGTTAGATGGGCTTGTGTCAGAGTGGGGTGCTGTGGGATGATCATGGAAAGAATAGGAAGAAAGTTTTTAAAATGATCTCATTGACCTACTAAAACACTCACATGACAAACCTGGAAGTCATCCAGGTACAAGGAGTCTTAGAAGTCACCTGGCTGTGAGAAGCAGTGAAATTGGAAGCCACCTCCACTGAATCAATCAACAGGGTTCTGAGGCTTTCCCCTTATGTGAAGTTTTTATGGGTTCCCGGTAGCTTGCTGGTGGGATTATGGTATCGGATGGACAGAGGTACATTAGATCTGAGGCACAGCCCATCTCTTCTCGCCAAGGGGAAAATGAAGGACCATGGATGTATTCATGCTTATGGTCATAAAAAGGCAACAAACTATTTTTAAAAATCATAAAATTGGCCGGGCGCAGTGGCTCAAGCCTGTAATCCCAGCACTTTGGGAGGCCGAGACGGGCGGATCACGAGGTCAGGAGATCGAGACCATCCTGGCTAACACGGTGAAACCTCGTCTCTACTAAAAAATACAAAAAGCTAGCCGGGCGAGGTGGCGGGCGCCTGTAGTCCCAGCTACTCGGGAGGCTGAGGCAGGAGAATGGTGTGAACCCGGGAGGCGGAGCTTGCAGTGAGCTGAGATCCGGCCACTGCACTCCAGCCTGGGCCACAGAGCGAGACTCCGTCTCAAAAAAAAAAAAAAAAAATCATAAAATTTTCTCCAGCAACAAGGAAAGTATTACGGACATGTAGACTTTCTACAAAATGAAATGCAAGAGGTCTTGTTCCCTTTAGGGCCAAAAATTATTTATTTATGTATTACTTACTGTAATGTTGTAATAAAGTTATTATAACAGTAGAAATATCTATGCATGAGATAATGCATCTTAATGCCCTGAGCCCTGAGCCTGCCATCATGTGAATGCTCCTTAAGGATTTCGTTCATTCACTGAATGAATGTTGCTTTGTGTTTACTACCTGCCAGGCCCAGTGCTAGGCTCTGGGGGATACAGTCACAGGACGCAGTCCTTGTCCTGAGGGAGGGAGGGGGGAGTGTTGGAGGCAAACAGAAGCACATGCACAAGGTCTAAAGCAACTGAGGCCAGGCCTCTCACAGCAAGAGGGAAGCAGGGGTGCAGAGGGGGTCAGTAAGGGCCAGGCGGGCAAGGAAGGCAGGTCCAGATAGGACAGCCTTTCCAGAAGGCCACAGAGGCTCCTGAAGAAGGTGATGTGATCAGACCCTTTTGACTGAAATGGAGAAATTGAATTGGAAACGGGACAAAAGTGGAAGTAGAAAAAGAACAGAAAGAGGCTGTTGCAAGAATCCAGATAAGAACAATGGTGGCTGGGCGCGGTGGCTCATGCCTGTAACCCCAGCACCTTGGCAGGCCAAGGCAGGTAGATCATCTGAGGTCAGGAGTTCAAGACCAACCTGACCAACATGGTAAAACCCCATCTCTACTAAAAGTACAAAAATTAGTTGGGCTTGGTGGTGGGTGCCTATAATCCCAGCTACTCAGGAAGCTGAGGCAGGAGAATCACTTGAACCCGGGAGGCAGAGGTTGCAGTGAGCCGAGATCATGCCATTGCACTCCAGCCTGGGTGACAGAGCGAGACTGTGTCAAAAAAAAAAAAAAAAGAACAATGGTGGCTGGACCTAAGGCGGGGCAATGAAGGGGAGCTCATCACTACCGTAATAACATCTTAGAGCTGCACACTCCTGTTCAGTTCACACTGTGCTTTCAGACACATTATCTTATCTAATTTGTGTGACCTCTATAAAAAAATAACTATTATGCCTCATTTGCTAATAAGGAAGTTGAAGCTTATGAAAGTTAAGGGACCCAGGGCTCACAGCTGAGCCAGGCTTCAAATCCACATCATTTTATTCCAGTTTTAAGTTCATACAACTGAGACTCAAGTCGCTGCTATGATAAAGCGGTACCACCTTGAATGTTATGTTTTCTGGAGGGAAAAAGAGATCTTGGGCAAGTGACTTTATCAGCTTTTCCACTCCTTGCCTATGTTCTTTTGCTGGTTATTGCAGTTCCTTGAGGTCTTATTTTTCCCCCTTTTATTTTATTTTTTATTTCCATGGGTTATTGGGGAATCGGTGGTATTGGTTACATGTGTAAGTTCTTTAGTGGTGATATGTGAAATTTTGGTGTACCCATCACCCAGGCAGTATACACTGCACCTTATTTGTGGTCTTTTATCCCTCACCCCCTTCCCACCCTTTCCCCCTGAGTCCCCAGAGTCCACTGTGTTATTCTTAAGCCTTTGCATCCTCATAGCTTAGTTCCCATTTATGAATGAGAACATATGATGTTTGGTTTTCTATTCTTGAGTTACTTCACTTAGAATTTGTCTCTAATTTGCAGAAAAGGAAAACCAAGAGCTTGGAGAGATTAGGTGGCTGGCCCAAGATCACACATAGCAGGCAAAAGTCAAACCTTAGAGTCAGATCTTTTGACTTGTGTTCAATTCTACATCTTTATATGATTCTAGGAATCAAGAATTTGATAACAAAGAAAGCAAATACATGTTTCCAGTGTAATCAATCTGTCACAGGTCACAGAGATTACAAGTGTATATCTACCTAACACTCATTTATCATCTACCTACTATGTGCCAAACACTGAGTTAGGTGCCAAGACAGAAAAAAAAAAAAGCTTCATCTGATCATCCATTACCTCATTAACTGAGAAACATTGATTACATGTTGCTTGCAGGCCAGGTTTACCATTTGCTCACCTTGCCAGAACGTCGTTCAAATTAACTCTAGAAAGGAGTAGGAGTTGGCAGGTGGAGGAGCATCCCAGATAAAAGGTGAAGCACAAGCAAAGGCATGCTGTGAAAGGCGTTTGATGGTGTCCTCGGGTATCAGGGAGCAGTGCAGAATGCATCCGGAGGGCCAGAAACTGGCTCCCGTTGGGAAGAGTTGGTCCATGAGGCAAGGAAAATTGACCTGGGTTCCTTTGCCTCTATCCAGTAGTGAGACTGTTTCCTCTCTCTGCCTTTCCTTTCTTTGCCATATGCCATGACCCCCAAAACCAAATGACTGTAGGCTGGTAACATTAAAAAGTGAAGCAGGGAGCTGGGGGTGGGATAGACTGGGAAGGGTCATGAAGAAATCTCCTGGTGTATATTTCCAGAAAACCAATAACCAATGATGCAACAACAGTTACATTAAATGCCTATTGTATGCCAGACACTGTGCTAAGCTAGTATTACCACATTTAAGGTTCGCTTTAGTCTACTGATATAGGCTCCATTTTTAGCTCCATTTTACAGATGAAAAAAGAGGCACCAAGAGGTGAGATGCCTGCCCAAGGCCTCACTGCCGGAGGGAGTTGGTGCCAGGACCAGAAGACAGTCTGATCACAAAACATGTGCTCCAAATTAGCTTTGCTTTGTGGCAGAAGTAACACACTGGAGTCCCCCTGCAAATATTTCTCTTGGTCATTGGCATAAATTGATTCTTGACATTTAAACATCAGAAGACGTCATGTAAAAATGAGAATATCTGGCAACACAAAACCTGTAATCACACGCCAGTAACAATTAGAGCCAAGTAGGAGAGACCTTTGCCCCCGAGTTCACTGCAGTCCCCACTACTTCCTATTGTCTTAGCACTAGACTCCTAATTCACAGTTCTCGCCAGCATTATAAAAAATGTTGAGCATACAGAAAAGTTGAAAGAATTGTACAGTGAACACTAAATACCTAGATTCTACCATTAACATTTTACTCTACTTGTTTTATTACTTACCTGCTTATCTTTCCATCTCTCCATTCACTCATGTTCTTTTTGATGCATTTCAAAGTCATTAACACCAGTATACTTTGCCTCTCAACACTTCCGCATGCGTGTGTCCATCTGTGTCATTCATCAGAGCTCAACATTTGCTTAGTTTCTTTTCTTGAGATGAGTTTATACATAGTGAATTGCACAATCTTAAGTGTTACCATCCTATGAGTGTTGATGAATGCAAACACTGCTAAGCCCAGACCCTTCCGTGATATAGAACATTTGCCTCCCCCAGAAGTTCCTTCATGGCCCTTCCTGCTCCATCCCACTCCCACCCGGAGCTCCCTTGGCCTGCCTAGCATAAGCAGAGGCATCCTGCCCTTCTCTAAATGCCCCCACTGCTGGGCTACCTGGAGAGAGAACACAGGTTACAGAGAGTGTGATGCAATCAGCCAGTGTGTGGGGGGGTGCTGGGGGATCCTTGAGCAAGGAGGGAAGGCAGCTCTGCACCCCCACCCGGACATCCACTGGAAATCTAGCTGAATGACCATCAAGTCATGTGTGAGCCATGGGAGGCCTCTAAGCGGGGCTCTCCTCCCTTCAGAATATAAGAATTTCTACAATTTCCCTCAACAGACATTTCTAATCTTCTTGGCTTTTTTCAGCGCCTTCTTTTAGTCATGCAGGTTTGATTCAAATGTTTTGAGTGGTACCACTTATTTGCCCCAAGCACATGCTTTAACCCAGCCCACCCGGACGCAGCATCCTCTCGTTGCCCTTTGAGCCACTGAACATTTTCTATGTGTGGAAGAAGGGTCCCAGATGCTGGCTCACCACCATCATGCCCATGCTCAGCCCTGGGAGGCCTGGCTGAGCCCTATGGTGTTAAGCCTCATCCCGGCTGGGGACGGGAGATGAGCGGTGTTCCTACATGTCACCAGGGAGCTCAGAGCAAGGCCAGAGAGACCAGGGAGCATCTGAACCACACTCTGGGCTATTGGGACAGCAGCTTCTGATGTCTCAAGTCCATGGACATTTCTCTGTGCAAGATACTGGCCAAAGACAGGTTCACAGGTATCAGAGATGGAGACACAAAAAAAAATGATGAGGTGCCTCAGGAGCCTTAAGGTATTCCCCCTCCCCATCTCCAACATCTTCCCCAAGCCATCCTTGATAAAAAGAAAATCCAGGTAAAATCAGCATGCATACATAATAAGTATAAGACAATTCCTCCAACCCCTACACTCATTCAGCTGCTCATTTCTAAAACCCTCCTAGAAAGAAATTCTAGAGTCACCTCCGTGAAAGACCCTTGCTGGTTTTTGAGACCAGAGTATGAAAATTCCCCAAAACCAAATACTTCAGATTAGGCAGACAATATTAATGATGGAAGCTGATGGGTTCTTACTATAGTGAATTTCATATTCTATAAGTTGTCATCTATATAGATGCTTGCTTCATTCATTCATTTCTACATGTTAAACACATAGGAATGCTCTTTGCTTAAAAAAATGCCCCTGAGATTTGTCTTTAAGGATACAACTGTCTGGGTCTAGGTTTTGTCGTCCTCTTTTGATAGGCAGTAGATACAAGAAATATTTCATTTCCCTCTTAGTTATAACACAAGTGTGATACCTCACGACAGAGGACAAGTGGTGGTGGCACAGCTTAGTGAAAGCCGCTACAGAGTGGTGAGAAGTGCAGTGAACCAGAGCTTGTGTGTCTGTCCAGGGAAGCAGCTGCCACCCACACCCAGATGGCTGCTGCCGCTGGAGTATTCAGTCCAGTAGTGCTACATCTTCTTCTGTTTATTTTTCCCACAAGAGATCAGAAGTAAAGATAGTTTATGGGCCAGGCATGGTGGCTCATGCCTGTAATCCCAGCACTTTGGGAGGCTGAGGCGGGTGGATTGCTTGAACTCAGGAGTTTGGGACCAAACATGGCAAAACCCTGTCTCTACTAAAAATACCAAAAATTATCCAGACATAGTGGTGTGTGCACCTGTGATCCCAGCTACTTGGGAGTCTGAGCTGGAAGGACTGCTTGAGCCTGGGAGGTGGAGGTTGCAGTGAGCCGAGATCATACCACTGCACTCCAGGCTGGACAAGACAGCAAGACCCTGTCTCAAAAAAAAAAAAAAGTCAAATCTTCTTGTTTTTAAATTTGTCAACTATTTTAAATTAAAATTTAAAAAAAAAAAAAAACACTATGAAGCTAAAATAAACAATGTCTGCAGGCCACATCTAGCCTGTGGGCCACCACTGTAGTTCATTTTGTAACACTTGACAGAATATTTAACTACAGATTCACTGGATTGTTGACTTGCTTACCTAGCACCCCGTTTGATTTTAAGGAGCCACAACTCCCAGTTTTAATCCTTTCTCTGCCATCACTCATGGGACAGGGAGGTCTTGATTAACTCCTTATGCCTGTCAAGGCCTTAGGGTTCCCATTTGTAAGGGGGAAAAAACAAGATTAGGTTAGTCTGACTTTTCCAAACTTTCCTAATCAAAAGAATCACTGAGTCACACAGAAAACGGATTGCAAATTGCTCTTAAATATGTGAAAAAATGCTCAGCCTCATCGTCATGAGGAAATGCACATTAGCTTGGTGGAGATAGCTAAAAGTTGATAACGTGGAGGGTGTGAGAGCAGCGGTGCATCTCATCTGTTGCTGTGGAATGGGCATGGTTCCCGCCTCTCAGAGGCAATGTGGCAATACCACTCAAAACAACAAAGGCACAGGCTTTTGACCCAGTCAGGCCACTTCTAGGAATGTTTCTTAATCATGTACACATGTGAAGTGATGTAGGTACAAAACTGCTTCTTTCAGCATTGTTTGCATTGGCAGAGGATCAGAAACAACCTAAATGTCCATCAACAGGGGGTTGATTAAATAAACTATTGTTCATCTATACAATAGATTACTACACAGCCACTAAAAAAATGTGAAGAGGGTAAATCTCTTGTATTCTTGTATTCTTGCCACAAACATGAAATGAAATGAAATGAAATGAAATGAAATGAAATGAAATGAAATGAAATGAAATGAAATGAAATGAAATAGAATACAATAAAATAAAAAAGAGAGTACTATATGTAGTGGAGTGCTGGTAAATGTTTAACATCCAGTTCTCTGATTGGAGAGGCTGGATTGGGGTTAACTCTGACTGCAGCATTTGCTTGTGGTTTTAATACTTCCACCATACTCAACTTCAAGCAACCAACATGAGGTCACTGAACTTGGACTTGAGAAAAGATTCATCTCTGTTGACTCTAGCCCACCACTGCCTTTATTAACTGATATGAAAATATCTCCAAGATGTATTGAATGAAAGAAAAGGCAAAACACAGAACAGCATGCATAGTAGGTATTATCTACATAAAAAAGAGAAGGGGATAAAAAATATATACATACGCACATACTGGCCTGTGTATCACAGATTTTGCTGGAAGAATACACACACACACACAATGTACACACACAGAGAGTCACTAATTTTGTGATTAGGGATGGGAACCAAGAGGCTGGGGGCATGGGGGCAAAGTGGATGGAAACGCTTTATTATTACCCATGTATACTCTGTCAAAGATCTACGATATGAATGTCTCACATCTAAAAGATTGTTAAGACTGCCATGGATCACCTGGAAGATTTATTGAGTGCTAATTCCATGGCCTCTCCCAGGAGATTTTAACCTGCCATTCTTGGTGTAATGCTGGAAAAATCAGTTTTTAACAAGTTTCTCATATAAGTCTTAAAATTAGGCAAATTTGGGTGGCACTGTCTAGCCCAACCTTTCTGTTTCATGAAAAATGTAGTAAGTGTGGGCATTTTCCATGACCCACAGAGGGGAAGGACCTGACCTCTGGGCACTGGGGGAGTCAGGGCTGAAGCCAGGGCTGATACTCAGCCTCAGCCCCTCACCTGGGCCATGCTGTCCGGGGCTGGAGCCTGGGTGTGATCTTAGATGCAGCACTGAGACCCAGAAAGGGATGTGGCTTGTCTGGGCTCACACAGCCACAGCTCAGGAAAATTCTATGCAATATACACCCACAAGAACAATCCACAGGAGCACTCTGCTCCTCCTGTTCAACAGG
Source organism: Rhinopithecus roxellana (assembly GCF_007565055.1). NCBI lineage: Eukaryota > Metazoa > Chordata > Mammalia > Primates > Cercopithecidae > Rhinopithecus > Rhinopithecus roxellana. Next base: position 168,962,457 of record NC_044551.1, read on the forward strand.
CAGCCACATTTCATGCATCGCCAGCCACATCCCTGAGACACCATGGTGAAGGCGAAGGCCAGAGACAATGGATCTGGTCGTATTGAACACCTGGTCACCAAGGCTGCTTTTAACTCTGGTAAAGTGGATATTGTCACCATCAGTGACCCCTTCATTGACCTCAACTACATGGTCTACATGTTCCAGTATGATTCCACCCATGGCAAATTCCATGGCACCGTCAAAACTGAGAACGGGAAGCTTGTCATCAGTGGACATCCCATCACCATCTTCCAGGAGCGAGATCCCTCCAAAATCAAATGGGGCAATGCTGGCACTCAGTACACTGTGGAGTCCATTGGTGTCTTCACCACCATGGAGAAGGTTGGAGCTCACTTGCGGGGAGGAGCCAAAAGGGTCATCATCTCTGCCCCCTCTGCTAATGCCCCCAAGTTTGTGATGGAAGTGAACCATAAGACGTATGACAACAGCCTCAAGATCGTCAGCAATGCCTCCCGCACCACCAACTGCTTAGCGCCCCTGACCAAGGTCATCCATGACAACTTTGGTATCATGGAAGGACTCATGACCACAGTCCACGCTATCACTGCCACCCAGAAGATTGTAGATGGCCCCACGGCGTAATGGCCGTGGGGCTGTCCAGAACATCATCCCTGCCTCTGCTGGCATTGCCAAGGCTGTGGGCAAGGTCATCCCTGAGCTGAATGGGACGTTCACCTGCATGGGATTCCATGTCCCCACTGCTAATGTGTTGGTCATGGACCTGACCTGCCGTCTGGAGCCTGCCACATACAATGACATCAAGAAGGTGGCAAAGCGGGTGTCGGAGTGCCCCCTCAAGGGCATCCTGGGCTACACTGAGCACCAGGTTGTCTCCTCCGACTTCAACAGTAACCCCCACTCTTCCACCTTTGATGCTGGGGCTGGTATTGCCCTCAACGGCCACTTTGTCAAGCTCATTTCCTGGTATGACAATGCATTTGGCTACAGCAACAGGGTGGTGAACTTCATGGCCCACATGGCCTCCAAGGAGTTAAGACCCCCTGACCACCAGCCCCAGTGAGAGCACGAGAGGAAGAGAGAGACTCTCACTGTTGGGGAGTCCCTGCCACACTCAGTCCCCACCACAGTCAGAATCTCCCCTCCTCACAGTTTCCACGCAGACCCCCTGAAGAGGGAGGGGCCTAGGGTGCCCCATCTTGTCGTGTACCATCAGTAAAGTCTCCTGTACTCAGTCAAAAAAAACCAAAACAAAACAAACAAACAAACAAACAAAAAAAACAATCCACAGGTCTCCAATCTACATCCTGAGCAACTGGACTCAAATTCACTAGTCAGTGTCAATCAAAGCTTTATCCTCAGAGGATGAGAGGACAACACTGCCCCAGCACCCTGGCAATCCCTTCAGATGAATGACCTGGGACAGGGCAGAAGACCCTTTTGTGTTAGCTCTGGCATGTAAAGTATCGTCTCTGACCTTCCCGGCATTGATCACCAGCTACTCTTTCATAAAGATGAGAGGTGGGATGGGGAGGGGACAGAGAAAAGAAAGAAAGAAAGAAAGAAAGAAAGAAAGAAAGAAAGAAAGAAAGAAAGAAAGAAAGAAAGAAAGAAAGAAAGAGAGAGAGAGAGAGAGAGAGAGAGAGAGGAGAGGAGGGAGGGAGGGAGGGAGGGAGGGAGGGAGGGAGGGAGGGAGGGAGGGAGAGAGAGAGAGAGAGAGAGAGAAAGAAAGAAAGAAAAGCCGTTTCTCCCCAAGTGCTTTGCCATTGATATCTGATATGCTTGGCTGCCATTCAGTCCCTCGGTGTCTCCTGTGTCACTGTACCTGCCTTTTGCACACATAATTAACTGTGTGTTTTCAAAACTGGCAAATCATTCCTCCATATAAAACAACAAACTCAGTCCAGAGACAAATTGAATCAAGTTCTCTGGGTGTTTTTTTTTTTTTTTTTCACTTCAATTAACACGAAGACTGGCATATATCAGAGGTGCAAATCTCCTAGCGTTATGTGACCACAAGCAGGGATGCAGCAGAATGTACACCCCGAATTATGTCTTTAAGTGCTCATTGGAGACACTTGTAATCATGTTTTATTACTGGTCTCCTCCCCAGCATAATGAACTTTGATGAAATAATGAAACAGCCCTGGCGCCTGAGCAGTCAGGCTGGCGGCCTTGCCAGCTAAGACCTCCCGTGAGTACAATAGCCTGAGCGGGGCGCCCGGCTCCAGTGGCAGTGGGGCGGAAAACCTGGCTCCCCGCCCTCAGCTCCCCACCTCCTGGCTGCTGGGCCTGCCCCCCTGAGTCACAAAAATGCCACGGCCAATTGGAAATGGGGAGCAGGCCAGGAAAGCCGGGGCTCACAGAGTCTCAGAACGGAAGTACTGGACAGGAGATAGGTGGCGGACATCTCTTCCACCCCATCTTGTCAAGATGGGGAAACTGAGTCCCAGAGAGGGAAAATATTCTCTCCGAGGCCACACAGTGGCAGAGAAGGGACTCAAAGAGGGGACTCGAAAGACCTCTCCAAATCTTAGGTCTTTCTTTAGTCTCTACGGGATTCTCTTAACCAGTGTCTCCCAGCCCCAAAGAAGCTTTGAGAAATCTCAGATTCCATGGGCCCCCCCGGGAAATACTAATTCAGTAGGCCTATTGGCAAAGCCAGGCGTCTGTGCTTCCCAAGCAGTTCTGAACATCAGCAGATGTGGTTGAGAAGTTGAGAATGACAGGAAGTTTAAAGTCCTCCTGGATGAAGATTGCTATTTCTCCTTGCAACTCAAAGTAGGGGCACGGCCTGACAGCACTGGTATCTCCAAGAGGTCCTCAACTGGAATCTGCATTGAGCATGATCTCCAGTTTGAGGAGCGCCTCTGTATCCACTCAGTGCATCCCAGAGGGTCTCCTGAGGATCTGACTCCATCATAAGAGATCACCAACACCTCTCTGCAGAAAGCCTGGGCAATAACACCGCTTGCCATGAGCCCAGCTGCTGATGCCCCACAAAGAGCCTGTATTATCCCCATTTTGCAGTTGAAGGAACCAGGGCTCAAGAACTGACTTCAAACTTTAAATCCAAGGCCTTCTACAGCTTTCTTTTTTTTTTTTTTTTTTCTTCCTAAGCCCCTTCCCTGTTGTATATGTGTAGATAGGGGAAGGTAACACATGTAAAATCCCGCCTACAAGTTGTATTTTCTAGTGGGATTTGTCTAGATGTCTTTTGAGGAAAATCCCAAGCTTCTCTGGTATCGTGATTGAATAAATTTATTATTTTAAAAGCTCAAATAGAAGGTTGGACGCAGTGGCTCACACCTGTAATCCCAGCACTTTGGGAGTCCAAGTTGGGGAGATGGCTTGAGGAGTTTGAGACCCTATCTCAAAAGAAAAAGCACAAAAGGTAGACGAAAGTGTTTAAACCTCCTTGGGAAAGAAACTATTTATTTGTGTTTGTTTGTCTATAAGTTATTTTTAAATGCCTTATAAGTAGTGTGATGCATATAGATGTGTTAATTTTTATTTTATAAATAACTGTATTGAGGCACATTTTACACATCATTCACTCATTTCAAGTGCACAATTCAATGACATTTTAGTAAATCTACAAAGTTGCATACCATCACAGTAAATCAATTTGGGACCATTTTCATCACCCCAATAATATCCCTCATGCATATTCACTATAATCCCTCACCCCCATCCCAGGTAATGCTAATTTTCTTTCTATCTCTATAGATTTAATTTTTCTGGACATCCCATCTGAATGGAGTGGTCTCTTACGTCTGGCCTCTTTCACTGAAGAGTGTTGTTTTTGAGGTTCATCCATGTGGTTGCTTGTATCTGTGATTCATTCCTTTATATTCCTGTATAGTATTCCATTATATGTATATACCATATTTTGTCTATCCATTATATGTGAATTAATTTTATCTACACCCAGAAGTTAAAATTCAAAGGACTTTTATAAGGAATCCATGTCCACAGGGTCTTCAAATATTCAGTTGGTTATCTAGAATAAAGAATGTTGGAGACCATTTTTCTTTGGTGAAATGAGTGTTACTCAAGAACTGAGGTGGGGCAGGCAGACTGTCCAGGCACTGAGGTCCTCTCTGTCTGGTGCATTTCCAGCCTGGACTCTGCCACCTGGTTGTACTATAAGGTCAGTCAAATTTGCCATGAGAATATGCTGCATCCACTGTGGAGTGAACCTTTCCAGAAAAATACTTCTCATGACAGACAGCTAGGACTTCACTTATTTTATGGGCACTCAAAACCATTTGTGTCTGCTTGTTATTAAGTGAAACCCTCCCCCCACCCATTTGCTAACAAATGTTGTACAGGTAGCAAAATTCAATCTGTGACTCATTTTCCTTATACTCTACTATCCAGCATTGAAGCTCTGGAGGGAGAAATACACAGTTCCCACCTCCCCAACCTCCCCCCTGATATTTACCAAAAGAAACTTGTAGTTGGTGAATGGTCAAATTGTCTTAGATCGGTTTACAACACTTCCAAAAGTATGCATTGCATCCTTCAGTACTGGGTTCCAGATACATAAGTGTGGAAGACTTTACTACCACCAGCCTTTGACGTTTGGCATGGCCTTGTGACTGGTTCCAGCCAAGGAGTTGTGAGCAGGAGTGGCAGGTGTCACTTCCATTCCAAAGAAGTTCATTGTTGGTCTCAACACTCCACCCTTCCTGTAGTGATCCCTGAAGCACTACATTGAGAAGCTGCCTAAGGAGGCAGGTCCATCAGCCTGGGTGCCTGACTGATACCCTGAGCAGAGCTCCCCAGCCCACCCGTGATGGACACATGAAGCTTGAGCAAGGAATAAACTTTGATTAAGTCACTGGGACTGGGAGGTTGCTTGTGGTTGTAGCATAATTCAGCCTGTCCTGCTTGACTGCAAAGGTAAGCACATTCAAACATGGCCCTCGACTCAGAATTGCCAGTCAAGTGGGGAAGTTCAGCCTTAATTAGACCATTAAAACAAAAATAAAAAGAACAATTGCAAACTGATTGCAAACTGATAATAATGCATGGTCTGGGTAAGTCAGAGAAAAATCGAATTCAAGTGAAAACCCCCAAAAGAGATGGTGTTTTCTCTGGCAGAAGCAACACCAGCGCAATGGCCTGGGAGCGCAAAGACCCTGTGGGGTGTTCATCCACCGATCACCGGGTGCCTCTGCCCTTCCAGCCCCACGAAAGTGAGGAAACAAGGGCCGTAGGAGAAGCCGCATCTGCCTGGGACTCCCACTGTCTGGGGTCCTGGGTGCCTGGGCTCTAGACAGCCCACTCCCTTTGAGCAGCCCGTGGCTTGAGAGGCGGCCCCAAAGCCCTCGCACACCTAGTCCCGCAGGATCCTGCTCCTGCAAGTTTACCCTGAGGGAACTCTGCCAATGTAATAGTTTTAACTCCAACAGAAAGTTGTTATACATATATGAAAATAAGAGTACTTTCCTTTGTGCTTTCAAGCTTACAAAACACTTCCACCTACTTTTAAAACACTTTTGCCTGTATTAAATACCCTCCCACAGCTTCCTAGCTCATTTGGAATAAAATGCACATTCCTTAGCATGAAGCAGGAGGCCCTGTGTGATGTGGGCTCTGCACCTCCCTTCCCGCATGTCCCCTGCTAAGACAGGGTAGCCTTGCTGTTCCTCACCCCACCCGCCCACCCCATGTGTCCACCCAGAGCCTTCCTACAACATCCATTCCGTACACATTGCAGGATGCCCCTTGCTCTTCTCCTTTGACTCAAACCTTATTTCTTCAAAGAGATATTTCCTTGCCATGAAATTAAGTTATTCCTCTATTCCAATAGCCCTCTCTACAAATCCCCTATTCCATCATTTTCATCACAGGTGCCACCATTTAGTGTGAATCATTTACTTCTTGATTGGCTGCTTCCTTGACAGAGCTAGGAAATAATGAAGACTTATTATTATTATGAATATATATATATTTTTTGAGATGGAGTCTCGCTCTGTCACCCAGGCTGGAGTACAGTGCTGCGATCTTGGCACACTGTAAGCTCTACCTCCCGGGTTCACACCATTCTCCTGCCTCAGCCTTCCGAGTAGCTGGGACTACAGGCGCCGGACACCACACCTGGCTAATTTTTTTTTTTTTTTTTTTTTTTTTTTTTTTTTTAGTAGGGACAGGGTTTCACCGTGTTAGCCAGGATGGTCTCGATCTCCTGACCATCTGCCTCGGCCTCCCAAAGTGCTGGGATTACAAATGTGAGCCACCGCACCCAGCCTATTATTATTATTATTATTATTATTATTATTATTATTTTGAGACAGTGTCTTGCTCTGTTGCCCAGGCTGGAGTGCAGTGGTGAGGTCTCAGCTCACTGTATGCAACCTCTGCCTCCCAGGTTCAAGCAAGTCTCCTGCCTCAGCCTCCGGAATAGCTGGGATTACAGGTGCCCACCACCACGCCCGGCTAATGTTTGTAATTTTAATAGAGACGCGGTTTCGCCATGTTGACCAGGCCGGTCTTGAACTCCTGATGTCAAGTGATCCACCTGCCCCGGCCTCCCAAAGTGCTGGGATTACAGGCATGAGCCACTACACCTGGCTGGAGATTTATTCTTATAAACTCAATGCCTAGGATAGCTCACTGGACTGTCACCCTTTGAGGGATACATTTATTTCCATTTTTGCTTGTGGAGAAAGTGCAGTGAAGAAGTTTGAGCAAGGTCCTAGGGCTAACAGTAGAGCGGAAGTGATTCCAGCTCTTCAGCCCCTGAGTCTGTGGCTTTTCCCCACTCAGCCAAGCCAAGCCAAGCCTTGCCATCCAGTGTGCTTCTGTGTCATGGAGAACAGCAAACAGCCACATTGCAACGGGGATGATGAACTCACTAATTCACACTCAGAGGTGACTGTCTAAAGGTCGATTTTCTGCAGCCCTTCCCAGGGGGAACTGGGATTTTAGCAAAGGAGTGAGAGGAGCAGTGTGGGCCTCCGCATAGGTGACTTTAAGCTGAGTTCTGACAAAGTCACCTTCAAAGTGAGGGTCATTGTTACCTGGAAGCCATTTCATGGGACTTTAATCAGTGCTCAGGTCAGAGCAGCGACATCCTGGCCTGTCCCCAAAAAGCCTGGGTGGCCTCAAGGCCCAGACTGCTCACCCACCAAAAGCCTCCAATTTAGACTCCTCAGCAAACACAATACCTTTGTCACGTGGATTATACGAAGAGAATGCCCACTTCAAAGCTTTCATTCAGCATCCCCCACCTGGATCACGCTTCAAATTTCCAAAAATAAATCCATTCCTTATCTTATGCATGGCACAACTTGATTACATTGCAATATTCTTGGCTATTAGCATGCATTGTTCCATGTAGATCAATATCACTGTATTTGTAACTCTGACTTGGCATTTCTTCACTTTTTAATATGCCCAGACTTTTAAGAAGTCACTCCTTTTCTGCAAGGACCAAAAAGAAAATGGAAAAGTGGAATATGAAATGATTTGGGGTGCCCCGTTTTAGTCTTTGTGAAAAATCCCTGAGCATCTGGAGTGAGAAAGGAGGATGCATTTTACAGAGGGGCGGTCAGGCAGGCCCCACCCAACAAGGGCTTGTTTTACATCACGGGTGACCAAGGGTCAGGATTAGAACCTGGCCTCACTTGAACCCTTTCAAGCATCTTTGAGATCTCTTTCCTACAGTCCCGAGAACCCAACAGGAGATGAGAACAAAGGTTTGTTTGGTTGACCCTTTCTCAAATCCCGCCCACTGAGAGCTGACCGTCCCTTCTCTCCCCACCTCTCCCTGACCCCCAGCTCTCAGCGGCAGGATCTAAGCCCTCTCCCGCAGGACTTGTGGTACTTACTGAACAATCTCGTGCTGTTGTCTGCCGCTGGGAGAGAACACTGATAAGCGAGCAGATTAGGTGACTAAATCTGCTGGCTGCCCTTACACAATGCCAGCAGGTAACTCATTTGAAGCTTAATAGCTGGATTTAGTCATAAAGGAGACCTGCAGAGGGAGTGATGTCAGAAGCGTAGGAGATTGGAGGTGATATCAGGGCTTCCAACCGATAGATGGAAAAAGATTGTCAGCAAGATGTAGAAATGTGTTTGTGTGTAAGAAATATGTGTGTACGACAGAGAAAACCAAAGAACACAAGGGCTGAGAAACCCTTGGTGATTCTAGTTCCAGTTACCTGATTTTATAGATGGGGAAACTGAGGAAAGGGCTTGTCCAAGATCTGGCTTCTGGGAGTCTTGTTCTCTATCACAGCAGGAAGTGGAATTATTCTGGTGTTATTTACTTGCTACTTTTCATCTCTAGGAGTCATAGCCATTTTTATCTCTCCCTGTATATCTGTTTGCCCCTGGGAGTAGCACTGTGCCTGAGGTCTGGCTGCTGAGAAATGAAACATTCTTAACGTCCGGATGGAGGCACAGTCACCGCAGGGCCAGGCATTAAGATGCATCACTGAGTAGGGAAGCCCACAGGGTGTGCAACGTTTGGGAATGGTGGGAACTGTGGCTTGTAGGCAAGAACACACTGGATTTCAGAGGGACAGCTGCCACTTAGTGCCAGGCAGATTCAGCCTTGGAAAACCCAAGCCCAGTTTTGCTAGACCTTAGGAGTTTCGAGAGAATCTTGTTCAAGTGAGGAACAAGATTTTTTTTTTCTAGACAAAGTCTCTAACTTTTTTTTAGTGTAGGTAAATGTTTAAATCTTTTGTTTTTCAATACAAAATGGATCTTTTGGATCAATCAACACATCTGCAGTCAGGATGGGGCCCATAGCCCTCAATTGGTGACCACTGATCATTTTATTGATGGGAACACTGAGGTCCAGTGAGAAGAACCAAAACTTGGGTCTCATGCCTCCCTGTACTGGGTAATTTTTTTTCTACTGCATCGCACAGTATATGTGTGTGTGTGTGTGTGTGTGTGTGTGTGACAGAGAGAGAGAGAGAAGCGAGAGAGAGTGTGTGTGTGTGTATGTGTGTGTGTGTGTGTGTGTACAGATATATGTAGGTGCAATCTGATGAAAACCCAGAGCTCTACGTATCAGTACTTCCGGCCATTCATGGTACAGTGTGATCTTTATCCACATAATCTGCACAGCAGCCACTGGCCATAAACATTTCTGTGTTTGCTCACTCCTCACTGCAGACTGTATGTGCATCTGTTATTTGTCACTTCACAGGCTCCTTTACATATATTTTATCCTTTGTATCCCTAACACTGGGACAAGGAGCCTTAAGTAATACTGTTCTACCCATTGGGCAGATGAGAAGACTGAGGTCTACAGTGGTACATGGACCAGCCCAAGGTCACATGGGGAGTTAAAGGCAGAGATGGAATTCAGACCCCAGTCTCTCAGGCAGGTGTTCTCCTTCCCACAGCACTCTGCATCTTTGTTTTTCTGCTTCCTAACAGACAGGGCCTGTTTCTTCTCCTTCCTGTTTTTGGTTCTTTCGAACATCCTGAGTACATGAGCCTGGGATCCTCCTTAAGCTCCAGGGAAACAAAAACTCCCCTGGAGAAACTGGGAGGCAGCAGGACTGAGAGAGAATGAAGAGAAAATCCAGGTATTTTCCTTCTCATGGCCTTGGAGCACAGTTTCAGCATTCTCCATCATCTTTCTGGAGGAGTAGGACCTGGCTGAAGAAAAAGAGACCCTAATTTTAACTCTTTAATGCCTCCTCACTTCTATATGGACCTAAAGCTGAAGCTGAACTTCAATAGCATATATTATCCACAAAATTCTAAATATTTTCAAAATCTGTGCAAAATCTCAGCATGAAGTCCCCAAGGACAGGCACCTGGCCATCTCACTCTTAGTATATTTTCAGAATCTTGGACAGAGCCTGGCACAGAACAGGTGCTCAATAAATATAATAGAGGAAGAAGGAAGGACGGAAATAATTAAAGAAAAGAGAAGAGGGAAGGAGGGAAGGAAGGAAGGAAGGAAGAAGGGATGGAGAAATAAGGAAAGGAAATATACGTATGTCAGCCCAATCCTTAGAACTAAACCTTCCAAAGTTAAGGCAGCAACTGGGTGCCTGCAAGTGTCTAGAGTGCTGTGGGTAATTCATTGCAAAGAATTCCAGCTTCAGTTATGGGCCATAGAGAGGAGGCAGTGGAGAGCAACGAAGAGTTAAGATTTTATTACTTCAATCCTAACTGTGCCGCTGACCTTGGATGAGCCATTTATCTTTCTGAGCTTCAATTTAGCAACTGTGTTTGTTTTCTATTGTTGCCATTAAAAAATTGTCACAAAGTTAGTGGTTTAAAACAATACACATTTATACACTTATAGTTCTGGAGCTCAGAAGTCTGAAATGGTAAGCATTCCTCCTGGAGGCTGTAGGGGAGAATGTGTTCTCTTGCCTTTTCCAGCTTCTAGAAGCTGCCTGTGTTGTTTGTCTTATAACCCTGCATATCTCCAACCTTTGCTTCCATTGTCACATCTTTGACTCTGCCCCTCCTGCCTGCCTCTTATAGGGACTCTGTGGTTACATTGGACCTATCCAAGATCCAAGATAATCAATTCATCTCAAAATCCTTAAGTTGACCACAGCAGCATCATCCCTTTTGCAGTGTAAGATAATGTATTCTCGGGTTTTAAATCATTTTCTGCCTACCACATCCACCAAAAAAATAAAAGATACCATTTACCTTATGGGACTGTTCTGAATGTCAAATTTTTTAAAATGCATGTTCAGCACTAGACATGCAGGAGGAGACTTATACATATAACTTCTTACCAGGTCTCAGAAATACAGATTTGGCCCTGCCTTGGGGGCCATATAATCCCATCTTTACCATAGAGATAAGTGGGAAACAGTATCAAAGGAATACTTGGAAAATAAACTCTCCCACATCTCACTCCCTGAGAATGACTCTATTTACTGTTGCCTGCTTCCTTCTCATCTTCGCCCCAAAGCAGACACACCTGGCAGAGCTGCAATCATAGTGTGCACGCCTTTTTATCAAACTTGTGTTCCCCTCACTTCTCACGGACCTACTGACCTTGTTCCACGTTGCTATACCGTCATGAAGTCATAACAAAAAGTGTCATGTGCAGAGAGGTCTTCACTTTCTCTTATGCTGTACCATCATTTTTTTGGCCATCCCCTAGAGTTGGACAAGCTCAAGGTTATTCTAGTTTGTTTTTATAAAGTTGTGTTTTTGCTGTTTGCAATAATGTTGCTAAGAATATATTTATTGAGCCAGGAGTGGTGGCTCATGCCTGTAATCCCAGCACTTGGGAAGCCGAGGAAGTGGATCATTTGAGGTCGGGAGTTTGAGACCCACCTGGCCAGCATGGTGAAACCCCATCTCTACTAAGAAAATACAAAAATTAGCTGGGCATGGTGGCTGGTGCCTATAAGCCCAGCTACTTGGGAGGCTGAGGTAAGAGAATTGCTTGAACCTGGGAGGCTGAGGTTGTAGTGAGCCAACATCACACCGTTGCACTCCAGCCTGGGCAAAAGAGTGAAACTCCATCTCAAAAAAAAAAAAAGACTATCTTCATTGAGCTCACAATAAATTTGCTGCATATACACACATATACATATAAAAAGTTTGTTGAGTAAATGAATAAATAAACAGAATACATGAATAAGAGTTAATATATAAATGAATGAAGTTAATTGATAAATTTCTGAATCACTCATTTATTCATTTTACAAATATTTGAGTAATAAGAATAAACACCAGATAGGAATCCTGTCCTCATGAAGCTTACATTCTAATGGAGAGGGAGAAAAAATGCCCAAATAAGTAAATGAACAAGGTAATTTTAGATGGTGATAGATTGTGTAAAAACAAAAAATAAACTAGGGAAGAGGATTATAGAAGGTAGGAAGCAACAGAGAGTGAATTGCTGTAGATACGGTGATTTGCAAAGTTCATCTGATGGGTGCTCTGAGCTGATGCTTGTATGGTAAAAGGGAACCAGCCTTGCAAAGACCCAAGGGAGCAGGATTTCGGATAGAGACCAAAATAAGTGCAATAGTACGTAAGCCAGAAAAGAGTTTGGTGTGTCCCAAAGAAAGGAAGAAACCAGGGTGACTGCAGCACAGTGAGCTAGTGTAAAGGTCTTATCCAGCAAGTGCTCAGAGGGGTCAGAGCCCACATCGTGAAGGGTTCGAAGTGCCAAGAGAAGCCATTGGAGAGATCTCAGCAGAGGAGATGCACTCAATGACTGAGTCAGTAAGTGGAGCCCAGAGATAAGAGAGCATAAAGGAGTGACTATATTAAAGGATGTATGTGGTGAATGCTACGATGTGCCACCCAGATGTCACACCCAGATGTCCCTTTGGGAGTAAAAGACCTACTACCCCAGAGGCTGGCAGTGCCGCCTGCAGATCCTCAACTCTCGGCTGAAGAAAGCCCCCTTGCCTGTGTCCAGCCTCCTTCACAGGAAAGCCCACATCGGATGATTGACCAGCATGGAGGTATAAAGGCCTGGCTGTCTGGGCCCAGTCCGGAGAGATCTGGAGGCTCCTCTCATGTTTAAAACTCCGCCAGTAAGGGCTGGGCCTTCACTGAGACTGTGTCACAGCTCCTTGTCTCCCTAAGCCCAATCCCACTTCCTTCCTTTTCCTTCCATTGCTGTTGATTGCAAGATACTTCCTAATAAAGCTCCTGTCTGCTTCCCAGGGAACCCAGCTGGGACAATGTGTGAATCAATGCACGAAGGAGGGAGTGAGCAGCTAACCAAATGAAGGAACACTCAGATATCTGGGGTACAGTTCCCCTCCAGGTTTGCACAGCGTCTGCTGAAGTCTCCACTAGAAACTCAATGGAAGGTCCCCACCAGAAACTGAAAGTCTCCTCAAGTGGCTTTGAGTTGCGGTTTCACCCTCTCTGCAGATCCACACGTGAGGTCAATACTGGACTATAAGAGCTGAGAATGGCCATGGCAGGTGGCGGCATCCGGAGGCCCCGGTGTCCACCTCAACCTGACTTAGCCCCCCAGCCGGCCCAGCTCCCACCCTGGGAGCCACTCCCTCTTCCAACAACACGCAGGAGAAGCACAACAGAGAGTGAACCTCGGGAGACATTTTTAAAACAAATCTTTATTTAACCTTCTCTGTGACCCACAGAGTACATAGGTTCCTGAAATATACTCGATTTCTGTTTATTTAAAGAATGCTTGCTCATTTGGTGCTTGCTTGAGTAGAATCACTGTGATTATCCACTTCGCTGTGAGCATTAACCTGGCAGGATTTGCCCAGCATCCCTAGTTATCAAAAGATTATTTTTTTCTCATTTTTTTTCTTTTTCATGTTTCTATTTTTAGGGGAGGCTGAAGCAGATGAAAAATGCCAACCCGAGGGTCAGTGGCCACAGCAGCCTGCTCCTTTAGGGCCTCTCAGAATTTCACTGCCCAATACGGTAGCAACCAGCCTGAAACGTGGCTGTACGTGTACCAGACTTCCAAGAGTTGGACACAAAACATGTATGTAAAATATCTTATTTTTACATATGTACACTGATGACACAATGAAATCATATTTAGGGTATTTTCTGTTACATAAAATACATTACTAAAATTAACTTACCTGTTTCTTTTGATGTTTTTAATGTGGCTGGTAGAAAATTTAAATTTTTCAACACCAACCTGGGCAACATAGGGAGACCCCATCTCTACAAAAAATTCTTTAAAATTAGCTGGGCATCATGGCTCATGCCTGTGATTCTAGCACTTTGGGAGGTCAAGGCGAGAGGATCACTTGAGCCCAGGAGTTCGAGACAAGCCTGGGCAACATAGTGAGATCCTGTCTCTACAAAAAGTAAAAGAATCGGCCAGATATGGTGGTGCATGCGTGTTATCCCAGCTACTTGGGAGGCTAAGGCGGAAGGATCACTTGAGTCTGGGAGATTGAGGCTGCAGTGAGCTGTGATCGTGCCACTGCACTCCAGCATGGGTGACAGACCCTGTCTCACAATAAAAAGAAAAAAAAATTGGACTTCACATATGTGACTCATGTTATGTTTCTATTGGACAGGGCTGGACTGGGCTCCATGCGTTTGTCATCACTGACTCTTCTACCCTTTTTTTTTTCTGTTTTTTTCTTCTCTCTCTCTTTTTTTTTTTTTTTTTTTTTTTTTTTAAGACAGATTCTTGCTCTGTCACCCAGGTTGGATTGCAGCGGCACGATCTCAGCTCATTGCAACCTCCGCCTCCCGGGTTCAAGCAATACTCCTGCCTCAGCCTCCCGAGTAGCTGGGATACTATGTTGTCCAGCTGGTCCGGAACTCCTGAGCTCAGGCAATCCACCTGCCTCAGCCTCCCCAAGTGCTAGAATTACAGGCGTGAGCCACCATGCCCAGCCTCTTCTACCCATTTTCACCAGCAGGGCAAGGCCTTGGGATGTTTGAGAAGTGCCACTTTCCACCTGAATGTGACTGTGGGGGCTTTCTTGTGGTCTGAGCTATCGCTATCGGAGAGGAAGGCAAAGATCATTTGCTAACGACATCCTTTTGCCTTCCCCATTCGTCCCCTCCTTTTTCATTTGGGTCTGCTGTCCTGCTGTCTGCTGCAAGTCAGGAAGCACATTGCAGACCAACTGTTTCCCCTGCTGCATTTGCCATGGCTTCCAATTCTGCTCTCGTTGTTTTTGTCTAGCGTTCAAAAGGTGTCAGGAAAGGCAGGGGGTTGCTGAAGCCAGCGTGGGTGTTTGTGGGATGCCAGACACCTGGGCTGCCGGAAAACTTTTGCACCAACTCTGATTTCTTCTCTTCTCAGTTTCCATCCAGCTGTTTGGCATTGGATACTGCTGCCTCTGCTTGACTTGAGAGTGTGTGAAAAAAGCTGTGTTTAGACAACTGAAAACCATGAGCTTGGAAGTAGTGGGGGCACCCTCTTGGAGACTCCAGTTGCTCACCAGCTTGGACAAACCACTGGATTCACATGATCAGGTAAAAATCACTGGAGAGAACACAGTGGAATGGCTTCAGCCAAAACTCACCACTGAAGGTCTTCAGGGCAACTTTAAGACTTGCCCCTGGCTGGGTGTGGTGGTTTATGCCTGTAATCCCAGCACTTTGGGAGCCTGAGGCAGGTGGATCACCTGAGGTCAGGAGTTCAAGACCAGTCTGGCCAACATGGCGAAACCCTGTCTCTACTAAAAAAAAAATTAGCCGGCATGGTGGTGGGTGCCTGTAATTCCAGCAACTTGGGAGGCTGAGGCAGGAGAATTGCCTGAACCTGGGAGGCAGAGGTTGCAGTGAGCCGAGATCGCACCACTGCACTCCAGCCTGGACAACAAGAGCAAAACTCCATCTCAAAAAAAAAAAAAAAAAAAAAAGACTTGCCCCAGCTTTCTGTGTGATGAACTTTCTATTTACAGACATGATATTTATCTATGACTTTACTCAGAGTCTGGCTCATAGACCAGAAGGATTGGTATCTCCTGGATTGCAGGAAATGCAAAATCTCAAACCCCTGTATTAGAGAAGTAGAACTAATGGGATAGAGACAGGGATAGGGATGATAGAGATGGAGATGAGATGGAGATAGAGATAGAGATCCATTGATTCCTTTGTCAAAAAAAAATGGCTCATGCAATTGTGACAATTTCAAAATCTGCAAGGCATGTCAGCAAGCTGGAGATCCAGGGAAGAGTTGATGCTGCAGCTTGAGTACAAAGGTGGTGTGTCTGGGGCCATAATGTCTTCTTAGGAGGACTTCAGTCTCTTCTCTTCTGGCCTTCAGCTGCTTGGGTGAGGCCTATCCGCACTATAGGAGATAATAGTCTGTTCTACTCAGAGTCTACTGATTTAAATGCTAATCTTATCCCCCAAAAATACCCTCACAGCAACATCTAGCCTGGCATTTGACCAAACAACTGGGTACCATGGCCTCCCTGCCAAGCTGACACACAAAATTGACCATCATACCTTTCCACCCGCAATCTTACTGAAGGAGAGAGAATCTGGGCTTTAACAAGATCCCCAGAAGAGGTATAAGCGCAGGGAGTCTGAGAAGCACCACCTTGGAGGTTTAGCCAGATGTCCTAGATGAGCCTTCTCTGGATATGTCAGATCCCTTTCCTGGCCCCCTAGACACCTCTCCCACTTCCCAAAGTTGGAAGCAACATTGTGGAGAAGCAGGCAGTGAGGTGCTCAGCTTACCACGTTGTGAGATACACAGTCCGATCTGTGTCCCATGATTTGACCCAAGGGAAAACAAAAGACCCAGAAACATAAGAACTTTTTTGTGAGCTCTCAAAAACTTCCTGCGACAAGATCAGGTCCTTGATGCAAGAGCCACACTTGTTTCTTTTTCCTCTTTGTCCTCCACCCCTGACAAAATGCCTAGCACATAAAAAAAACTAATAAACACCACTGAATCCATTACCCAAACTTCAGCTTCCCACTTATAATACGTACATACTTACCTGGTTGTGATGAGAAAGAAACCAGGCATGAGAAACACTTAAAAGCCCAGGACCCTGAACTGGGCACATGGTAGGTACTCAGGAAGTCATTACCAAGTGCTCAGTGCATGCTTGTTGAATGAGTAAATGAAGTCAGGCTTCAGCATGCAAACACTTACTATAAAGCAGGAACCCTGTGCCCTGAGTGCACAGAATAGATACAGGTGAGTCCATATGGGGGCAGTGAGTGTATGGACTGGATATAGGTGGGTGTATACGGCGAGGAGTATGGATTGGATATAGGTAGGTATATACAGAGGGGAGTGAGTGTATGGATTGGATACAGGTGGGCGCATATGGGGGGAGTGAGTTTATGAATTGGATACAGGTGGGTGCATTTGGGGGCGTGAGTGTATGGATTGGATATAGGTGGGTGTACATGGGAGGGTGAGTGTATGGATTGGATATAGGTGGGTGTATATGGGAGGGTGAGTGTATGGATTGGACATAAGTGGGTGTATATGGGAGGGTGAGTGTATGGGTTGGATATAGGTGGGTACATATGGGAGGGTGAGTATGGATTGGATGTAGGTGGGTGCATATGGGAGGGTGAGCATATGGATTGAATATAGGTGGGTGCATATGGGGAGAAACATTTCAGAAACAACTGTCACGCTGAGCTTAATTGTTGGAGATGGTTGAAGGCACTGGGAGGCTGGAGTTTCCTGGAAGTGGTTGGTGGCCAACCCTCAATTATTTGGGCTTCTGTGCAGTGGGGATAGAAGGATGATTAGAATCCACAGACAACCCATTGGGCTTTATTTACCATTAACAAAGTGAGTGTCTGGATTGGATGCAGGTGGGTGCACATGGGAGGAATGAGTGTGCAGAAAGAATACAGGTGGATGCATATATTGGGAGTGAGTACACAGAGAGGATACAGGTGGATTAAGTTGTTACAACCAACGACAGGAAGCACGCGCAAGGCTCTCGGCATTTCACAAAGCGCTCTATAGGAAAATCACACTGGTGCCGATAGCAATCCTGGGAGATGTAATTATTATTAATAATATTGTTGTCACTTTATAGAGAAGGAACACAGGCTCAGACATCAGTGCCATATCTGAAGACATTCAGCTAATAACAGGATGGAGTTCAATCTGGTAATGCTTTTTTTCTAACTTTAATATCTCCTACCACTCCTTTCTTTTTGAAAGGAAATAGAAGTGAGATAGAGAAAAGAGAGACAGAGAGTGTGTACACACCTGTGTCTGGGTGTCTTTACTGGTGTGTGCACATGTGTCTACATGTGTGGGCGTGAGAGTACACACAGGGGCTGGAGGGTGGGGAAGGGCTTAATCTAATCCTGAAGGTGCCGGCAGAACTCTTGGGTGTCCCTCGAAGTCAAGCTTCTTTCCAGGTCATCAAAGTTTTCACTTGGGTAATAACGCACGCATAATTAACTGAACAAATATAATGAATCTATCTGTAGTGACATGATAGCTGGTGCTGAATCCTATTAGAGCACATTTAATTAAAAATGCATTAAACCTTCAAGCCTCTAAACACACCCTGCACTTCTTCAAAGCCACCCCTCCATTAAAGTCTTCCCCACTATTAACCATGAGTCAGCCTGTGACCCTTTGGGCATGATGGGGTGAAGTGAAGTGGCTCTTAAGTGCCTGTGCCAGTATATCACAGGCACTGATGGATTTAAATCAGGGAGACTAATTCCATTCATCCGGCTTCTCATTTCAGAAACAACTGTCATGCTGAGCCTAATTGTTGGAGATGGTTGAAGGCACTGGGAGGCTGGAGTTTCCTGGAGATGGTTGGTGGCCAACTCTCAATTATTTGGGCTTCTGTGCAGTGGGGATAGAAGGATGATTAGAATCCACAGACAACCCATTGGGCTTTGTTTACCATTAACTTCTGTTTTCTCCACCAGCCAAGCTTCTCCAGACCCAGGAGATGGCTCTTCCCCCTGTGTAGCACACTCCCATTCAAGGGGGTTTGCACTGATATTCCCCCTTCTGCTTTGCTTGGTTCATTCTTACTGACCCTCCAAATACCAAATGAATGAATGAATGAATGAATGAATGAATGAAATGAGAGAAGTGGCCAAGAGTCTCCAAGAGAGGAAATTCAAAAATCCTATACCTGTGAGGATCTGGCCCACGTGCAAAAGGCGGACTCATTTGTCACTGTCCTCGCTGGCGGCTCGCACCACACAGTTTCCAGCCTGGGCATTGTTTTCAACCTCTTTTTCCAAAGGGAGTTTCTAAGGTAAGAAAATGGACATAAAATCGCCCAACGTAGTTGAGAGGTAAGGAGTAAAAGCCGGAATTTGAACTCCTAATCTCCTGCCACGATTTCATGTTGCCTCTGGGTAATCTCCCAGCACGTTGCTTCATCAGCTGCTGAGTCATTGAGAGCTGGCAGAACCAGCTTCTTGCTGAGGCAGAATGGGAGGAGGCCTGTCTGGGAGCAGCACGCTGAAGGAAGGGAGGAGGAGGTGATGTTTGGCACAATTGGATTGGTTCCCATGAGGTCCAGGGCTGCGGCTCCTGCAGAAGGCACATTTTGCACATGGTAGGCTTCACAGGGTGCAACCTATATGTTGTTAGAAGAGCCCCATGCTTGCTATAATGCTCTGCCGTCATTATCTTGAAATTCTTAGTAACCTTCAAACACGGGGGAATACATGTTTATTTTGCACTGGACCCTGCAAATTAGCCAGTCCCGGTTCTGAGGGCAGGTCCCTGGGTGAGTCTCACACAGCCTCCATCCTTTGGTAAAGCAGCCTTCCTGATTTACCAAATGTCTTACCAGAAAGTCTCTTCCTTGAGGATGTTTTAACTTTTGTCCACCCTGGCAAAGCTGTTTCCTTATGGTAAAGCACCCAGCTCATAGCAGATATTCAATACATGAACTAGCTCTGTCAGCAGCTGTCATCATGAAGCCTTTGCAGCCTGAGGGTGGTAGCATTCTGAATCATCAGTCTGTCTCACTCCTGTAGCAAATGCACGATCCAGGAAATCATGTCCCAGGCTTTGTTCTGGAGAACATTTCTCCAGCTATCAGACAGGGTTCTGTCATCACTACAGCTTAAGAAACGCTGCCCACTCCATTCTCCTCACTAAGCGTCACAGTACACATGGGTATGTACAAGTCTCTGAGAAGTCCAGCAGCACAGACACCTTTGTGCTTTGCTGCTTTGCTGATTCTAGCCTTTCCTAGACTAGAAGTCTTTGAAAAGACTGTGGAATCTTTTTTTTTTTCCCCCTGATACACACATTCACATTCCATGGAACATTTAGGAGGTGGTTATCTGGTCCTAAAGTAGTAAAGATGAAGATGTTGGGAGAGATGCAAGAAAGAGCAGCAAGGAGTAGAAGGGGCACGCTGCAAAGTGCAATCCCCACATACCTAAGTTAGTATCAATAAATACTAACAAAACTCAGCCAAAGCTCTTTTGCATTCGTTTTGCTTCTCTCTTTTACCCTGATTATATTAAGAAATACGACAGGCCTGTGACTCACTGATTAGACCATCTTAGTCACTTTGGGTTGTCCCAGCAACAGGGGACTTAACTCTGACCCTAGGTAAGGAGCCCAGAGGATATGCGAGCAGGGATTTCTGAGGATTTAACAAATGCTTATAAACACATGATATCACTTTGAACAAAGTAATCAAAGTATCAAATGCTATAAACACCACAGTTAGGGCAATGTGTGAATCATGCTTGTGGTGAGGCATACATAGGTCAGCTGCAAAGATGAACTCAATTCTGCAGAACCTCAGCTGCAGTAACTGACATGAAACATGGACAGGGAAATGGAAGGAAGTCAGCGGACACGGAGACTCTAGGAACTGAGCTTTGACAAGGAACGCCCTCCATAACCCCAAGTCATATGTCCTCATAGAAGAATAAAAGCCTAGTGGAGCAGAACAGGGCCTCATAGATGGGCTGGGGCCTCCCTGAGGGCTGGAGAGTTCGAGAGGACTTCCCTCGCTAGTAAGGAACAAAACCGGGTCTGAGGTTCAAGTTTGTAAAGCTAATTTCATATATTTGCAGCAGATGCTCTCAGTGTCCCTCCCAAATCCCCTCAGCACTCAGGATGTTCATAGACATCCTTATCTTGCAAGCAACTGAGTCTCTCTTAATAAGGGTTCTGTTGGCCTCAGAGCAGACCAGGGTACCAGGAAGCACAGCCCTCAAAGAAAGATGACAGGAGTTGGTGTAAATCTCATGGCTTTCATGCTACTCTTTGGGGGACCAACGCTGAGGCATGTTCAGCATGATCCTCTGTGAGACTGCACCTCGGGTGTCCGCTGCAGCCGCCTGTTCATTAGTGTGACATGCACGGGCTTCCTTCCGTATCCCGACTCCCTTCTCTACTTCCCAACTGTGCTTCCTGAGACATATTCAAATCCTTGTCTCACAGTTGGCTTCTGGGAGAATCCAGTTGCAAATGATGTGTTTTACTTTTGTATTTCTGTATTTATTTGGAGATAGGGTCTCCCTCTGTCACCCAGGCTGGAGTAAAATGGCACAATCCTAGCTCACTGCAGTCTCAAACTCCTGGGCTCCAGTGATCCTCAGCCTCCAGGAGCTGGAACTACAGTCAGGCACAGCAATGCCAGCTAAGGTTTTCTTCAAATTTTTTGTAGAGTCAAGATCTCGCTATTTCCGTCCGGTCTCGATCTCCTTTCGTCCCAAAGTTCTGGGATTACAGCATTTGGCCTCCCAAAGTGCTGGGATTACAGGCGTGAGCCACTGCATTTGGCTGTTTATTCCGTTAAAATGATTTGAGGAGTCTCTTTGGGAATTTTGCTCTTGTGGTAAGAACACTATGGGAATGACATCTCAAGTATATGGCTCCTTCGAATGAATTTAAAGTGATCTTCTATTTCTGTCCAGTGGTTACAATAGCTGATGGGCTCAAGGCAAGGAGATGCTAGGCTGCCACTCTTCTTCAACCCATGGCATTTACTGAGCTTCTAAACCAGTCAGGCCCTGGGCATGCAGACTGGATCAGAGCCTTCAAGACTAGCAGGAGAGACAGGTATATATAGTGGCAAGGGCAATATTTATTCACTCATTCATTCTTTTTCCTTTTTTATGTGCCAGATCTTTAATGAGGGCCTACCTTGTACTCAGGAATGCCAGGAACACAAAAGAAAACAAAAGATATCATTTCTGGACTCAGTTCGCCATCTAGAAAAAAAGAAAAAAGACCCGAAATGGACAAATACAGTACTGTTTAACAAGCGTCACGTAAGAAGAAGCCTGTGGTACTGAGGATCGTCTAGGAGGGGTTGTACCCAGGTTGAAGGGATCAAACACGACAGCTGCTGTGAGAATTACAATCAGAAAACCATGATCAGGATGCTTATCCTATTCATTGCTTGAGCCTGAGAACACAAACACACAGGGTATGGTTGAAATTCCTATGAAATTGTATTGATTTGAGAAGACTGTGATCTTGTGTCAAAATGTGAATCATACACAAGGATGCAAAACAGTTACCATTGACCATAAATCTAGGCTATGAGAATGGAATCTAATGGCTTGTCTACCAGACTGCATTGTGAAACCAGTCAAATGGGAGATAGACTCACCACTTACCAAGTACCTCTGAGACACCAGGCACCCTCTGGGGTGTCCCTACTCGTCATCTTGTTTAACCAGTTGATTGGGAATGGCTCCATTTTACAGAGAAAGACTATGATAGGCAGCTTTCTAAGATGGCCCTAATTATTCCCTCCTTCTGGTAATTCTCTTCCTTTAAATGTGGGCTGCACTTAATTACCTGCTTTTAACAAACAGAATATAGCAAAAGTGATGGGATGTCAGGAGACTGAATCAGTAACCAAAAACCTCCAGACAAAGAAAAGCCTGGGGCCACAGGGCTTTAAATTTACCAAACATTTAAAGAAGAATTAGCACCAGTCTTTCTCAAACTCCTCAACAAATTGAAGAGGAGAGAACACTTCTCAATACACTTTATGAGGCCATCATTATCCCTAATATCAGAGCCAAAGACACAAGAAAAGAAAACTACAGACTAATATTTCTAATGAATCTTGATGCACAAATCCTCAAAAAAGAAGAAAACACACTAGCAAACAGAATTCAGCTGCACATTAAAAACATTAAGCACCATGACAAAGTGCGATTTACTCTTAGTATGAAAGGATATTTCAACATAAAAAAAGTCAACGTGATATTTCACATTAATAGAATGATGAGAAACGAAATCCACAAGATTATCCCAACTGATGCATTTAACAAAATTTAACACTCTTTCATGAAAAATACACTCAACAAACCAGGAATACATGAAACTACCTCAACATAAAACAGTCCACAGATGAAAAGCTCACAGCCAACATGATACTCACGGTGAAAAGCTGAAAGTTTCCCGTAAGTTCAGGAATGAGACAAAGATGTCCACTTTTGAAATCTCTGTTCAACATAGTATAGGAAGTCCTCGCCAGAATTTTCAGGAAAACAAGAAAAATAAAAATAAAAAAAAGCCAGTCAAATTGAAAAGAAAGAAGAAAAATTATCTTTGCTCATAAATGACATGATCTTATAAAACTCCTAGAATTAAGAAATGGATGCTGCAATGTTGAAGGGTACAAAAACCAACACACAAAAATCAGTTACGTTTTTATAGCTAACAATGAATGAGCCAAAAATGAAATTAAGACAATTCCATTTACAACAGCATCAGAAAGACTAAAATACTTAACAATAAACTTAACCAAGGAGATAAAATGCCTAAGTATTTAGACATTAAAAATTATAAGGCCTGCACGGTGGTTCATGCCTGTAATCCCAGCATCTTGGGAGATGGGTGGATCACTTGAGGTTAGGAGTTTGAGACCAGCCTGGCCAACATGGTGAAACCCTGTCTCTACGAAAAATACAAAAAGTAGCCAATGTGGTGGTGCGCACATATAATCCCAGATACTTGTGAGGCTGAGGCAGGAGAATCACTTGAACCTGGGAGGTGGAGGTTTCAGTGAGCCAAGATGTCACCACTGCACTCCAGCCCAGACAACAGAGAGAGACTCCATCTCAAAAAAAAAAAAAAAAAAATTATAAAACATTGCTGAAAGAAACTAAAGACAATACTAATAAATATAAATATATTCCATATTCATACATTGAAAGATTTAATATTGTTAATACGTGAGTACTACCCCCAGACAACCTACAAATTCAACGCAATCTCTATCAAAATCCCAATAGTGGCTTTTTTTCTTTTTCTTTTTTTCTTTTGAGACAGCGTCTCACTCTGTCACCCAGACTGGAGTGCTATGGCAAAATCTCAGCTCAGTGCAACCTCCACCTCCTGGGTTCAAGCAATTCTCCTGCCTCAGCCTCCCAAGTAGCTGGGATTACAAGTGTGTGCCACCAATCCTGGCTAATTTTTTTGTGTTATTAGTAGAGACAGGGTTTTACCAAGTTGGCCAGGCTGGTCTCGAACTCCTGACCTTAGGTGACCCACCCGCATCGGCCTCCAAAAGTGTTGGGATTACAGGCGTGAGCCACGGTGCCCGGCCCCAATGGTGTTTTCATTGTTATTGTTGTTGTTGTTGTTGTTGTTGTTGCTTTGTTGTTTTTGAGTCAGGGTCTCACTCTGTCACCCAGGCTGGAGTGCAGTGGCCCGATCTTGGCTCACTGCAACCTCTGCCTCTCAAGCTCAAAGGACCTTCCCACCTCAGCCTCTCAAGTAGCTGGGATAACAGGTGTGTGCCACCACACCTGGGTAATTTTTGTATTTTTTGTAGAGACAGGGTTTCCCCATGTTGCCCAGTCTGGTCTCAAACTCTTGAGCTCAAGTAATCCACTCTCCTCAGCCTCCCAAATTGCTGGGATTATAAGCATGAGCCACTGCACCTGTCCAGATGGCGTTTTTGGCAGGAATAGAAAAACCCAAAATTCATATGGAATCTCAAGGGATGCAAAATAGCCAAGATGAAATGAACAAAAGACAAAGTTAGAGGACTCACATTTCCTGATTTCAAAACTTGTTACAAACCTACGGTAATCAAAACAGTGTGGTACTGGCATAAAGATAGACATATAGACCAATGGAATGGGATAGAATAGACAGAATTGAGTCCTCACATATATGATCACCCTTCAACAGGGCCACCAAGACTGTTTAATGGGGAAAAAGACAGTCTTTTCAACAAATGGTGCTGGGAAAACTGAGCATCCACATGTAAAGTAATAGAGTTAGATCCTTACCTTACATCATAAACAAAATTAACTAAAAATTGATCAAAGACATAAAGGTAAGACATAAAACTATAAAACTATTAGAAGACAATATAGCAAGAAAACCTCGTGACATTGTGTTTGGCAACAATTTCTTGGCTATGAAACCAAAAGCAAAAGACAACAAAAGTGAAACTAGACAAATTGGACTACATCAAAATTTAAAACTTCATCAAGGGACACACCAATAGAGTAAAAAGACAGCCTATGAAATGGGAAAAGATATTTGCAAATCATATATCTGATAAGGGTTTAATATCCAAAATATATAAAAACCCCTAAATTCAACAACAAAAAAACAAACAATCCAATTGAAAAATGGGCAAAGCCAGGTATGGTAGCTCACATCTGTAATTCCAGCACATTGAGAGGTCAAGGCAGGCAGATCACTTGTGCCCAGGAATTTGAGACCAGCCTGGGCAAAATAAGGAGACCTCATCTCTGATTTAAAAAAAAAAAAAAAAAAAACTTGTTAATTAGCCAGGTCTGGCAGCACACACCTGCAGTCTCAGCTACTGTGGGGGCTGAGAGGGTGAGGATCACTTGAGCCCAGGAGGTCGAGGCTGGACTGATCTGTAATCACATCACTGCACTCCAGCCTGAGCAACAGGGACTATCTCAAAATGAGTAAGTAAAAGAAAATAAAATGCAAATGGGCAAAGGACATGAATAACCATATTTCTAAAGAAGATATATGAACGGCCAGTAAGTAAGCACATGAAAACATACTCAGCATCACTAACCATGAAAGAAATGCACATCAAAACCACAATGAGATACCACCTCATACCCATTCATATGGCTACTATCAAAAAAAAAAAAAAAAAAACAGAAAATAACAAATGTTGGTGAGGATGTGGAGAAATTGGAACCCTTGTACACTGTTGGTAAAAATGTAACATGTAGGAAAGCACTGTGGAAAACTAATAGAATTACTGTATGATCTGACAATCCTACTTATACATATACACCCCCCAAAAACTAAAAGGAGTGTCTTGAAGAGATATTTGCACAACCATGTTTGCAGCAGCACTAGTCACAATAGCCAAAAGGTAGAAGCAACTCACGTGTTCAAAAGATGAAAGGAATAAACAGAATGTGGCATACACATACAATGGAATATTAGCCTTAAGAAGGAAGGTAGGGCCGGGCGCGGTGGCTCAAGCCTGTAATCCCAGCACTTTGGGAGGCCGAGATGGGCGGAACACGAGGTCAGAAAATTGAGATCATCCTGGCTAACATGGTGAAACCCCGTCTCTACTAAAAAAAAAAAAAAAAAATACAAAAAGCTAGCCAGGCGAGGTGGCAGGCACCTGTAGTCCCAGCTACTCGGGAGGCTGAGGCAGAAGAATGGTGTAAACCCGGGAGGCTGAGCTTGCAGCGAGCTGAGATCAGGCCACTGCACTCCAGCCTGGGCGACAGAGCGAGACTCCGTCTCAAAGAAAAAAAAAAAAAAAGAAGGGAGGTAATTCTGATACACGCTACAACACGGGTGAACCTTGAAGACGTTATCTTCAGTGAAATAAGCCCTTCACAAAAAGATGAATACTATATGACTGTACGTATATGAGGCACCTAGATAGTCAAATTCAGGGAGACACAGAGTAGAAGGGTAGTTGCCTGGGAATCGGGGGAGCTGGGAATGGGGAGCTGTTGTTTAGTGAGGACAGAGTTTTAGTTTTACAAGATGAAAAGAGTTCTGGAGATCAGTTGCAAAACAGGAATGTACTTAACACTACTAAAGTATACCTTTAACGATGGTTAAGAGGAATTTTTGTTGTGCATATTTTACTACAATTGAAGATTTAAACTACATTATTTGTTTTTGAGACAGGATCTCATTCTCATTCTGTCACCCAGGCTGAAGTACAGTGGCATGATCATAGCTCACGGCAGCCTCGACCTTCCAGGCTCAAGTGATCCTCCTGCCTCAGTCTCCTGAGTAGCTAGGACCACAGACATGCACCACTGTGCCTGGATAATTTTTAAATTTTTTTTTTTTTTTTTTTAGAGATGGGGTCTTTCCACATTGCCCAGGTTTGTCTCAAACTCCTGGGCTCAAGTAATCCTCCTGCATCAACCTCCCAAAATACTGGCATGAGAAGCATGAGCCACTGCACCCAGCCTAAACAATTTTTAATATTAAAAAAAGACAACATAAGAAGAAGAAATTCACAGAAAGCAACAACAACAAAACCCAAAAGAGACGGGATGTTATTTCTGAGACGTAAGTTATGAAAGACCGAGACTTTAGTCTTGCTCTGGCTTGCTTGCACAGAGGAAGCCAGCCGTCACACTGACGGGGCCCAGGTGGCAGAGAAAAACTGAGGGAGGCCTCCAGCCAACAGTCCTTAGGGGACTGAACCTGCCAGCAGCCACATGAGCGAGTCCACAACCTTAATCCCAGCCTGGAAGGAACCCTGAAGCAGGACAAAGCTAAATTGCAGAGGAATTCCTGATCCACAGAAACTGTGAGATGACTGATACCATCATTTTAAGGTACTAAGTTTTGGGGTAATTTGTTATACAGCAATAGATAAGTCGAGGACACCAAGGCTGAAAGAAAATAAGCATGTAGGCTGGGCACAGTGGCTCATGCCTGTAATCCTAACACTTTGGGAGGCCGAGGTGGGCAGATTACCTGAGATCAGGAGTTTGAGACCATCCTGGCCAACATGGCAAAACCCCATCTCTACTTAAAAAAAAAAAAAAAAAAAAAAAAAAAAAATATATATATATATATATATATATACACACACACACACACACACACACACACATACAAAAATTAACTGGATGTGGTGGTGTGCACCTGTAATCCCAGCTACTTGAGAGGCTGAGGCAGGAGAATTGCTTGAACCTGGGAGGTAGAAGTTGCAGTGAGCTGAGATTGTGCCACTGCACTCCAGCCTGGGTGACAGAGTGAGACTCTGTCAAAAAGAAGGAAGGGAGTGAGGGAAAGAAAGAAAGAAAGAAAGAAAGAAAGAAAGAAGAAGAAAGAAAGAAAGAAAGAAAGAAAGAAAGAAAGAAAGAAAGAAAGAAGAGAGAGAGAGAGAGAGAGAGAGAGAGAGAGAGAGAGAGAAAGCAAATAAAGAAGAAAGAAAAGGAAAGCAAGAACGAAAGAAAGGAAGGAAGGACGGAAGAAGAAGGAGGAAGGAAGTAATTAATGAAGGAGAATGACAGGCCGTAGGCGTCCGGACGTGAAGAAGTCGGAAGAAGGCTTACGTCATTCATTCCGAAGGAATAATGACGGACGTCAGGACATACCGACAGAATCATTGAGGCAGGACGGAGCAATAAATCTCATCAATTGAGGACGTAAGCTCTAGCAATCGACAGAACTATCTCAATGAGTATTCGTGTCAGGAGGCCGTGATTTGCGGAGGTAAGAACGACGGAGGCAGGCCGGAAGAAAGACGGAATGAGAAGCCAGAGAGAAAGCCAACGAAAGAGAGAACTCAGAGAGAAGATAAAGTAGTAAGGAGGAGGATGTAAATTAAAGAATTCAGTCCGTCAGTGACGTTGCGTCCTTGACTGCGGCAGTCCTGTCTGGATTTTACACATCCCTTCCAATCAACGAAAAAAGGCAAAGAAGCATGTAGCAAATGGGAGGCATCTGAAGCCTGTCTGGCTCCAAAATTCCCCCCTACACCACTCATGTCCTTCCCTCAGAAGCATCTTCCCTGGTGGGGTAAAAGAGCTGACAGAGATCACACCGCATTCCAACCTGTTCCACACACGTGGGTCTGCCAGCGAGGACGCACGGTTCCTTGATGTGCAGCTTTTTGCACATCAAAATACCAACAATAATAATAACTCCTCACATTTATTGACAGCAAGGAGTTATTGCTGAGTTGTTATTGCTCTTGGAGGAAGGACACCAGCGGAGTAGGAAGGGGACTTTGGAGCCTGACAGGCTTCCGACGCCTCCCACTCACTACACGCTGATGCCCTTTCAGCCTGGTGTCCTCCTGTTAGTTATCTATTGCTGTGTAACAAATTACCCCAAAACTTAGGAGCTTAAAATGACCCTAAGAAAATCCTGCTACTCAGAAGCTTAGCCTTAAATTTTTTTGTTTCAAAACAAAAGTGAGGACTACTCACTAAGGACAAATAGAGACAAGCATGCTGCCGGTCATCAGCACATTGGCCAAAGCTGTTCCCAGGCAGCTCTCAGCAGCACTGGCAAAAGACACCTGATCACATCATCTGTGGGCTGGTAACACTGACCGTGGTAATGACGATCATAACCACCCTGTTCCAGGCACCTCAATGTACCAGGTTTTGTGTCTGGCTGTTGTGTGATTTGACCACTGTGCTGTCAGAGGCAATGCAGTGTCATGGTTGTAAGTGTGGGCTCTAGAGTAAAAGACCCCAGCCACAACCTAGGCTTTGCCACTCCCAGCTGGGTGACTTCGGCAGCTGTTTTGACCCTTCTTTGTTTCCTCACCTGCAAAATGCGATCACAATAATTACCATCTCATAAGGTCATTATGAGGATTAAATGGGGTAAAGCACATAAATCACACAGAACCACGTGCAAACAGTCAATAAATGTGAGGAGCTGTTATCGTCACTATCATCATTACTGCCTTTGTTATCCTCTATAATTAGGACAATAATGGTAGCTAAGATTCGGGAACTGAGTTTTCTGTGTTCCAGATGAGGAAATGGAGACTCAGAGGGGCCACATACCATTTCCAAGATCACATAGCCTCAAGGATGACCCCGGATCCACTCTGGGTGTGTCTGTCTCAAGGTCAGTGTGATATTTCCAATATCCCAGGCTCAGATGCTCACATGTACCATTTCTCCTCACTCACCAGGATCCTGGTCCTCCTTGTTTTAGGATATCACTTGACACATGTTGACTCTGGAGGTCTGCTGCCTTGTGGCTTAAGGAGAAGTCAACATGGGGACAAATAAAGAAATAAAGGGTTTTAGGAAACCTGTGTGGTGGGAGGAGGAGGGATGCTTTGTGTGATACAGAAATAGCTATTTTACAAATGTCTTGCCTTTAAATAAAGTCTATGTATGGATTTGTGAACCTTCATAACAACCCAAGGAAATGTAAATTATTATGCCTAGTTTAGGGTAAAATTTTCTCATTTGAGTGAATGAATGAATTTTCCAAGGCACAGAGAACTCCTTTCCCAGAGTCTCACTATTTTGACCTAGCAAAACCTGTGCTTGAACTCTGCTCACCTGACTCTAAGCCCAGGGCTCTTTTGTTCATGCTACAGCTGGAGTTAATCATCACAGTGGCTAAATGCATTGAATTTCCATCACCTGCAAGTTTCATAGGCATTATCATACCCAATCCTCATAACCACCCAATCAGGTCATTATATGAGGTTGGTGCAAAAATAATTGCGGTTTTTGCCGCTTAAAAGTAATGGCAAAAACCACAATTACTTTTGCACTGACCTAATAATTATTCCCCCATTTTACAGAAGGGAGAACAGACTGCAAGAAGTGAAAGGACTGGCTCAAGGTCATGCCACTGGAAAGCAATAAATACAAGATTGAACAAGTTACCCCAAAACTTGTGTTTATTGAAGCAATAAATACAAGATTGTGTGTATTGAAGACAATAAATACAGTTGTCTGGCTCCAGAGGTATTGCTCCTTATACAACACCCAGTGGAAGACATTTGGTTAAGTGGAGGTTCCTTCCTTCCGATCTTCTGTCCTGTTACTCAGACTCTACATCTGGAAGCAGCTCTACTTAAGGGCCTTCCAGAAGCCAGCAAAGCTACTTACCAGGGCAAAAGTCCCTTGATTCTGCCCATCACACTTTGGTGAGAGTAAATGCATATGCGCTCTGACTTTGGACGGCTTTTCTTTCTTCTTTGCCTTCGTTCGTCATCATCTGAAAGGATTATTTGTTTGTTTGTTGTCTGCTCCTCCTCCACCAAACCCCTGCAAATGAAAGTTCCCTGTGAACAGAAACTGTGTTCTGTTCATTCCTGTATCTCCAATTTCCAAAGCAAGCCCTGGCGTTTAGGTGTTCAATACATTTTTCCTGAATGAACGAATGATGAATTTACATGAAATTCCATACCAGATGGAAAACTGTTCAATATAGAAAGAATATATTCTAACTTTATCTGTGGTATGGATTGTCTCAGCACTGCCAATTCCTCTGGCTGGATGGGTTAGCTCCGCTCCTGTCATCTGTCTCTCTGCTTAACTTGGCACAGTCCTTAGACAGAGATTTGAAGAATGGTCAGGACCTCCCCCAAAACAATGCACAAAGACACCTCTAGTGAAGTGTGGTTTTGCCATAGGGGGCAGTTTCCACCTTCATTTGCCTCCTGTAAATTGGAGTCTTTGCATTTCTTTCTGTAGCCTTTGAGGCAAGGCTGTATCTGGCTCCTGTGTGACTTGGGGCTGGAATTTGTTTCACCTACATATGACTTTAGGGCTGAAAAGCCCTTAGAGGTTATCTAATCACAACGTATCACTTTGCAAATAGGTAAACTGAGTTCACAGAAAGGAAAGCTGAACTCACAGAAAGGAAGATACTTGCCCAAGGTCATCGTTAGAGGTTGAATTGTGTCTTTTCCAAAATTCATACTTTGGAGTTCTAACCCCCAGTATCTCAAAATGTGGCTTTATAAAGTCTTCATAGAGGTAATCAAGTTAAACTGATGACATTAGGGTGGGCTGTAATCTAGTATGACTGATGTCCATGAAAAGAGAAAATGTGGACACAGACACACACACAGGGAGAACACCGTGTGTAGATGAAGACAGAGATCAGGTGATGCTTCTACAATCCAAGGACCATCAAAGATTGACACAAGCTACCAGAAGCTGGGGGAGAGAGCGAGGGGACCTGTCACAGCCCGCAGAAGGAGCCAACCCTGCAGATACCTTGCTGTCTGACTGCTGCCCTCTGGGACTGTGAGGCAATAAATGTCTGTTGTCTAAGCTGCCAGCTGGTAGTACTTTCTATAAGGACACCCGTCATATGGGATTTGAGCCCAAAATGTCCTCAGTTTAACTTGATGACTTCTGCAAAGACCCTGTCTCCAAATAAGGTCACATTTCGAGGGACTGGACATTAGGACTTCCATATATGAATTTAGCAGGGGGGACACGATTCATCCCTTAACCGTCACTCAGCAAACGGTGAGAATGGAGAAGGCAGGGACCCACTGTCAACCTGGCTTCCATGAAGATGCTTCCCCCACCTGTACTCCATGCCCTACCCGAGAGAAGGGGGCCTGCAGTTCATCTCTTTCCACTTGTTTAAAGATGTGACATCGTGGCTCCTTGGTCTTTTCTCATTTCCTCTCTGTCTTGGATAGAGAGGCCTGGCACACAGATCTCAGGGCCATTGCCCCACACCCCACCTCCTGCCCCTGCCTCCCACCGCAGGTTCTTGGCAGGACACGGGAAGTCCCAACAACTCCCCAGCTCTCTTCAAAGCATTTTTCTCCTACCTTTGATTTTTATTGGTTTGTGTTTTAAATGTTTTGTCTGTAATTATACAGTTTGCTGCATGTCTTGTTTCATAATGACTAACATGAAGTTCATATACAGACAAAGGGAAGCACATAACTAAATGAACATTTAATAATTAGTATTCATTAAGGCAATTATTTTAATAAACTATGCTCAGTTACGTATAACCATTTTGTCCTGATTTAAAAATAAAACAACAACCAAAAAACACCTGCCTAGTCTAACATTGCAGGAAGGGAAGAGAAGTAGGTGAATGAGAGGAACCAAAAGCTAGACAGAAACAAGAAGGGACTGGAGAGAGTAGAACAGATGCACATGAATGTCTGAAGAAGTTTAGAAAATCTAGTTTATCCATTCATTATGTACCAGGAATGAAAGGAAACATTTATAAAGTGCTCCCTAAATGCTAAGTTATTTGCCTGTGTTACCTTATTTAGTCCTCATACCAAAGCAATGAGGCAGAGTCTTTTATTCCTATTTCCATTTTGCAGATGAAAGCTGAGGTCTGCCCAAGCTCACACACCCGGTAAGTCATGGAACCGGATGTTGGACCTAGGCAGCCTTATCCAGAACCTGTTCTCACAACCTCTGGACTTAAGACCTTTACATTTCAGGCATTAGAAAACAGGAGTGAACCATCTCCCTTGGAAGGCTGAAAGATGGGCACATGACTTTGTACTCTGCTGTCACTGTCTTGAAATTCTTTAATCATTTTTTTCTTTTTCTTTTCTTTTTCGAGACAGAGTCTCACTCTGTCGTCCAGGTTGGAGTACAATGGTGCAATCTCGGCTCACTGCAACCTCCACTTCGCGGGTTCAAGAGATTCTCCTGACTCCACCTCCTAAGTAGCTGGGATTACAGGCACCTGCCACCACACCCAGCTAATTTTTGTGTTTTTAGTAGGGACAGGGTTTCATCATGTTGGCCAAGCTGGTCTTGAACTCCTGACCTCAAGTGATCTGCCTGCCTCAGCCTCCCAAAATGGTGGGATTGCAGGCATGAGTCACCACACCCAGCTTAAATTCTTAATCCATTTCTAACAAGAACCTCCACATTTGCATTTTGTACTGGGCCTTGAAAAATAGGTAGTCAGTACTAGGTACAAGTTTTGCTGTTGTAACAAAGAGATCTAGAAATACGGTGACTTAAACAAGAGTGAAGTTTTTTTTCTCTCTTACCTAACAGCCCAGAAGTAGGCAGTTCAGGTAGTAAGATATCTTTTCTATCTTCAGCATACAGCTTCTGCATTTGGGTCCAAGAGGACTGTCCCATTCTCACTACCTCCTAGTCAGTGGCAGGGGAAAGAAGGCAGGGAAGCATATACCTAGTCTTTAAGATCAGGGCCTGGAAGTGGTACCTGTCACTTCTACTCTATCCCATTGAGCAAAACAACATCACATAGCTACACGTATCCCCCAAGAGAGTTCAGAAACATACCCTTTAGCTGGGCAGTTTTGTGCTAAGATAAAACTCTGTGATAACCAGTACTTTGGCACACTACCAAATCTTCCTTAGTTCTGACTTTCTCAGGCTGATGCTCTTATGCTCACCAGCTGTACCCATCTCTCCAGTTTCTAGAAAGCCAAGATGCATTCATGGAGCTCTTAAGAATGGAGAGGTTATATGTCCACAATGCCCCTAGAAGCGTGTGCAAAATTGTTTGTACATTTGCATGTCCTTGTGAGAGCGTTTTTGGGATTCTCATTGGGCTATGTGCCTTCCTCCTTCTCCTCACCCTCAGCTCCTGCAAAAATGTAACAGCCCCTGAAGTAAAGGCCTCTATGTTGAAATGTGTTTCAGGCAAAATTTGCAGCTGAATCAGAAAGGGGCTGTTGGCTGGATATAGGACTAACTATAGCAGGGGTTAGCAAACTACAGCATGTCATTGTTTTTTGTAAATAGAGTTTTATGAGAACACAGCCACTTCCATCCATTGGTGCATTGTTCTGTGGCTGTGTTCATGCTACAGCAGAAGAGGTGAGTAGTGGCAGCAACAGAGACCTGCAAAGCCTGAAATATTTACAGAAAATGTTTGCCCACGCCTGAACTAGACATAGCTAGATAGATGAGAGTTCATGGCTTCCTTCTGAAACCCCCAGGAAACCTCCCCTCTGAATCAGACAACTGGAAGATCTCTGCATGTGTTCAGAGTTGAAGTCCAGTGGGAATTTAGAACTCTCCCCAAATGATGATAATGTTGAGAACGGCAGCTAACAGTTTCATATAATCCTCTCCCATCCACCTAAACATGGCAAGAGATTTATGAGGAACATCTTGTGTCATGGGAATCTGTCTGAGCTGGATTTGAGTCCCACCTCAGTTCCTGCCTAGCTTGCAAGTGTTCCTTGTTTTGAGCCTCAGTTGCTTGGTTTTTAAAATGTAGCATCTAAGTCAGACCTGGCCGGGTAAAACAGGTAATATGTAGCACAGAGGGCCAGGCACAATCCATGTGGGCACCTGAGGGGAACCTTTGAAGGTCACCCTGAAGGTTGGTTGAAGGTGAACGTAATGTCTGAGTCTCCAACTGAGGCTTCTGCAGTTTTCTTCTTGAGCCTGATTTTTGCCCAGTGGCTTACATCGAGAGAGCTGGATCTCACCCCAGCTCTGCCACCAACTCACTCTGTAGCCTTAGACAAGGTGTTAGCCACCCACCCCTCTCCCGGGCCTGTTTTCTCCTTGGTGTCATGAAGGGTTGATTAGCTAGTTTCTAACAGTGTAATATTCTTCGATTCCCACCCTATGATCACAGTGGCTGTTTTTTTGTTTTGTTTTGTTTTTCTGAACTCTCTCCAAGTTTTTCTCATTCCTCAGAAAGAATACCTCCTGGTGCCTGGAAAAGGGCCTGGCCATATTTAAAGGGCATATGACTCCATGGGTCCCCAGGGCTCTGTTCCTGTCCACGATCACAGCAGTGGAGCCAGCGATCTGACTCAGAGGGCTGCGCTGCCCAGACATCAAGGGATTTCAAATTAGAGGATAAGATGCGGGTACAGTTTAATAGGATGAAAGAATAATGTGGCCTTGTTAGTAATACAGTAAAACTAAGCTTTCCTAATGCTTAGGGTGCACTGGCTAATTGGACATCCTAAGTATCTGAGAGCTAGAGTAGTGGCCGGGAACACAGACATTCTGTCAGGCTGAGCTAGAGTCATTTCTCTTTCTAGCGCTAACTAGCTGTAGGATGTTGGTCTTCACTGAACCTGTTCTCTCAAAAGTGAAAGAGTATAGTACCTAACTAATAGTGTCAGTACAGGAATTAAATTAAAAAGAATTACATGTTGCAGGAACAGAGTAATAAGCAGCTCCCAAACTTTCTCTGTTCAGTGCCCTGAGCATTTCAGCATTTCATGGTGTCCCTAGGCAAAAAGAAATATCAGAAAGTTCTATTCATTAAGCAACTAGTTCCAAAGGAGTTAGTAAGTATCCATAGCCTAACAATTCAGTAGCAATTTGAAAAAAAGTAGCACACATAAATACAAAGAACAATAATATGTTTGTTTCATTCTTCAATAGCCATGATTACTTAAGAACAAAATAAATGACATGTATGCTTGCTGGGTATCCCACAGCTTCCCAAGCCTTGGGAAGCAGAGATACTGCCATCCTCATTTCCAATTCCACATTGATTTTCCTGCCCTACTTGTGTTTTATTATAGCAACTGCAGAAAACCAAAGCTACTATGTCATCAAAAACAATGCAGCACAATCTAACACTGAAACTGGGAGCTACCTAGGGCTAGCAGTGCACAGAGTGCTGTAAAAATCAAGGATCAGGCCGGGCGAGGTGGTTCACGTCTATAATCCCGAAATTTGGGAGGCCTAGGCAGATCGCCCGAGGAGCTGGAGACCAGCCTGGCCAACATGGTGAAACGCCATCCCTACTAAAAATACAAAAATGAGTCTGGTGTGGTGGCAGGCACCTGTAATCCCAGCTACTTGGTAGACTGAGGCAGGAGAATCGCTTGAACCCAGGAGGTGGAGGTTGCAGTGAGCCGAGATCACACCACTGTACTCCAGCCCAGGTGACAGCGTGAGACTCCATCTAAAAAAAAAAAAAAAATTCAACTATCACTGTGTTTTTCCTTGAAATTTAAAATAGCCTGGAACATCCTTAGAGTTCGCTGCAGCAAACTAGGAGGATTGGTTCACAGTTAAGGACCTGTGGGAGTAAGCACTGGGAAATGTTTGCTCTTCCTCGAATCTACTCTTCTCCTTCATCCTCTCTTTTCTTCCCTCCTTTCACCTCGATTCCACTCCTTACTGCCTTTCCTCCAGCTTCCTCTGCTTCACTTCTAGTAACTACCAACTCCTAGAGGCTACATCAGATTCATCCTGAGTCTCCAGCGCCCAACACACGCTGAAGCAGAAAGCAGGTTTTCTAGCTGTCAAAAGGAAATGAAGTGAATGAAAAGACTGTCTCCTCCCTTAGTGACCATTATTCTCAATGTATCACTCTTTTCCCTGGACCAAGTCAGTACCTTCCAGAGAACACTGAACTGAATCTTACACATGTCTAAGTCATCACCTGACCATGTGACTTGCAAAATTTAACACTAGCCTTCCCAATCATAAGCTCATTTTCTTATTCATTTCTCCTTTCTCGACTACAGGAATAATTCCATGTGACAATTATATTAGAACTAGCTGTGCTTCAATTAATAGAACTTTCAAATAGAGCAGTGTCTCTCCTAGTGGGGTCCTCAGACCAACCTGCTTTCGGTGTTCCTGGTGTTTGTCCACAGGCACCAGCTTAGAGCAGCGGACTTTCTTCTTTATGTTTCTTTACATTTCCATTTATCCAGGTCATTCTTGGGCCCACTCCCTTTGACATCCACCGACATTTAATTTGGAGAATTCATATTGAACATCTGTTGTACAACAAATCGATACCATTCAACCTCTGGCTCAACACAGGCCCGAAGGACCCGATATTTTCAGAAGACAATGCTTTTAGGATGATGCTTTTCTGAAGGCAGAACCTGTTGCTTAAATCCTCTGGGGGTCGATGGCCTTCCAGAAAAGATCTTAATCCAGGGAACTTTCTAGAGAGAGAGAGAGACCTACTGCCATCATCCAAATATCCAGGATCTCCCAAGTCTGTGTGCAGGCTTTTACTAAGCTGGGCTCTATTTCTGAGTCTGCAGCTACTTCCTCTCTCTGAACCTCAGTGATGTTCTCGACAAAATGGGCGTAAGCACCTGCATATGTCTATAAGCTGTCCTTCATGATCCCTAGAACATAGGTAAGTACTTCATGCCTTTTTTTGAGACAATGGGGAACTTTTGGAACTTTCGCAGAAAAGTAACTTGATTATTTCTTTTGCTTTTGACTGAGAGAAGGACTTTTTTTTTCTTTTTTCTTTTTGAGACAGAGTCTCCCTCTGTCACCTGGGCTGTGAGAGAAGGAAAGTTTTTACAAACCCTCAAAAGAGTTGTGGAGACTTAATCCTCAGCCCAATCCTGCCGTCCTTATCCCCTTTACTCATACCAAGAGAACTGGATATTCTTTCTAAATCGCCACACTCGGGTCTCCTGAGACCACTGTACCAACCCGACTCCATCTGAGTTCG
This sequence comes from Rhinopithecus roxellana, assembly GCF_007565055.1. Taxonomy (NCBI): domain Eukaryota; kingdom Metazoa; phylum Chordata; class Mammalia; order Primates; family Cercopithecidae; genus Rhinopithecus; species Rhinopithecus roxellana. Next base: position 169,000,162 of record NC_044551.1, read on the forward strand.
CCCTCATAGCACACTGGGCCTATTATGCAAATAGACTAATAAAAAATACGTTACCAGAGTTACACAAAACATGAAAATGATGCTTTTTTAAAATATTTCAAGTTTTTGAGAAAGTCATATAGATAGGGAGTCTCAAAATAGTAGGTAAACTAAGCTATTGTTTGTCCAACCTACCCCCTAAAGAGCTCTCAAAAGCATTCCCTCATCTGGAGTCTCAAAACTTTCCCTTCTTCAAGTCTCATCATTTTCCTTCAGTGCTATTACTGTATCCCCTCACCCAATCTCTTCTCTTCTAGCCTCTCTGCATTCTGCCAGAATGGTGCTTCTTAAAAAGAAATTTGTTTGCATTACTTTCCTTAAAACCCCCTCCATCTCCCAAGGGCCTCCAAGGAGCTGCCCCAGCATGGCAGCAAGATGTCCAGGGCGCTCCCAGCCAGCCCAGGTTGCCACCCGGCTGCCTTACTCCTGTCTTCTTGCACTGAACACTCATGTTCCCCGGTAGCTCCCTCCACACACCAGCTTGCCATGGCCAGACACAGGCTGTGCCCCCTACCGGGGATCCTGTTCCCTCACATCCTTCTAGGGTCAGGGGTCTACCTGATCCACCTGCAAACCTGCTAGGAAACCCTCCATGCCCTGCTCAACCATCATTGGTTGTTGACAAGGGTCACACACACTTACTGTTTCTTGGAAAGGCAACATGGAAATATCTATCAGAATCGCAGGGCTGGGTGTGGTGACTCATGCCTGTAATCCTAGTGCTCTGGGAGGCCAGGGCAGGAAGATTGTTTGAGACCAGTAGTTCCAGGCCAGCCTGGGCACTACCGTGAGACCCCAACTCTACAAAACAAAAAAAATCCATGAATATATTTCAATCCAGCCAAATCTACTTCTGGGAATTTTCTATATGTTTTTATGCACTCCTCACATAAACACTCTAAGAAATTATTCAATGAAGCATGATTGGTTGTAGCAGGAAAAAGAAAACAACAACAGGAAATGGCCATTCTATCTCTATCAATGGAATCTGCTCATGTACAGTTAATTGTAATAATAATAACGGAGATGAGTGTAGACTGATGAAAACCCATCCCCAAGTTATAAATTAAGTGAAAGCATGTAGTGTGCTGGGGGAGAAGTTTATAGAAGGGATGTCTGTGCTGAGATTTGCAGGTAGAAACTAGAAGCAGTGGGGACCCTCTGGGAGGAAGCCTGCAGGATTGGGAGGAAGATTTACTTTTCACTCTCACCTATTTCAGAACTATTTCAATTTTTGCCATTTGCATGTTTTACTTATGTTAAAGCAATAATGTATAAGCATGGTTTGATAAACCCCACTGAAGCATCGCTCTTTCTGTAAGGCTCTCCTTAAAGTCTCAGTTGGTGAATGTTTTACCCTACGAGAACATTGTCTGGGCTCTGTGCCTTCCACCCAGGGGAGGACCCCCAGGAGCAGGTTCTAAGAATGCTTCCCACCCAGCCGTGGCCCTGAGTGGGTCTCAAGACATGTCATTTGAATGAACTGAGCCCTTGAGCTCTTACCGCAGGCAGAATAAAAACTCTGGAAGTCTGCCCCCGCGTCACTTGCAGACTTACGGAGAAAAGACTCGGGCACATGGCCCATTAGGATGCATTTCCAGAAGGAGCAGCAAGACAGGCAAAGTCCTGGGTTTAGGGAGCAGAGGCAGCGTTGCAGGCCAAGCAAAATACTTGAGATCACCCCAGCAGTGACTTGGACAAGATTCCTTGGCAAATTAGTTAGCAGTTGCCTTTAGAGGGCCATGGGATGACATGGGGCTTCTGGAGACCTTCTCAGCTCTGTAGTTCAGTGTGAAAGTAACCGCAGTAATTGATGTTTCTGCACGTGCCATATGTCAGGCAGCACTAGGAATTTACACGCAGAGCTCATTTAATCTGCACTACAACTCTGATCAAGTAAATACCATTATTATCCTCCCTTTAGAGATGAGGAAACTGCTTAGACCTTATAAACTAGGCTGAGGGTCAGAGATACCAAGTGACAGCACTGAGTAAGGAATACAAGGCTGTTTTGCCCCAAGTATCTCTTCTCAACCACTGCTAACACAGAGGGACATGTAAAGATAAAAGTTGGGGCTCCGCATGGTGGCTTACATCTGTAATCCCAGCACTTTGGGAGGCCTAGGTGGGTGGATCACCTGAGGTCAGGAGTTTGAGACCAGCCTGGCCAGCATGGCGAAACCCCTTCTGTACTAAAAATATAAAACTTAGCTGGGCATGGTGGTACATGCCTGTAATCCCAGCTACTCGAGAGGCTGTGGCAGGAGAATCACTTGAATCCTGGAGATGGAGGTTGCAGTGAGCTGAGTTTGTGCTACCGCACTCCAGCCTGGGCAACAAGAGCAAAACTCTACCTCAAAAAACAAAAAACTTGGATATAGGCAAGGTAAAAAGACAGGAAGTCATCTTTTCCTATGTTCCCACCAGACAGATGAAACAGTGGCTTTGTGATGGTGGCTGATCTTAATGCTCCTTCCACTACTCCATGGCCAGGACAGAAGTAAACGGGAATGCAAAATTCATTCATGATTTGCCTTTGCACTTAGGATAATATCAAACCTCAGAACTGAAAGCAAACTAATTCCCTGCCACAGTGTTAATACTAGACCGGGCATTATTTTCAGTCCATTCTTTTTTTTTTTTTTTGAGACAGAGTCTCACTCTATCACACAGGCTGGAGTACAGTGGCATGATCTCGGCTCACTGCAACCTCCACCTCCGGGGTTCAAGCAATTATCTGCCTCAGCCTCCCGAGTAGCTGGGATTACACTTGTTCGACACCACGCCCAGCTAATTTCTGTATTTTCAGTAGAGACGGGGTTTCACCATCTTGGTTCAGGCTGGTCTTGAACTCCTGACCTTGTGATCCACCTGCCTCGGCCTCCCAAAGTGCTGGGATTACAGGTGTGAGTCACTGTGCCCGGCCTTCAGTCCATTCTTAAGCACTACTGAGGGTAAGTAAAGATCACCCAGCTATGTACTGTAAGAAAGACCTGCTCCTTGGAGATAAGTATTTGAACCAACTGAAAGAGCTCATTTATGTAAGAAGACAAATGACAAACCTCACTTTAAGACTCTCTCCTCGGCCAAGTGTGGTGGCTCACACCTGTAATCCCAGTACTTTGGGAGGCCGAGGTGGGTGGATCACTGGAGGTTAGGAGTTCAAGACCAGCCTAGTCAAAGTGGTAAAACCCTGTCTCTTCTAAAAATACAAAAATTAGCTGGGCGGGGTGGCGCATGCCTGTAATCCCAGCTACTCGGGTGCCTGAGGCAGGAGAATCACTTGAACCTGGGAGGTGGAGGTTGCAGTGAGCTGAGATTATGCCACTGGACTTCAGCCCGGGTGACAGAGTGAGACTGTCTCCTCACTGAGTCCTCAGATCTGAGGCCACTATGGTATCAACTCTGCCTAATCCCAGCTAATTCTCAGCCTTGTAAAACCAGCCTTCAGTCCTCCAGCCCAAGCCCTAAAATTCTATAAATATCCTCCCCTGACCTTTCCCTTTGAAGACATTACTAAAACTCTGTTAACGGTGTGTTCCCCGTTATTGCAGTAGGTCTGGTAACCCTAGCTTTGCCGGACGAATGTACCTTTCGTTTTGTTTCACTTAGATTTTGTTTTCTTCATTTTCTTAGTGGTCTTCTGGGGAAATTGACAGTTGGCGCTTCCTCACCATGGCCTGTAACGAGTCATGTGTCTTGGTCGCCACTTATCTTGCTGGTTTCTCTTCTCCTTGCTGTCTGAGTTCCAGCCCCAGACGCCATTGGTCAATTCTTCCATTGCACCATGCTTCTCCCCACCCCTGATCGTGCCTTTGCACATGCCATCCGTCCTGCCTGAAATGCTCCCGACCTTCTTTACCTGGTTAGCTCTTACTCTTCTTTCAAATTTCTTATCACTTCTGGGAAGCTGTCCTTCTTTGTATTCATAATTAAGCTAAATCTCCCCACGATTTGCTGTTTACAGGCATTTATTTTGCCTTTATAGCACTTACCCCACTTGCAATTTTACCTTTGGTTTCTGGTGATTTGACCATTGTGTCAATTGCTCTGGAATGTAAACTCCCTGAGGGCAGGCGTTGTGCTTGTTTTGATCACCTAGTCCTTGCACTTCGCCTGAAACACAGTAGGTGTTCAGCAGAGAGTTCTCGGATAGATAAAAGCATGGATGGATGGATGGACGGATGTGGAAGGATGGATGGATGGGAGCAAGATTTCACTTCAAGCCAGGCACAGTGGCCCACACCTGTAATCCCAGCACTTTGAGAGGCCAAGGCCTGTAGAACAGCTGAGGTGAGGAGTTCGAGACCAGTCTGGCCAACATGGTGAAACCACGTCTCTATTAAAAACACAAAAAATAGCCGGGCGTGGTGGCACGCACCTGTAATCCCAGCTACTCGGGAGGCTGAGGCAGGAGAATCAATTGAACCTGGAAGGTGGAGGTTGCAGTGAGCTGAGATTGCACCACTGCACACCAGCCTGAGCAAAAGAGTGAGCTCCATCTCAAAAAACAAACAAAAAAAAATTTTACTTCTACTAATGCCTCACAGTTATGTGTTGGTGTCAGTGTGTGTGTTTTACTTGTTTATAGCTTAGAAAGGGGAATGTGAGGGATGGGGACACCCTCAGCTGCAGGGAGAAGGCAGGAGTCTAGAGTCCTCCTATGAGCTTGGCGCTGGAGCCTATCCACACTGAGACACTAAATGTCTCACCCAAGTCCTCTGCTCAGCCTCCCAGTGAGAGTTGAAAGGGCTCCAGCCCCATATGTTTCCTTTCAATGTCAGGCTAAGTTGGAAAATCACCAGCTCAATCAAGGAAGATTTTTTAAAACTTTAATATTCTATTCAATTCAGCAAATATTTACAAGCTTCTCTAGAGCACATCATTGAAACTGGATTTCCATGAAAGGAATCCACACATTGGATCATCTTGGCACAGGATTTTCTAGATTAAATTTTTTTATTATTAATTTTTTTTTTTTTTTTTTTTTTTGGAACAGGGTCTAACTCTGTCACCCAGGCTGGAATGCAGGGGCAAAATCACAGCTCACCTCCTCCTGCCTCAGCCTCCTGAGTAGCTTGTACTACAGCCATGTGCCACCATGTCTGGCTAGTTAAAAAGAAAAAAATTCTAGAGATGAGGTCTCACTATGTTGCCCAGGCTGGTCTTGAACTTCTGGGCTCAAGCAATTTTCTCCCTTTGGCTTTCCAAAGCACTGGGATTATAGGCTTGAGCCACAGTGAACAGTCTTTATTTTTTTTTTTTTTTTTTTTTTTTTTTGAGACGGTGTTTCACTCTTGTTACCCAGGCTGGAGTGCAATGGCACGATCTCAGCTCACCACAACCTCTGCCTCCAAGGTCCAAGAAATTCTCCTGCCTCTGCCTTCCCAGTAGCTGGGATTACAGGCATGCACCACCAGGCCTGGCTGATTTTGTATTGTTAGTAGAGACAGGGGTTTCTCCATGTTGGTCTGGCTGGTCTCAAACTCCTGATCTCAGGTGATCCTCTGGCCTCGGCCTCCCAAAGTGCTGGGATTACAGGCGTGAGCCACTGTGCCCGGCCCAGTCTCTAGATTTTTAAGATAACCCCCACCTCTTGAAATATCAGATAGGGGCCGGAGAGCTTCCTCCCAGAGCATTGCCCACACACATAGTTTAAAGGAATGCATAGACAGGTAGGCATCCCTATTCTTTTAACTGTTAAGACATATAAGTTACATCAGGACACCCAGCTGTTCTTTCTTATTGGCTGATGACTGATCTTATGCTCCTACATTTCAAGCTGGGAACATATCCACCATCAATTTTTTAAAAGATAGTATTAAAAAACAGGGAAGTCATTCATTTTGTTATTTACAACTTTTTCAAGGTGTAACTGACAACTAACAGCTACACAGATTAAAAAAGCACAATTTGATGCATTATCTGTATACCTGTGAAACCCTCAATATCAAGATAACAAACATATCCCCCTGCAAAAGTTTACTCAAGCTTGTCTATAATCCATCTCTTCCCTTCCCCCAACCACACACAATCACTGATCGGCTTTATACCACTATAGATTAGTTTCCAATTTTTAATGTGGTAATTTCCATTTTAACTTAGAACATCCTTTCCTTCCTTCCTTTCTTCCTTCCTTCCTTCCCTCCCTCCCTCCTTTCTTCCTTCTTTCCTTCCTTCCTTCTTTCTTTTTTTCCTTCCTTCCCTCCTTTCCTCCTTCCTTCCTCCCTTCCCTCTTTCCTTCCTTCCTTCCCTCTTTCTTCCTTCTTCTTCCCTCCCTCCTTCTTCCTTCCTTCTTTCCCTCTTTCCTTCCTTCCTTCCCTCCTTTCTTCCTTCCTTCTTTCCTTCCTTCCTTTCTTCCTTCCCCTGTCCTTCCTTCCTTCCCTCCTTCCTTCCTTCCCTCCTTTCTTCCTTCCTTCTTTCCTTCCTTCCTTCCTTCCTTTCTTCCTTCCCTCCTTTCTTCCTTCTTTCCTTCCTTCCCTTCTTTCTTCCTTCCTTCTTTCCTTCCCTCCTTCCTTCCTTCCTTCCACTCCAGCCTGGGCAACAGAGCAAGACTCTGTCTCAAAATAAAATAAAATAAAAATTTAATAGTAATAATCTTTACATCTCATATCAAAAACTCGCTAAGAATTTAGGGAAGGAAGCTTCTTCTGTAAGTACTCTGGTAACTGGCAACAGCAATTTGCAAGCAATTTATGGCTCTGTATTTGCATGATGTTCACATGGGAAATAAGGTGTTGACTGTTGACATGCTTCTTGGCGAAGGCTGTTTGAACAACTCATTCTTTTTTAAGAAGTTCTCAGGAGGCTTTGGACCCCAAGGATGTGTCATGACCTGCCAAATGCCAACCAGATTTGTAACCAGGCTCCTAGCAAGCTTAGCTTTCAAAAATATGCATACTACACATAAACATACATATTTCTCCAGTGTTATCCTGTAGCAAAATGTCCCTTTGTGCTTCAGAGGAATAAGCAATCCTTCAGCAAAAGATCAGAACCCCAGTTGTGCAGAACCTTTTCTAACTTTGGACCTGTTAGGATAGCGGCAGCAGCAAGAAGTGTAATAATAGCTGTCAGGACTTACCAAGGGCCAGGCATTATGCTAACCTCTTTCATTTGCATTGTCTTGCTACATCCTAACAATCCTGGACGTTAGAAATTCACATTGTTCCCATTTTGCAAAAGTGGAAATGGAGGCTCTGCGAGGTTAGGTGACTTGCCTGAGGTCACTTGCTCTAAGTGGAGGAGGTAGGATTTGACACTGGATCTATTTGCTGAGATGATAACCTTTAAAGCTCTGCCTTTGATGGTCAGCAGGTATGTGGCAGATACTGTCAGTGCCCCACCCAGTACTCTTGCAGGATGTCTGCTTCCTTTTCCTAGGGATTGCCTTGGGCTTGGGGTTGCCCTGGGCTGACCAGAGCTGCCTCAGAGTTTCACCACCCACCAGCCATCCCACCGGCCTTGCACTTTCCTGTGGCCAGGACTGACAGCCAGTTCCCTTGCCTTTGGATGGGATAAGCCCTGGAGTGCAATTCCCGCTCCAGAGTTCCTCCCGGGATCAGAGCTCTCTGGAAATCACAATTTTAGTTATCTTCTTCCCCTGCCCTATCCTGCTTCCACTGCTGCTTCCCAGATTTTCTGGCAGAATACTTTCGCAATAATTTATTTGCACACGAATCCTTATCCCAGGCTCTGCTTCTAAGGAACAAACCTTAGACAAAGTTATTCAGGGAAAGGTAGGTTTACCAGGATGGAACAAAAGGAAGGATAGTCCTCCTGAAGGACCTTTCCCCTCTGGGGCAGTTCAGGGCCCCAGAAGCACTGTGGGTGGCATAGGGTTAGTTCACAGAGTGCAAGACAGTAGAACCATGACTGGTGTTGGGAGCAGACACGAGGTCTCCGATCTCAGCCTGTAGAGTAAACAGAGGCTGGCACTCGGCACTCATAGCACCTGCCTCATGAGATGTGATAAGTGTGATGGAAAAGCCTCTGGCATGGCACAGCCCTGGTACAACTCACTGACTGAATGATAGATGGAGTTGGGGATTTCAATAGAGGAAATAATGTTTCCTGCCCCTCACCCTCATCCCCAACTTTAAGAACTGAGCAGATTATATAAAATCATTACCCTAAATGCACCAGAGAACATAGTAGATACTGATTGACCGCTTTGCTCCTAACCTCTAAATTTGAGCTAATAGGCTTAAATCAGGGAAAGGCTGACATAATCTTTTGAATCCAAATAACCTAGAACCTTCTGCTCTGTTGAAAAACGCAGAAGAGGTGGGTATGCTTCTGGGATTTCACTGGAAGGCCTCAGGAGTTGGATTTGAGATTCTTTGAGATCCTCATCACAGAGCCTATGTGGTCTTGAGGATAGAATAAAGCCAGAGCCTGTTCATACTCGCTCACCCAACCAACCCATCTCTACCGTCTCCACTAATTTCAAACCACTATCAGATAGAACCCTTCCTCTCCATCCTCACCCCAGCATTCCTGTGCATTCAAGCTTGATACAATGCCATATCTACATCACAGCTAAAGCTTCATTCCTTACTCCTCCACATATTCATTTAACAAACACTTACTGAATTACTGAATGTCTAGTATTTTTGCCAATCACTACTGTAGACTCTGGGAAACCAGTGAGCAAGAGGTAGCCCACAGTCTAGTGAGGGAGCCATGTCCATGTTTGTGCTCCGTTTTCTCCTATTTTTGCACATTCTATTCCCTCCACCTCTCAATACTTGTTCCCTTGAAGGCTGACCCACTATATTCACCCTGTAAGTTCCTGCTCGTATATCACCGCGTCCTTCTCAAAACTCTGACCTTCGCCAGGTGCGGTGGCTCACATCTGTAATCCCAGCACTTTGGGAGGCTGAAGCGGGCGAATCACAAGGTCAGGAGTTCACGACCAGCCTGGCCAACATGATGAAACCCCATCTCTACTAAAAATACAAAAAATTAGCTGGGCATGGTGGCAGATGCCTGTAATCCCAGCTACTAGGGAGGCTGAGGCAGGAGAATCGCTTGAACCCGGGAGGCGGAGGTTGCAGTGAGCTGAGATTGCACCACTGCACTCTAGCCCAGGCAACAGTGCAAGAATCCATCTCAAAAAAAAAAAAAAAAAAAAACTTCTCTGACCTTCCCCCTGCTGGGTCAGGTACCCCTTCCCTTAATTTCTAGAGTCCCTTGTTCCTTCCCTCTCAGAGCTCCTGTTGCAGAACATTGCATGGGTATGTTTACAGAGGGTGAGTTCCTTGAGGACAGAGATTATGCCATTCACTCATTTAACCCTTCCTTCCTTCTTTGATGAGCCAGATACTGTGTTAGATGCATGGGGTTGAGCAGCAGTTAATTACAGACAAGCTCCCTGTCCCGCCTTCATGACACTCTCATTCCAATGGGAGTAGACAGGTGCTAAGGAACTCATTTTAGGATTTCCGGACTTTAGCACGTGGAGAATAGTTCCTACGTGCATAAAATGTAGAATGAAGGCTTCTGGTGCTGCTTGTGTGCTCGTTTGGTGCGGACCTGGTACCTCTTTCGTGAAGCGGCAGCTGAGGAGACTCTGGCGCTGGCCATGGCCCACGAAAAGCCCAAGGAAGGAGTCAAGACTGAGAACAATGATCATATTAATTTGAAGGTGGCAGGGCAGGATGCTTCCCTGGTGCAGTTTAAGATTAAGAGGCGTACACCACTTAGTAAACTAGTGAAAGCCTATTGTGAACCACAGGGATTGTCAGAGAGGCAGATCAGATTCCGATTGGAGGGCAACCAATCAGTGAAACAGACACACCTGCACAGTTGGAAATGGCGGATGATGATACAATTGATGCGTTCCAACAGCAAGCGGGAGGTGCCTACTGAAAAGGGAAACTGCTTCTTTACTCCGGAACTCTGTTCTTTAAAAACCAAGATTACATTCTCAATTAGAAAACTGTAATTTGGTTCCACCACATCCTGACTACTATCTTTTTTTTTTTTTGAGACGGAGTCTCGCTCTGTCGCCCGGGCTGGAGTGCAGTGGCCAGATCTCAGCTCACTGCAAGCTCCGCCTCCCAGGTTCACGCCATTCTCCTGCCTCAGCCTCTGGAGTAGCTGGGACTACAGGCGCCCGCCACCACGCCTGGCTAATTTTTTGTATTTTTAGTAGAGACGAGGTTTCACCGTGTTAGCCAGGATGGTCTCGATCTTCTGACCTCGTGATCCGCCCGTCTCGGCCTCCCAAAGTGCTGGGATTACAGGCGTGAGCCACCGTGCCCTGCCCTGACTACTACTATCTTATAGTTTTCTCTATTCTTTCATTTCCCCCTTCCCATTCCTTTATTGTACATAAAGTAACAGGTATATGTATGTGCACAAGCATATTGTATTTTTTTTTAACTAAACTGCCAATGGTATGTTTTGATTGACATCAAGTGAAGACAGGATGGAGAAAAATACTGATTCTGTGAAAATATCCCCTTTCTCCATTAGTGGCATGTTTGTTCAGCTCTTATCTTTATATTCTAGTATGTTATTTTGCTTTCACTGTTAAAAAATAAATAAATAAAATAAAATAAATAAAAATCCTTGCATACCTTGTTCAACCAGAGAATTTTAAAGTTTTTCATTTATCATTGTAAACCAAGGATGATTTTATAACTTTTTTGTATGTAGCTGTTACATGTGGGGCAATCTGTCTTTAAGTAGAGATAAATAACTAAAACAAAAAAGAATCCTAGATAGTTTTCCCTTCAAGTCAAGTGTCTTGTTGTTTAAATAAACTTCTTGTTTAAAATGAAAAAAAAAAAAGTAGAATGAAAAGGCCAAGAATGTCCTTTATTTCATGTTAGGGATCAGGGACTATGATTATGTCACTACAGAATAAAATAAACTGAAATGGAAATCTGACAACTGTCTGACCAGATCCAAAGTGCCCTCAAAGAGAGTGCCGCCCCTGCCGTTCGGGCTGCATAGGCCAGGGATCCAAAACTCAGTCACCCACAGGGCCCAAAAGGCAATATGCACCTGTGATTCATCTAAGACCATCGTCTTACACTGCCCATTGTTGAGGCTGTGGTCAGGAGGAGAGTGGACCCCAGGCAAGACCAGGTGGCCCCTTCCCAGCACTTTCACCTGTTTCTCTCTAGGAAAGTAGACCAAGAGTTGCTCTTTCTCCCAATTCCTCAACAGAAGCTAAAACTTTGACATTGTATGTATGATGTCAGATTTTCAAACAACTGATTAGTGAAAATCTGGAGATCATACTTACAATGGACTTGAGTCCTTACTTTTGGATTCAAAAGATTATCTCAGCAGTTTCAATAGAAATAGTCTGGCTGGGCGCGGTGGCTCACGCCTGTAATCCCAGCACTTTGGGAGGCCGAAGTGGGTGGATCACAAGGTCAGGAGTCAGAGACCAGCCTGGCCAACGTGGTGAAACCCGTCTCTACTAAAAATACAAAAGTTAGCTGGATTTGGTGGTGCACACCTGTTGTCCCAGCTACTCGGGAGGCTGAGACAGGAGAGTTGCTTGAACCTGGGAGGTGGAGGTTGCAGTGAGCCAAGATTGTGCCACTGTACTCCAGTCTGGCAACAGTGAGACTCTGTCTCAGAAAAAAAAAAAAAAGAGATAGTCTGAAGTTATTTTATCTCTATCCTGCTCCTTAGCACTGACTTCATTCAACTCATGCTTATTGAAAACACAGAAGAATAACACAACAATTAACAACACAAAAATGAACAAAACATTTACGTTTCAACCCCACCCTAAGGAATTCATACTCAAACAGAACAGCATAAGAAAAGTATTAATCGCCCAAGACTTCTAGAAGTGATCCAGCCCCAAATCAAAATCCCCAACTGGAGACGCTTCTCTATATAGTTAATGCTTCTTCTCTGGATAAACCCCAAAAGGAGAAAGAAAAACAAATAACAACAGCCAAAAGCAAACAAACAAGAGGAAATGGATGAGGCTGAGAAACTGAGATCTCTTAAAATGAATGTCCGTAGCTAGAAATCTCCACCCCCACCTTGTAAAAGCCCAGGTTGTGGGACTGGAGTGGAGGTGGGATCTACGTGACCAAAGAAAACCTCCTGGCTTGAGGAAAGAGCCAGGCCTGGCATCAATGATCTCCCCCAGACGGCCACTCAAAGCCATTAAAGCAAGGGGAAGTCCCCGTGCCTCCGCTGCAGGCCGTTTCAATGAAGAGGAGCCTGCCAGGAAGCAACCGGATAGCTTCCTGGTCGGAGGGCCCGCTGGTCTCCCCTCTGCATTTCTGGACAGTATTAATTTACACAGGCCCACAAACCAGCCGGGTACTCTCCAACCTATTGGGTTACATGCAAAGCAGAAATAAACTTCCTGGGATAACTAACAGAGGAAATTGGAAAGGAAGGAACAATCTATCAATTATCAATAGGCCGCTCACAGGAACTTGGCAAATTAAGTAGTTAAAAAGGGTAATAGAGATGGAAAGAAAACGTTGGGGTTTTAAAAAAGTATCCCTCCATAATGCAGGAGATTAAAGGACTCGGCTGCTTTCCTTGCTCCCACAATAATGTCCCAGATCAAGTAAGGTGGAGGAGCAGGGAGAGGGGAATACTGAAGAGGCTGACTTTGCCTAGCTGCAGGCATCGCTAGGGCCTGGGGAAATGGCCTTGCAGCTGAGAAGCAGGAAAGCCTGGCGTGGTACTTCCCACACTCGGGGTGGGGGCGGTGGGCGGGGGGTTCTGCATGGTATGTTTCACACAGCATTTAGGAACACTGGATTGAAACATAGAGAAATGATTCCCTTCTCAGTTCTATTGAAACATAGAGAAATGATTCCCTTCTCAGTTCTATTTCTGTCTAGTGCTACCCCTCTGATACCTCTCCGAAGCCTGAAGACCTCCTCCCTCTTTGACGACAAGGGACCGGGCACATGGCTTTCTGCAGGCAGCCAGGCTTTTATTTTACCTGTCTTACGTTTATTTTTTCAGTTGCCTTCCACGTCTCACAGTTGTCCTGGCTACCACATCGCCATTGCAGTAGCCATCTGAAGTCCTTTTGAAATAGATTTACTTGAGTTCTATAAGGGGAGGTGATTTTAAAAGTTATATTCGGGAAAGAGCAGCACCTAGTTTAAAGAGAGGTGATCATGAGAGTCTCAGCCCTTTATAAATGTATGGAACTCTTGGAAATGGCTTTGGAATTCCATGGGGTATCTCACTACATTAAGAGTTGACATGATTGACCTCTAAGGACGAAGGCAGAGGGACCACACATGAATCAGATGCATTCTCTACTTCGGCTCTTTCCATTCCTTCGTGAGGTAATACTTTGGAGGCCCTTTTTACAAATGAGGCAACTGAGGCCCAGGAAAGCTAAGTCACTTGCCCAAGGACACCTAGATATGAAAATATGGAGCCTGGTTTGCTCCCTAGAGCCGGGCGATTCAGAACATAAGAGGCAGAGTACCCTGGATGCCCTCTGAGTTATTGGGATATGTTTACGAATCTCAAGAGTTCTTCTGAGGATTAAATGAGATCACACAGGGAAAGCCTTTGGCTCAGTGGTCTGGCATGTAATCTGTACCCAATAAATTCTCTCTTTTTTTCCCAATGAGATGCACAGAGCTCTGGGAGACTTCAAGGTTGTGTTTCTGAGTTTCGTTGTATAGAGGAACCTGGAGATGGTAAGCATCTTCCTAAGATCATGTAGCAAGTCACAGCAGAATTGGCTCTTTGGTTGAAATCTCTAGGATGTCTGAGTTCAACCAAAAGTTCTTTATAATTCCTCCCAGGACTGGGCACTGACTAGCCTTCTCAGCATCTGGCCATGTTTTCAAGGCCTAGAGATGATTCTCAGTGCTCCAGAAGACACAAGTCAGACCCCAGCTCTCTGACTTCAATTTCACCTTTTGATAACTATTCACAGAGCATCTCCTATCTGGGTGCTGAGGACTCACAGCAGTCTCTAAGACAGACTCATGCCCCACTCATGGAGCTTCCGGTCTAGACAGGAAGGCAGGCATTAATCAAATGACTGACCAAACAAATACAAATTTGCAATGATTTCAGTGCTATGAACGAACAGCTCACAGGGCTAGGGGAGCATGCACCCCTTTTCTAGTCTATTGAACAGCCGACTTACTGGTGCCATACCTCCTGTCTCCCTTTCTAAACAATCTCTGTATGGCTGCTGGATTCATCTATCTAAATTCCAATTCTAATGTCACTCTCGGCTCTCAAAGCTTCAGTGGCTCCCTACTTTCCAGAGAGTGAAATGTACCTATCTCAGCCTGGCAGACAAACCTCCCACCTAGCTTTCCAAACTTCCTCTTAGCTCCATTCCCAGGATAAGAGCCAGGGTTTCCCACTGTGCTACCTAATACCCCATCCACCTAAGACATGAGGCTCATAGCATCCTAATAATAGAAACCCCGACCCACCACTCTCCAAGGCCTGTGCCCAATGCCTCCTCTTCCAAGAAGCCTTTTTTTATCCCCCATCACTTCCGTCATCCACCTGCATGATGCCTTTGGTTCATCGTTGCCTGAGAACCCTCATACTTCTCTTGTACCCAATCATGTAGCGACTCTCCTTATGTTCCCTACTTGAGTATGGATTCCTTAGAGTAGGGTGGGGGCATGAATGTTTTACTCATTCTTGTACCATTCGTTGTTGTGTTATTCTTCTGTGTCGTTCAGTAAGCATGAATTGAATTTAGTTTGTGCTCCAGGGCAGGATAGAAATATGAACAAAACTCTAACAAAGGATAATTAATTTTATTATTAAAACTTAATCACACTCTGGGAGGCCGAGGCAGGTGAATCACAAGGTCAGGAGATCGAGACCATTCTGACTAACATGGTGAATCCCTGTCTCCACTAAAAAACACAAAAAATTAGCCGGGCGTGGTGGCGGGTGCCTGTAGTCCCAGCTACTCAAGAGGCTGAGGTAGGAGAATGGCGTGAACCCAGGAGGCAGAGGTTGCAGTGAGCCGAGATCGCACCACTGCACTCCAGCCTGGGCGACAGAGCGAGACTCCATCTCAAAAAACAAAACAAAACAAAACAAAAAAACTTAATCAGTGCTAATATCAGGCCACCTGGTGAAGACTGAAGACAGAGAGTGAATGAAACGTGTGCTTGAAGACACAAAGGCTAGAGGGGGAGGCCAACGCCCAAACACGTAACTATTGCCAAGATAATGGTGACAGTGGAGATAGTAAGAACAGAAGCTTGCACCCATTAGGAGGCTTGTACCCCACATGCCAGAACTGTGTTAGGCTCTTTATATCCATTATCTCATTTAACCCTCAGAGCAGTCCCATGAATTAGCTTTTTATTTTGTAGGTAGGGAAACCAGTTGATTTGTCTGGGGTCTTAGTTAGGGGTGGCATTCAGTGGTATATTCCTGAATCCACCAACAAGCAGCCTGGAGTAGGGAGTCCAAGGCTGGAGTCCACTGACCTCTTGATGCCATCCAGGCATCAAGACAAGACTGCTTGTCTTTCAGTTCACACATTCCCAGTGTGTGATCTTTATCTTTCACTAGCCACCTTGTCGTTGGGAGATGCCCGATCCACCCCCGGCATAGCGGCTACGATCTACACAGGGAGTAAGGAAAGGGCAGAGAGTAAAAGTTATAGGCCAGTTTGTCTGCATTTTACAGTCTCTGGGAAGTCCTATCTAGTAAACTCCATCTACATGCCATTGGCCAGTGCTCATTTGAGCACTCTAAACTCTGAGACAGGTGGGAAATGTGGTTATCCTGCGGCATGCCTTGCCAGGCCAAACAGGAAGAATTCCTTCAGTAAGAAACAAGGGCAGAATGAATATTGGGTGAGAGTGAGCAGGGTCTGCCATTCACCCTAGTTTGAAGCCTGTACTTGAGCCAGTGATGTGTTACTCAGTTGGCTGGCAGGGGTGGAGGGAAGCCCTGATTGGTGGCATTTGCCAATTTTTGCAGTGTAAATACTCTCATCATAAGTAAATTCAAGCTACCAACAGGACTGCAAATGGCTCATAGAATTCCTGAAGATGTAACCATCAGCTCTCACAGCTGGTGCAAGCTGACTCAGAACGTCATTGATGTGAACCTGCCTAACTCCAAGTAAACCCTCTTTACTATGATGTGTTACCAAAGGCCATGCAACACAGAGAAGGAGGCATTAAGGAGCTGCCCAGAGACCATGCAATTCTTGAACTTCGGGAATCTATGAGTTCAGAAGATATATCAAGTATATAATCACTCAGAGACAATTGAGGGCTGCCCTTTCCAGGTAGGCGTGCAGTAGCAAGCAGGCCTGAAGCCCCTGGGAGCAAAGGCAGGTACAACAGATGATAGATGATACCTGTTCCACCTCTTCCCTGGGACGCCTAAGGAGCTGAAAAAAAAAAGAGATATATATGTATATACACACACATACACACACACACACACACACACACATATATACACACACACACACACACATATATATAAATGTATATATATATACACACACACACACACACACCCCACCCTCAACCAGGGGTAATCCTGCCCCCAGAAGATACTTGGCAATGTTTGGAGACACTTTTGGTGGTCACAACTCGGGACAGGGATGCTCCTGGCATCTAGTGGGTAGAAGCCAGGGATGCTGCTAGGCACCCTGCAAGGCACAGGGCTGCCCCCCACGGTGAAGAATTATCTACCCCCAAATGACAGTGCAAAGGTTGAAAAACCCTGCTCTGTAAAATTAGCCAACAAATGTTGCCTCTGTGAGTTCTGTGAGCCACAGAAAAGACTTACTTTTTATGTTTTGGGGAGTACTGAGGAAGGGGTGGGCAGTGAGTGGAGAAGGGAAGATGCTGTTTATTATGCAACTCTCGCCTCCACAGCAGGGAAAACACTGTTGATACAAAATATCAAAGGTTGCTACCACAGATATCAGTTCCATATTTCATGAGCCTTTGCCAAATCAAATTAGCTTATTTTCCTTGATATTAAGTTTGACAAGCAAAGAGACTGTGAAAACCAGAATTTTTAACTGGGCGTGCCCCTGTAATTTGGTAATTTTTTTTTTTTTTTTTTTTTTTTTTTTTGTAGCGTTGAGATTCCAACAGTAGCCTTATTCTTCAAGTAAGGATTATATTACTGGCCGTATTCCTCTTGTCTGGAAATTTACCTCGTGTATTCTCAATTTCTTCTGCTATTCGCATTCTTCAGGAATGTGACTGCAGCAGCCAGCCGATGCTGTTGGGACTCGCAGCAGATGCCAAGGGCAGGTGACCGAGGTGCCCCAGGAGGAGAGCGGCCCCTGCTCCATGTGAACCCACTATTAAGACGACTTGGTGTGGGGCAGTGTGTGTCAGCATGGTGTCAGTCAAAAGAAAAAGAAAGCAAGAAAATACCCCCAGGCCAGTTATTCTTAATGGTTTTTGGTTCCGGACAGCTTTGAAAATCGAATGAAAGCTGTGATCTTGCTTCTGCAAATGTGTGCACATTTTGTAGGGAATCCTGGAGTGTTCACAGGTTTCCTTTGGCTGGGATTAGGGACTGCAGCTACAGGTCAAAGCATGTGGCAAGAAGACGCCCACTGAATGTGGGTCTTCCATGCTGCGACTTTACACCTGTGACCTGAGGACTCACCTGCTAGAATCTGAGTTTTCTCTGCTGTAAAGTCGATATTAACATCTCCTTCAGCAGGTGGTCCTACCAGTTAGGATGGGATGAAAGTCAGTAGGGAGAATAGACCAGATGGAAAAACAGATGAAGGCAAAGAAACGACTGATTCACGTAATTAGCAATTATGGAGCACCTACTGCATACAGACACCACATAAAATGCTGGGAATTTACAGATAAGTAGACCAGAGTCCCTGCCCTCAAGGAGCTTGCAGAACATTTCAAATTCACAGGAGTTAGGGAGGCTTCAGTTGATACTGTGGCACTGGGGTGCACTCACGGGAAGGGATTCAGGAGCTATTAAGGAGAGACCACTGGGTGAATAAGACGGGGTCTGGCCTGCTGAGGGAGGACTGAACCGGAGTGGAATTCTCCTGCTGCACAAAATGTCTGATCTCAGGATCATGCAATTTTACCACAGACCCAGAACAAAGAAGCTTCTAGGTCTGGTAACAGGGCTCAGAGTCCCTTTCAGAGGGTTGAATCTCACGTGCAATTTCTCGTAAGTTACTTAAAGTTTTTGCACCATGGTGTTTGCAATGCATGTTAGACTAGTAATCTTGGCTTTCATATTGGAGTCATGTGGCATGAGATGCAGCCTGTAGGCTCCACAGGGGACGGGGTGCATTTCTTGTTAATTGCTCTATTGCCAGCATCTAGAATGGGGCCTGACACACAGGAGATGCTAACTCAGCATTCCCTAGAAAAATGAAAGGAATCATCTCGTGGGAAAAACAGGCTTCATCAGGGCTGCAAAAGAAGAGAACGGGGGCCAAGAGCAATGTATCCGAGGAGGCTGCCTTGGTTAGGAGGGCCCTTGGGAAGGGTTCCTTAAGGTGGAGGCCCTGGAGGTGAGATCTGAGTGGGAGCTAGTGGGGTGAAAAGGGAAGACAGAGGACACAGTCCATGCAAAGTCCTGATGGCAGGCAGAGACCGGCAAGTTCAAGGAGCTGAGGTCTGTGTGGCGGGAGTGCTGAGGATGTGAGGGAGGGGTCCGGAGGGCTGGAGGGACAACTGACCACATCACACAGGACTTTGTAGGTCATGGCCAAGACTTCTTTGTCTCAAGAGCAGTGGGAAGTCATTGAATATCTTTAAACACCTTGGGCCATTTTCTTTCCTCTGTTTTCCATGTGAATGCCAGCATGAGGGAGCATACTTTGTACATTTGTCATTTTCCTCCCCTACATTCATCTCTCTCCTTTCTTCCTAGAAATAGTGCCCTGATTTCCCTTGGTAATCTATTCCTCCCCCTTCTCAGCAAGGAGGCCTGAGTGGGATTGGCCCTACCTCAGTTCCAGTGGGGGCTTTCATTGCCCTAAGCCAAAGACTCCATCTCCTCCCTTTTACCCCTGGAACTGGTCTGATGATGGTCACAAAACACAAACAGTACAAAGGAGTTGAGAGGAGAGGTTAGCCGGGGCTCACAGAATGTGAAGCTCTGTCTTCTCTGGGCACTGCCAGGAGAACCTTTCCCTTCTCCCCTGGATAGTTGCACAAAACTCCCTTCTTGCCTCAGGATTTGCAGCAGAGGAAGAGCCTGCAACTGCTAGGGGCCACCACTGGGACTTAAAGATGAAGCTGACACCTTGAAAGGCAGAGACAAAATATATAGCCAACTAAGCCTTGATAATACTTTGTGAGCACCTGGATCAAGCATCACCTGATGCCAAAATACCTCTGGACCTTTCTGATTCCTGAGCCAATTATTCTTTTCTGTCTTTTTAAACCATTTTGAGTTGGTCTTTGGACATGGAGGTACTTAATCGATGCAGGCAGCTGAACCAGCGATCTAATGTTGCTGATTCTGCAGAAGCGTTTTTACAAAGACTTGTAGAAAGACAGGGGCATCTGGGAGGTAGAAGCTATGTGGAAATTATAATCCAAAAGCATGAAATCTCATATTTTACCCAAGTGTTATGATGGGCCCTCAGTCCAAAACTTCACACCACAACATAACCAAATTCACAGTGAGCGGTCTGAAATGCATGTGGACACAGTTTCAAAGATTCGGGATTCAGTTTCCATTTGGAGGAGAGCCTAGAATTTTTGGATGTTTCCCCAAGGATTCAAGCTGGTGGATATGAAAAGCCAGCAGGGGGATCTCCTGAGAAGCGTTTTCATGGCTCTCCGGGATACTTCCTCTCCTAGGATAAGCAGACACTTTTCTGCTGGGCCTTAGGCCCTTCCATGGTGGAAAGTTGGCTGGGAATCAGAAAGGATGAGTCATGAGGAAAAGTTTGCAGGCTTCAAAGAGCAGCGTTTGGTTTGGGCCGGGTTGAAATCATCGGTCCACGGGCTGGTGCGTGTGATCACATTTGTGGAAGCCCATCTGTCCCTCCCTGGCGCTGTACGTGCTTGCCATCTCTTTCTTTTGAACTCAAGGCAGATGATAAAGAACGAGTCATGAGCCTGCTGTGTTGAAGCCCGAGTCTCAGCTGGCGGGATCAACCCTGCAGAACCGACTTGGCCTCTGTCCTGTCAGGACAGCTCAAGCCTCAGCACCCTTTCTCCTGTGAAACCTGCTCAGAGATGTTTCCAGAAAGGAGAGATAGAGAGGGACCATGGTAAAGAGGTAGAGAGAAGAATGAACATACACTTGTGCATACGCTTTTGGAATTTATCTTTTATGGTTAATATCTTTTTAGCTCATCTGTAATTTGGACAATTTCCTAATCTCTCCGAACTTCTTTCCTGTCTTTGGCACAAAAAGGATCATGCCTCCTATTTCAACAAGTTGCTTGACAATTTTAAAAAATAGTATGTGGAAATTACCTTAGCATAGTCCATTAATGAGCTCCAAAATTATTGATCACCATAGGCCAGTTCCAACTGAGGATGGTACCAAAGAAGCAAATGGTAGAACAGTGTCATGAAAGGTTACATTGCCACAAAGAGGAAAAATAAAAATCTAACGAAAGAAAAGCGAGCTGCTTCCCAGTGCCTGCTCGCATGAAAACACAGTGATAGGGTTTTGCCTTTTCAATGGAGGGGTCACAGAGTTCAGCCCATGCCTCGGCATGTGAACTTGTGGTTTCTGCCCAATGAATCAGCTGGTGATGGGAAAATCAACTGATTTGAGCAGAGTGATGTCGATGTCACTGGGAGGAAGGTGCTGGTACAATGCACAGTCACCACAAACGTCCAACATTAGAAGACTAAATAATGCTGTCTAGGGGGCTTGCTGACGTGTCGTTCACATGAAAAACCCTGACGTTAATCTAAAACATTATGGGTTGATGATGGGGGAAGGGGAAGAGCAGAAGGAGAGACACTTATGTTCCTGTCGATAACAAGTAGGCCGGGACTGAATGTCATTGTCCATGCCCGATCCCAGGGGCACTGGTTTTGAGGTGAGTCCCTTCACCAACTACCCAGCAGCCGTGTAAATTATGCAAAGCTGACATGGGGTCCTTCCCCTCACTTTCTCATCAGTCCTGGGCCCATCCGCCCACCTCAGAGCCAACAGCCCAGAACAGCTGTTTGCACATGGATTGTTCTCTCTTTTGCTTCTGATGTGGAACTTTCTTTCCAGCAGGGATCTCTGGTGACTTCTGCTTATTTCCTATTTGAGTCAGAAAAGCAAGTGCAATGTGAAGATAGGAGAAGTCAGCCAGGCTCCTCAGTACCCCTCTAACAGCTTAGACTGACTTTCGCGGTTTGGAGAACGTTCCCATTTTTCCAAACCAGCTCCTCCATCACTATCACAGCCAGACCATCTGGGAACACTGCCTGTCTTTTTACAGAGACTATTATGTTAAGAGATAGATTAAAAATAATAGGAAGAGGTCAGAAACTTTCTTGCTGTGAGAGAAGAAAATAGAGCGCGCAGTGAGTGATCACTGTCTTGGCTGGACCCAGACAGCCAGGCTGTGGTGGGCCAGCGGAGCTGCTCCCACCCCAGAGGGCGGAACTGGGGCACATCAAAGACCCATGGAGGTTGCTTGTGGGCTTCTCAGCAGAAGCAGCTTGTGATGCTAGAAAGACTCTTGTTTTCCATTCTGAGGATAATCCTTGTGGCAAGGGATGCATAAATGAGGTCTGAATGGGAAGAGGGGATTAGAGCAGAGAAGGAAAATCTCACCACAAGGACTATTTACAAGCTATAAATCCAGCTGTTAATTTCAAGCCATCAAAATCATTCTTCTATCTCCAGCCTGAAACAACAACGGAGGGTCAATGCAATCCACCAGAGGAACGCTGAGCGGAGCTGCAGCGCCCCAGCCACATCAGCTACTGCCTTGCTTGGTCCATAAAATATGACCTTAATTACAAGTCAACTTATTCTCATTAAGGAGAAGGGGGTGGGGAAGCTAAGAAGACTGGTTGAGAAATGAAGGCTGGTCTCAGGGAGCAGAAATGTGCATGCAATTTGCAACAGGAAGAAAGGAAGGCTGACTTTTATAAAAGATGTGCCAAGAACACTTCAGGCTCCAGAAAGACATGAGCCTGAAGCAGGCAGAGCTTTGTGGATCACACAGAGGTTGAGATCCAGCACCACCATTCATAACAAGGGCTTCCTTTCTCGTACGTGAAAAGATTACTTCAAAACAGAAGTTTCTCATAACTGTCCTGTTACATTATATTTGGGAGAAGGTATGGCTTCACTACTCACCCCTAAGAAGGAGTGATTGATATTAATAACTTCACAAAGCTATCATCACATCTATTGCCTGTTTTCCTTGTATGATTTACATTAATGTGCATTTATTATTTGCTTGATACAAAGTTAATTACAATAAGGTAAACACTGTCATTATCTCCTTTATAGATGAGGAAACTGAAGTGTAATAAATCACACAACCAGTGTACATTAGAATCAAGATTTGAACCCAGATTTATGTGACTCTGGTGGCTCCGCTTATATTTACTTCACTAGAGGAGCTTTTGCTTTTCATAACTATTTTCCCTAAACCTCAGGAAGTATCATCTTCCCCCACTTAACACATGAAGAAACTGAGGCTAAGAGAAGTCAAGAGTTGCCCTAAGTGACTCAGGCCCTGGAGTGCTGAGGCTGGAATTCTGTAATGTTTCCTGAAAAGGGCTGGGCAAGGTGTCGCAGAAGTCAAAGATGAGTGCAGCTTGATGATTCCAATTAACCAAGAGAGGAAGTGTGCCAGGGTAAGGACACTGAAGAAACTACCCACTTCTTCCCGTGCCTTGATCCTCAAGGCATTTGGCTCTTATCCTTTTCAGAGCCTGTTTCTTCAGTTTCTCATTCAAGTCTGTGAGTTTCCCCAATCCTTCCAATAAATCTTGTTTTGTTGTTTAAGCCAGCTGGAACTGGGTTTCTATTGCTTGCAACCCCAGAATCCTAACTACTATAGTAAACGTCCTAAGTATAAAAGAGCAAAGCTAGAGCACCCAATTCTGAGGCATGTCCAGGGAGACACAGGGCAAAGAGAGAGGGACAAGCCAGATGCATTACACTCGTGAAGGTAAAAACTAAAATGCTCAGAAAGAGAGAGGCCTCAGGACAATGGAGGAAGTCGGCTGGACTGCCAGAGGCTTGGATTTTACTGACATCTGATCTCAGGGTATCACACATGGGTTGGCCATTTCAAAGAACTCCAAAAGCCTACGTCATTGAATCACATCAACTTTTTACAAGTTGTAATAAGCATGTTTCTGGTAGTACCAAGACAAACTTCAATTCAAAAAATATTTATGTTTTTACTTTTATATTTATCTTATGTTTACATGATGCTATTGCACTCCATTTACACTGGCAATATAAAGCTTATTTTCTCAAATTAATTGAGTAAAAAAACCGAGTGAATTTAAAGAAAAATTTTAGATAATATGGCAAAAGTCATAAACGCATAAAAATAAGCGAGATTTAAGAAGCTACATAGCACTGTTTATAATTTCATAATACAGCTTTTGTGACCTGCCATTTGATGACGAAGCTAAGTAAAAAGCTCAAGTTAAATCTGGATAAACCAAGATAAAATGTTGCCACCAACTCATTACCTACATACGTAAATTCTGGAGAATTTTAACTGGATTGTCCACAGTTCAACTTTTTTTTTCATTTTATTTTTTAGAAAGAAGTGGAATCTGCATCCTGATTGATCTCTTAGATTCAGAAACCATATGTGTTACTTTGGGGTCAAAAATAAAATAAAAGACATGAGAAATGGAAAATAAAATTACAAAATCAAGCCTATAAACTTGCCAGCCAACACAGCACGTTCCAGTGGAGAAATTCACCACGTACTCTGCGGGAAAACTCAGGGCTCTGTAAGTTTTAGAAGTGGGGAGCTCCTGGTGTTTAGTCTAATTTATCATGGAAGACTGGCATTCTGATGGGATAGAGGTAGACCAGAGGTCTGAAAACAGTAGACTAAACCAAGTCCTGTTGTCATGCATCAGGAACATCTTCAGTTACATCCACCAAGGGTCTGAGACACAAGGGTCACTCAATATTTGTCAGAGCCAATTGTGCTGACACACGACATTCAGCTTTGCTCTTTCTTAGGCAAGTACTGCTGTCCGTGGAAATTACCCTCCCCTTGGTTCTCCCTTTTTCTGAGGTAATAGATGAGAACATAAAGGATAAGCAATTTATCAGGTATTTTGGTCCACACTGCTGATTTGGCTTCAGTGCCATTGTCCCAGATCTCATTGTGTTCGTTTAAGTCTCTTAAGTCTCCTTTATAAATAGAGTCAGCTAATCAGCTGGGCGTGGTTGCGGGCACCTGTAATCCCAGCTACTTAGGAGGCTGAGGCAGGAGAATCGCTTGAACCTAGGAGGCAGAGGTTGCAGTGAACTGAGATTGAGCCACTGCACTCTAGCCTGGACGACAGAGTGTGACTCCGTCTCAAAAAAAAAGAACGAAAGAAAGAAAGAAAAGAAAGAAAGAAAGAAAGAGAGAGAGCGAGAGAGAGAGAGAGAGAGAGAGAGAAAGGAAAGAAAGAAAGAAAGAAAGAAAGAAAGAAAGAAAGAAAGAAAGAAAGAAAGAAAGAAAGAAAGAAAGAAAGAATCAGCTGATGTATGAACCAACAAGAGGGTGGCTGGGAAACAGCGTTTAAGACCTTGTTAACAATATACTTAACAACAGCAACAACCAG
Source organism: Rhinopithecus roxellana (assembly GCF_007565055.1). Classification (NCBI taxonomy): domain Eukaryota; kingdom Metazoa; phylum Chordata; class Mammalia; order Primates; family Cercopithecidae; genus Rhinopithecus; species Rhinopithecus roxellana. The sequence goes on from NC_044551.1 coordinate 169,024,917, forward strand.
GCACAACATGACTAATAGTAGCATGCTCTAATCAGCCCCTATAGAGAAAAGCCCAAGTTACGAGAAAAGAGTCCACTAGTCAGTTCAACCCATTTTAGACAAAAAAATTTCCTGTTCTTAAATTTTATATATGAACTTCTTGACTCACCCCAAAACATTAATCCAAATGTCACAGGAGGTGTCAGCCAGTGCACAACTGCCTTGTTTGGTCAGTAAAGAACTCACATGTAATTCTCTTGTTGGACATCATTGCAGCGAGTGAGTGAAGGTTTCACAGTTCAGTTGGACCAGCAGGCACATTCTGGACAATTTCATTGGTTGCGATTGCCAATGTTAGGGGCACTTTCTAATGCAAAGTCTTAATCAGGAACCCCAAGCCAAGGAAGAAACCCATGCATAAGGTGATGAAACCAGTATCCCTGTGACCTCTAGGCCATTCACTCTTGGATAGGCAGGTCCTTTGGGCGATGGCCAGTATGTAAACACTGAAACCCCAATCTGGCATACAAATCCACCCATGCCTACCAGAATGGGAGACTCTTTCTCTGCTCCAATGTCCACATTGGATGATGATATCATCTTAGCAGAAATACACAAAGCCACAAGGAGTACCACCTGGTAATTGATAAATATTGTTAAACAGACATCTCAAGTGTTTAAGCACCATTAAAACCAAATATACCTAAAGTTTAACAGAAAATAGTATAATTAATTCAACCAGCATTTTCCTTGATCTCACAAAGAGTTAAGTAAAAAAGCTTTATTAATTACTTCCTGTGGAACAATTTACCATTAGCAAAATTTTACATTAGATGACTTCGAAAAAATTTTGACCCCTATAGCTACTCTTCTTGTTCTCAAAAGTTGGTTGCTGACCATTAACCTGGAAGGTGTCATTTTTACAGATAAATGTATTCATTGTAACCCAGTTATGGAAATTAACTGCCGGGAATGTGTCCTGCCATAACTACAGCTAGTAGCATTTTCGGCACAGCACCTTAAAAGAAAACTTTATGGAATTCTCTGAGAAGGATGACAAACTCAAACTGAGTTTGCTAACTAAATTCCCATGGTAAGTTTGATTGACTTGAAATCTGGAGAAAGGCAGATAAACATAATTATTTTTATTATCTTTTCTTTTTATACAGTGAAAAAAAAAAATCCCTGTGTTTACTCAATTACTGTCCAGGAAAACCCAAAGGTATTTTGGGTTTAAAAGATTCCTTGGCCGGGTGCGGTGGCTCACACATCTGTAATCCTAGCACTTTGGGAGGCCAAGGCAGGTGGATCCCTTGAGCTCAGAAGTTTGAGACCAGCCTGGGCAACATGACAAAACCCTATCTCTACAAAAAATACAAAATTTAGCTGGGCGTGGTGGTGCATGCCTGTAGTCCCAGAGGAGGCTGAGGTGGGAGGATTGCTTGAGCCTGGGAGGTCAAGGCTGCAGTGAGCCACGATCATGCCACTGGACTCCAGCCTGGGCACCAGAGTGAGATACTGTCTCAAAAAAAAAAAAAAAAAAAAAAACGAAAAAGAAGAAGAAAAAGATATCGTTAGAGTTTTATGACTCTAAGTTTAGAGTCTCATTTTGGGGAAAGCAATAGGAAAAAGAGTCTTCAGAATAGATTTTCACAAGAACAATGGAAAGTTGTCTTGATTACCTCATTAAACAGAGGGACAAATTAAGAGAAGTTACATAATAATAATTATGAATGTCAATTCTGGCCGGACGCAGTGGCTCACACCTGTAATCCCAGCACTTTGGGAGGTCAAGGTGGGTGAATCACCTGATGTCGGGAGTTCGAGACCAGCCTGGTCCACATGGTGAAACCCTGTCTCTACTAAAATTGCAAAAAAATTAGCCGAGTGTGGTGGCAGGCACCTGGAATCCCAGCTACTCAGAAGGCGGAGGCACAAGAATCTCTTGAACCCAGCAAGTAGAAGTTGCAGTGAGCCAAGATCGTGCCACTGCACACTCCAGCCTGGGTGACAAAGCAAGACTCTGTTTCAAAAAAAAAAAAAGTCAATCCTTCCTGAAGAATCCTTATTGCTTCATTTAAAACAGCCTAGAAGCATGGTAAGAAGGAACATAAAAGGAAAAAAAAGACAAACTATTTTTTTTTTTTTTTTTTTTTTTTTAGACGGAGTCTCGCTCTGTCGCCCAGGCTGGAGTGCAGTGGCCGGATCTCTGCTCACTGCAAGCTCCGCCTCCCGGGTTCACGCCATTCTCCTGCCTCAGCCTCCCGAGCAGCTGGGACTACAAGTGCTCACCACCACGCCCGGCTAGTTTTTTGTATTTTTTAGTAGAGACGGGGTTTCACCGGGTTAGCCAGGATGGTCTCGATCTCCTGACCTCGTGATCCACCCGTCTCGGCCTCCCAAAGTACTGGGATTACAGGCTTGAGCCACCGCACCCGGCCGACAAACTCTTAAGAACTGGGAACTGGCTCTACATCAAATAAGAATAATGCCTTATTTCCTCATATGGAAAGAACATCTATAGTCCAAAGTCATAACTTGCTGATAACTATTAGACATCTCATTTCTGTCATATTTGAAGCTTTTGCTTATTGATGTTTCTATACCATTGTGTTTATACATTGAAACATACATAAATAGGTACACTCCATAATTTTTTACATTATTAGTCTTAACATAAGATGATATATATGTCATATTGATTTTACCACTTTTATTAAAGTGTTATAAAAGGGTAAATGCATTCATATATAGGCAAGAACATAAGTTAAACTAGTTACATGAGATGATGGACTGAATAACAGTCCCTCAAAGATGTTCATGTCCTAGTCCAGGAACCTGTGACTGTGTTGTCTTAACTGGCAAAAGGAATTTAGCAGATGTTATTAAGTTGAGGATCTTGAGATTATCTCATATTAGTTGAGTGGGTCTGATTTAATCACAAGGGTCGTTTTAAGAGGGCAGCAGGAAGTCAGAGAGGAGAAAAGATGCTTAGCTGCTGGTTTTGAAGATTGGAGGAAGGAACCAAAGAATGCAGGCAGCCTCTGGAAGCTGGAAGAGGCGCGGAAGCAGATTCTCCCCGAAGTGTCCAGAAGACATGCAGCGCGGCCAAAACCTTGAGGTTAGACTTCTGACTTTAGACTTACGCTTCTGACCTCCAGATCTGAAAGATAACATGCTTGTTTCTTTAAGCTGTTAAGTTCGTGGTAATTTATTACAGCAACAATAGAAAACCAATACACATGAAACTCCACACATCTTTTCTTCCCTTAGAAATTTGAAATAAAAATTATGGATTGCTAACTTTTATGACTTCAAAGTCAATTAGAGATCTTAGAAATTAAATTCAAGTCACCTTTCAAAAAATAATAACTAATAGCAAAAGATCACTAATGATACTAAAAGTATCAGAAAAATACCACTTTAGAATTTACATCAATAGTTTCTAATAATTCTGTAGATTCCCATAATTTGTTGCATGATTGAAGTTGTAATAACCAATGTCTTCTTAAAAGACATTAGATTAGATTAGAAGACATTAGATTAGAAAACATTGGACTGATGTCTTAGAAGACTTGGTTCTAGAAGACATTGGTTATTGTAATTTAATCTAATTGAATACATATATTTACATGTTTATAATTCTAAACATTTATGAAAGCAACGTTAGCTTAAGACAAATCTAGGAAATTTAGGAAATTCGAATTATTTAAGCTCTCTGGTGTAAACTAGAATATTATGCTAAAATTATTTTTATATCATGTTAAAATCAGAAAGAAGACTATCAAAATAGGCTAATCCTCAAATATTTCTTGATGATAAATATTATATCCATAATTATAAATTTCTCCTATATCATATAACAATAATTAACCCTCTAAATTGTATAAAAGCACCAAATGAACTCCATTTCATCTTAGTATACAACCCAGTGACCAAAATCATTAACTTAATGCACAGCTAAACCTTTCTTTTTCAGAGGTGCAGGCTCGGCAGGAAAATATCCATTAAAAGAACCAAAATGTTTAATAACAATAGAGGTTAGGTTTTTTTTGGAAATTCTTGAGTTCTCTTATTTTAAATTTATATAAGTGCTTTTAAGTCTCTACAAAGCAATTAACTTAAGGGCTCCCATAGAATTTGAGAATTTATAATCGGATTCATTAGTTTGCTTCTATCTGGATCCGGTTTTCCTAGAGTGTGGTACAATAACAGTTTACAACCAACTGAAAATGTTGCCCATTGTAGAATTGAAATAGTTTATGTTGGGTTGAAAGGAATGTATTACCATTTTTGAACTTGGCAGCTCCCGTGCTTCACAAAAAAACGGGTGTAGAATGGGTTCCTTCATCAGCCAAAAGACAAACAAGTAACCCCAAGGAAAGACTGTTTGCTTCTCTTCCCCAGATGAAACATAGACAAAAAAATATATAGCAAATCGAGACTGAAAGTGTCACTGGAAAGACTCTAAGTTAAAACCAAGTCTTGCTGGAGATTGCTGACCAGAATGACAAAACAAGTCAAAAGCCTGGTAACTCAGGCCACCTAGATTAAATAAAGTAAGCTCGGCATCCATGCAAGAAACAGAGTCACACCATCTGAGCTTGATGGCTACCCGGAGACCCTGTCTCAGTGCAGGCCCAGCAGAAGACCAAAGCTGAGCACAGAGGGACTCGTGTTGTCTGGCCGAGATGTTCACCAGCACCAGTGAGTGAGGCTGGTCAAGGCCATTTCGGTAGAAGCTCTATTGTTTCTGCCGTACAAAAAAACAGAGTTGACATCAAAAATAAAACAAAAGAAAAACAATAAACACAAGAAACAGAATGAGGCTATTAACTCTGCCAAGCAAGGCCACACATGCCAATGAAGAAATTCACTTAGTAGTTCTCCAAGGCAGGGGAAGTCAGGGGTTTCTGAGTGCTGAAAAAAGGAGAATTCATGACAGTATTAAGCATTGAAAATGAGTCCTCCGGACAAGACAGAATGAGCCCTAAGTCTGTATGTTGTTTGTAGTTCGGGGCTGTCGGGGTCTCAGGTACTGTCATTACTTAAAAGTTCATAGCTTCAACTATTTAGAGTCAGTTGTGATGAAATGCAATGTTCAGCCTTGACAGCCCCCAGGCAAGTGCTTCTGTAAGTAAATAATTATCCTCTTACAGATGGCATGAAAAGCAAGGAGCTCTGAACTACACCGCAGCTCCAGACTCACTCAGAGGGTGAGGTGGTCTTCCTGAACTGTCCTGGTCTGGGTCCAACAGGGGTTCTCTTACTAGGAAACGGTTCTCTTACTAGGAAACTTCGAAGTCAGAGACGAAGAGATGACAAAGTAACTGAGTAACAACAGAGGGCGTGCTTGCTGGGAGGCGTTCTCAGGCTGCCAGAGGGGATCCCGGGAGACGAAAGTAGTTGTGACTGACTTCCTGGCATCTGCATTTGTTTCTAGTTTAGTTCTTTTTCTTTGTTATTTGAGTATATAGCAGTTACCAGGAAAAAAAAATCTTCTTCATTAACAAAGTTACTTTTATTTGGATTAATCACAGTCCCAATAGAGTCATGTTAGGGTTAGTTATTAATGAACCCAATAATAATCGAGCTTCTTAGAAACCTTCCATCCATTATGGCCATTAGGAATGAAAGCATCAGCATCAACTTAGCTGCCCTAAACAATGCTTGATGCTAGTAAATCTATTCCTGGGTGGCTTATGTTCCAGCCAATCAAACATGTTATGTTTCCAAGTCAAAATAAACTGTGATTCACGAACCCGCTGAGGGAGGACATTTCCTCTTCTTCTGTTAATATCACTAAGAATTGCAAAACACTGTGTATTCATTCATCTAGTTAATTCTGGAATATATGTTTTTAAATTAGATAAAGAAATGCCTGAAGAATTGTCTAAAGAATTTGGGTTTGCCAAAACTCAGAACGATACTCTAAAAGATTAATTTTACTGTATGTAAATTTTACCTTAAAAAACCTCACCCACAAAAAGGAATTTGGATTATTTCCCCTGACAAACAAATAACTGATAACTTGATTTAAAAATAGCTTGCAGGCTGGGCGCAGTGGCTCACGCCTGTAATCCCAGCACTTTGGGAGGCTGAGGTGGGCAGATCACAAGGTCAGGAGTTTGAGACCAGCCTAATCAACATGGTGAAACCCCGTCTCTACTAAAACAGACAAAAATTAACTAGGCGTGGTGGCATGTGCCTGTAATCCCAGCTACTCAGGAGGCTGAGTCAGGAGAATTGCTTGAACCTGGGAGGCCGAGGTTGCAGTGAGCCGAGATTGAGCCATTGCACTCCAGCCTAGGTGACAGAGCAAGACTCTGTCTATTAAAAAAAAAAAAAAAAAAAGAAAAAAATGCTTGCAATATCTGCAGATAAAATAATGCCCAAGTTTTCTTCAAAATATGACAAGTTTGGGGAATAGGAAAGGGGCAAGAATAAAACAAGATTGACCAATGAGTTGACAAATATTGAAGCTGGGTGCTGGGCATAAGGGGATTCATTAAACGGCGCTCTCTCTCTCTCTTGTGGTTTATATGTTTGAAATTCTTCATAACAAAAATCTTTTCTTTTTTTTTTGAGATGGAGTTTTGCTCTTGTTGACCAGGTTGGAGTGCAATGGCGTGATCTCAGCTCCTCCCGGGTTCAAGCGATTCTCCTGCAACCTCCGCCTCCTGAGTAGCTGGGATTATAGGCACGCACCACCATGCCTGGCTAATTTTTGTATTTTTAGTACAGATGGGGTTTCACCATGCTGGCCAGGCTGGTCTCAAACTCCTGACCTCAGGTGATCCACCTGCCTCGGCCTCCCAAAGTGCTGGGATTACAAGCGTGAGCCACCGCACCTGCCCCATAATAAAAATCCGAGCTGATAACTTGCATTTAGGAAAGGCTTTTACACAAAATATGTTGCCCTAATGTTCCAGTGCCCAGCAGAACACTCAAAATGTGAAACATCAGATAACGAAAGTTTACCATGTGCCACATTCTCAGCTACGTGCCTTACACACAGCTTCGGTCCTAGTAACCCTGCAAAGTAGATACTATTATTCTCCTTTAATAACGAAGGAAACCAAGGCTAGGGACGTCAGAGTACTAGCTTCAAGTCCCAAGGCTCGGAGGTGGAGAAGCCAGGATCCAGGTTAATCTGATTCAAAGTCTAGTTTTGGTTTTGATTTGGTGTGGTTTTTGTTTTTTGGTGCGTGTGTGTTTGTGTGTGTGTGCGCGCACGCGCACATGCACATCTGTGTTTACAGTGCTTCAACATTAAGAACTATTGTCTCACGATATGGCTATTCAGCTTTGAAAAAATTGACCAGGCAGGACAATCAGATGTTTCTTCCATGCAAGATGCAATATGTGTTCATTTTTCTGGGATACTTAAAAAACCCCATGCTAGCTGCTATGAGTGCCCCTTGGCGAGCAAATGATGTTGCTGTCTTGAGTCCTCTTTCAGCATCTTGGGAAGCCTCTCCTGAGCCCACGGCCCTCCGCGGGTGCTCCCTCCTGTTCCTGCAGCCTCTAAGGCTTAGTTCAGCAATGAGCACCGAGTTTGAGGTTCTGGAAGCTGCTGACTTTCTGTGTCTGCCCCTGCCACTCAGCGGATGGCAACTTGTTCCAGCCCATCAAAGATCACAGCTCAGAGCCTCTCTTCCATTTGGTATTCCCCTAAAGCTCCAAGAAAACCCTCTTACAAGGCTAAAGCAATACTAATAGGGCAACTGAGGTATGAAAGAGACATCACACCAAGCCGGAATATGCCCTTTCTTGAGCACCTACTATGTGCTTTATCAGTGGGTAATTAAAACACATTATTATTTTCGTGGGAATAACCCCAACAAAAGAGGGATTATTATTTTCATCTTAGAAAAACTGGAGCTCACAATGTTTGAGAGTGTCTAGGAGGAATGACTCCACTGTGTGTGCTTTTTCTAGTAAGTAGTTTAATTATTTTCTAGCAGGGTGACTTTCCAGCTTCCACTTGCTGAGCCTCAGTTTCTTCATGCACAAAACAATGATAATCATGCCAATGGGAAGAATTCTAGTGAGGATTAAATAAAAATGCCTGGTGCCTCCATATACACAAATACATATTCTCATTTGCCCCAGAAATTGTAACACCATAGTCATTTTCTAGGGGTCTCCTGCACAGCTGTACTTTTTTCTAATTTGTGATCATGTCAAGTGGCATCACTGCTCTCACCCACGTGGTATCTTCTCTGCTCTTCCTTTCCACAACTCCCTTCCAAACAACTATGGATTCACTCCATTCACTCCGTCATCATTTCAATCTTTGGAAGACCTATATGCAGAAGGCGCTACATTCTGTCCTCACCTTGACCTCTCAGACACCACCTCTGAGTCAGGCATAGCGTTCTAATTTCATCCTTGCAGGTTCCTGGAGTCATTACCTTGCTATGCTAAGTGTCCCCCACCCACAGGCCCCAGCACTTCTCATACTTCTATGTAGTCTGGATCATCGCTGAGGTCAAATAATTAACTGTGTAATTGGTTGTTATGATCAACTTTGCTGGACAATGAAAGTAGGAACTGTGTCCTATTAACCATTGCATCTAAGCATCTTGTAGAGCACCAGGCGCAAAGTAGAAAATTTATAATATTTGTTAACTGTAAGAAGAATAAAACATTTAAATGTGTGTTTGGCCAGGCACAGTGGCTCACACCCATAATCCCAACATTTTGGGAGGCCAAGGCAGGAGGATCACTTGAGGCCAGGAGTTCAAGATCAGCCTGGGCAACATACTGAGACCATCTCTACAAAAAATAATTAAAATTAGCCAGATGTGGTGGTGCTACTTGGGAGACTGAGGCAGAATTATTTGAGCCCAGGAGTTCAAGGTTATAAGCGAGCTATGATCGTACCACTATACTGCAGCCTGGGTGAAACAGTGAGACAGTCTCTCTGAAAAAAAAAAAAAAAAGTGTGGTTTCCTCTCTCTACAAGGCTAGATTCCTTCTTTTTTTTTTTTTTTTTTTTTTTTTTTTTTTTTGTCCTTTTAAAACTTTTATTTTAGATTCAGGGGATACATATGCAAGTTTGTTACCTGGGTATACAGCACGATGCTGAGGTTTGGCGTACAAATGATCCCGTCACCCAGGTACTGAGCACAGTACCCAATAGTTAACTTTTCTACTCTTGCTCCCCTCCCTCCCTTTCTACTCTACTAGTCCCTAGTTTCTACTGTTGCCATCTTTCCACCCATGAGTCTACTGTTCGGCTCCCACTTATGAGTGAGAACAAGTAGTATTTGGATTTCTGTTCCTGCACTAATTGGCTTTGAATAATGACCTCCAGTTGCATCCATGTTGCTACAAAGGACATGACTTCATTTTTTACGGCTGCATAGTATTCCACAGTGTATACGTACCACATTTCTGTTATCCAATCCACTATTGATGGGCCCCTAGATTGATTCTATGTCTTTGCTATTGTGAATACTGCTGTGATGAACATGTGAGAGCATGTATCTTTTTGGTAAAAAGATCTGTTGTCTTTTGGATATATATCTAATAATGCGATTGCTGGGTCAGATGGTAGTTCTGTATTAAGTTTTTGAGAAACTTCAAACTGCTTTCCACAGGGGCTGAATTTACATTCCCACCAGCAATGTATGAGCCTTCCCTTTCCTCTGCAGCCTCACCAGTATCTGGAATTTAAAGTATATGGAATTTAAAGAGCTAAACAACCAGAAAACAAATAACCTTGTTAAAAAAATGGGCAAAAGAGATGAACAGAATCTGTTTTTTTGCTTTTCAGTAGTAGCCATTTTTACTGGTATAAAATGGTATCTCATTATAGTGCTTTTGTTGTTGTTGTTATTCTTTTTGAGCCAGAGTCTCGCACTGTTGCCCAGGCTGGAGTGCAATGGCACGACCTCAGCTCACTGCAACCTCCGCCTCCCGGGTTCAAGCAATTCTCCTGTCTCAGCCTCCCGAGTAGCTGGGATTACAGGCACCTGCCACCACGCCCAGCTAACTTTTTGTATTTTTAGTAGAGATGGGATTTCACTATGTTGGCCAGACTGGTCTCAAACTCCTGACCTCGTGATCTGCCTGCCTTGGCCTCCCAAAGTGCTGGGAGTACAAGCATGAACCACGACGCCCAGCCCTCATTGTGGTTTTGATTTTCATTCCTCTGATGATTAGCCACAAAGAGCATTTTTTCATATGTTTGTCAGCCACTTGTATGTCTTTTGAAATGTGTCTGTTCATGTCTTTTGCCCATTTTTTTTAAACAAGATTATTTGTTTTCTGGTTGTTCAACTCTTTAAATTCCATATAGATTTTGGATATTAAACCTTTGTCAGATGCAAATTTTGCAAATATTTTCTCCCATTCTGTAAATTGCTTACTCTGTGGATAGTTTCTTTTGCTATGCAGAAGCTCTCTAGTTTAATTATGCCCAACTTACCATTTGTTTTTGTTGCAATTAAAGCTAGACTCCATCCCCACCATTTTGATGTACTATTTTAATCACAGGTGAGTTTAACTATTCTGTTTTCACTGTGATATTTGCTCTTTGCACTGTCAATTATGTGACTAGTTAGGAGGCAAAGTGATGACAAGTTTATGGAAGAATCAGATTAGTAATGAGATAAGCAATAAAATTCTGAGATCACTAATGAGAATTATATATGGCTTTATCTTGCATTAGCCAAGAAATGATTACAGATCATTTTTTAAAAATCCAATTCAAGGCCAGCACAGTGGCTCACGCCTGTAATTCCAGCACTTTGGGAGGCCAAGGCGGGTGGATCACGAGGTCAGGAGTTCGAGACCAGCCTGGCCAACACAGTGAAACCCCATCTCTACTAAAAATACAAAAATTAGCCGGGCATGGTGGTGTGTGCTTGTAGTCCCAGCTACTCAGGAGGCTGAGGCAGGAGAATCACTTGAACCCTGGAGGCAGAGGTTGTGGTGAGCTGAGATCATGCCACTGCACTCTAGTCTGGGTAACAGAGCGAGACTTCACCTCAAAAAATAAAATAAAATCCAATTCTAATGAATATTATCACTAGAAAAATACCTATGTAAATTAGGTATTTTTGAGACATAGAAAATGAGGAACAGAATTTAAATCAATGAAGAATACTCAAAGCTATGATTTCTAAAACTTGATGTGACCGGGCGCGGTGGCTCACGCCTGTAATCCCAGCACTTTGAGAGACCGAGGCGGGTGGATCAGGAAAGACCATCTTGGCTAACAAGGTGAAACCCCATCTCTACTAAAAATACAAAAACAAAATTAGCCGAGCATGGTGGTGGGCACCTGTAGTCCCAGCTACTCAGGAGGCTGAGGCAGGAGAATGGCGTGAACCCGGGAGGCGGAGCTTGCAGTGAGCCGAGATCGCACCACTACACTCCAGCCTGGGTGACAGAGCGAGACTCCATCTCAAAAAAAAAAAAAAAAAAAAAAAAAAAAAAAAAAACCTTGATATGAACAAAATACTCATACATTAACCAAGGCTTTGTTGTATTAATAAAATGTGCTCAGAAAATAATTAGGGTGACTTATTCCAGTTTGCCCCAGACTTTCTTCATTTTAGCACCGAAAGTCTCATGTCTCAGGAAACCCTAAGTTCCAGGCAAACCAGAATGGTTGGTCACCCTAAAAATAATCGGCCCTGTTGAAAGTAACGTTGGCTCTATTACTTACTAGCTATATCACCTTGGGTTCTTTTTTGTTTTGTTTTTTTTAGACAGTCTTGCTCTATCGCCCAGGCTGGAGTGCAGTGGCACAATCTTGGCTCACTACAACCTCTGCCTCCCAAGTTCAAGTAATTCTCCTGCCTCAGCCTCCCGAGTAGCTGGGACTACAGGTGCCTGCCACCATGCCTGGCTAATTTTTGTATTTTTAGTAGAGACAAGGTTTCACCATGTTGGCCAGGATGGTCTCCATCTCTTAACCTCGTGATCCACCCCCCTCGGCCTCCCAGAGTGCTAGGATTATAGGCGTGAACCACCACGCCTGGCCTACCTTGGGTTCTTAGTTCTCAGTTTTCTCATGTATAAATTGGAGCTAACAACAATATATACTTCATAGATTCTTGTCAGGATAAACTGAGATAATGCACAGAAAGCATCTCATGTGTAGTATATGCACAAAACATTGGATAGGTATCGTATTATTATTATTACTAATGGCAGAAGTGAAATTTCAGAATGAGAACTTTCTCCTCTCAGATCTTCTCTTTATCCACCTTCTAACTATGGGTGTTTAGGCACATTGGACTGAATAATCAGGAACTCCTAAGGCTAGTGGTTGGCTCTGTGATACCTGTGGTTAAAGCATCTTTTGCATGTAGACAGATAGGCCTGACCTCTAGGCCTTGAAAGAAGCAACGTTATGAAGAAAGCTTCAGCCAGGCATGGTTGGTCATGCTGTAATCCCAACACTTTGGGAGGCCAAGGTAGGAGGATTACTTGAGGCCAGGAGTTTGAGACCAGCCTGAGCAACATAGCAAGGAACCAGCTCTACAAATATATATATATATATATATATATTAGCTTGTTTTGTTTTGTTTTTAGAGACAGGGTCTCATTTTGTTGCCCAGGCTGGCAAACAGTGGCGTGAACATGGCTCACTGCAGCCTCAACCTCTTGGGCTCAAGACAGCTTCCTGCTTCAGTCCCCCCAAGTAGCTGGGACTACATGTGTGTGCCACCATGCCTGGCTAAGTTTTGTATGTATTGTCTGGTAGGGATGGGGTTTCACCGTGTTGCCCACGCTGGTCTTGAACTCCTGAGCTCAAGCGATCCACCCGTGTCAGCCTCTTAAAGTGTTGGGGTTACAGGCATGAGCCACGGTTCCTGGCCAAAAAAAAAAAAATTGTTTTTTAATTAGCCAGGTGTGGTGGCCTGTAATCCTACCTATTCAGGAGGCTGAGAAAGGAGGATTGCTTGAGCCCAGGAATTCAAGGCTACAGTGAGCTATAATAGCGCCACTGCACTCCAGCCTGGGCAACAGAGTGAGACCCTAGAAATAACATTTAAAGGAAACCAAAGTCCTTGATCACCTTCAGGTGTCCATAATGCAGAAGATGGTGAATTTAGTTCAAACACCGAAACACCATTAGGCAAGGTTAAGCTCACGCCCAGCTGAGCTGATGGACAGCATACAGCCTGGCGCGTTCGAGGCTCTCAGTGACCGGCTGCCATCTCAAGCAGAGAGTAGCTGCTGTGTGCCTCAGGCCCATTCCAGCTAGGATGAGCAAGAGACGCTGGTTCTAGAAAGGAACTCTTGTGAAAACAAGCAGCCAAGCAAGGTGTCAAGGACTCTCCGATCTTGCTGTGTCATCGTTTGCGCTTGAATCGTAAAGGTGTGTTTCTATCTGATGCCATGGCTTAATTAATCCCTTACATTTTAGTCATAGCTCTGCCATCGCTTTGCTTGTTTCCTGAGACACGGGATGGGTTCTAGACCCAGAATGATTCTAGAATTAGGAGAAGAAGTTGTAGGTTTGGGAGGGGTTAGGGCAGATGGAAATGGTTGCCAGAGGGGTCTTTATCCTGCCTCTGTGTGGTCCTTAATAATGTTTCACCTCCTGCTTCTACCTATTTCAGTGTCTCCCTCATGCCATCTGCTCTGCCTGGGCTGGCTTTGTTCTGTCTGTGGAGAGATTGAGATAATGTCTCTAAGAAATCTCCGTCTTTCAGCTTCGGATCTTAGAGCACTCCAGGCGTGTCCGTCACTAATCCACAGGCAGGGCTCTGAAGCAGGTGCCTTAACACCAATTCTGAGGCAGGGTGGATACCTGCTACAGTGCAGAGTTAAATCTGAGAAGCTCAGAGAGGCGATCAGGGCGGCCTCTGAAAGCAATTACAGGGCTGAGCCTTTACAACAAAGGCTAGTTGACCCGACTTAACCAAGAAAGCCTGTATCACCCTACCTGGAAACCTGCCAGGCGTCCAAAAGTTAAGTACTTCAAAGAATGCACCATCCCTCTGGCTGCTTTTCTGCTGCAACCTCTCCTCTGCCTCTGATAGGAGAGCTGACTTTCAGCCACGAGTGAGAAATACCTTGGAAAAGAAAATGCTTGTAGAACAAATGACTTTGTGAACACCAATTCTGATATAGCATTAAGAAAATTAGGATGCATAGGCTCGAAAGGGAAGGTGGAGGGGGGCATTTATTATTTTTTTTTTTTTTTGAGGCGGAGTCTCGCTCTGTCGCCCGGACTGGAGTGCAGTGGCCAGATCTCAGCTCACTGCAAGCTCTGCCTCCCGGGTTTACGCCATTCTCCTGCCTCAGCCTCCCGAGTAGCTGGGACTACAGGCGCCCGCCACCTCGCCCGGCTAGTTTTTGTATTTTTAGTAGAGACGGGGTTTCACCGTGTTAGCCAGGATGGTCTCGATCTCCTGACCTCGTGATCCGCCCGTCTCGGCCTCCCAAAGTGCTGGGATTACAGGCTTGAGCCACCGCGCCCGGCCCGAGGGGGGCATTTATAAAGTGGCAAATGAGAAATTGCGGTGTTGTATCTTCCGCGGTTTGTTCAAGAGAACAGGAAGTCACCTGCTGCATGGGTGGGCAGGTGGAGTCTGGTAGATAGTGCTGGTGTAGGTGACAAAAACACTTAGATATGAAGTGGTGGCAGCAGTGTAAAAGGGCAGGAGCCTTTTGGAAACTCCCTTATAAATTTAAAAGAAAAATGTAGGTCGGATGTGGTGGCTCACACCTGTAATCCCAACACTTTGGGAGGCCAAGGTGGGCGGATCACTTGAGGTCAGGCGTTGGAGACCAGCCTGGCCAACTAAAAACACAAAATTAGTCAGGCGTGCTGGTGCATGCCTCTAATTCCAGCTACTCTGGAGGCTGAGGCAGGAGAATTGCTTGAACCTGGGAAGCGGAGGTTGCAGTGAGCCAAAATTGTGCCATTACACTCCAGCCTGGGCAGCAAGAGAGAAAAAAAAACTCTGTCTCAGAGAGAGAGAGAGAGAGAGGAAGGAAGGAAGGAAGGAAGGAAGGAAGGAAGAAGGAAGGAGGGAGGGAGGGAGGGAGGGAGGGAGGGAGGAGGGAGGGAGGAGGAGGGAGGGAGGCATGGAAGAAGGAAGGAGGATTCATTTAGAAAAGAAGATAGATACAGATAGAATATATAATAACGAAATAAAATACAAAAGAAAGAACTAAATAAGAAGAAACGAAAACTAAAAGAAGAGAAAGACTATATCTAAATGAAGTAATTAATGATACATAGAAAGACATACAGACCAAGAATAAAGAGTAAAATAAACGAGAAATAAGAATAGAAAAATAAGAACGAAATAAATACAATAACAAAAGAAGAATAATACAAAGAAAGAAAGAGAAAAGTCAATGATTAAACAAGCAACACTTGAGTATTACAAAAATTGTGTAGGTGTCTATGAATGGTGGTAACGTGGGAAACCTTGTCTTTTGAAATTACCCATTCCCCTTGAGTTCTCCTAGATCAAGTCCAAATAGTATCGTATTCACCACATTAGGACTGCCTTTAACTTCAGTTCACTTGATTTTCCAATCGCCCCGGCCCATTTTCCGCCTGCCTTCTCTCCTCTCCGCTGTCTTGGTGAAGCAAGCCCTGCTCCTGCCTTCCTCTCCTTTCTCCCTCCCTCCCCAGCATTGGGAGTCTCGGGTCTCTGACAGGGCTCCTGCGAAGTGCTGTAAATAGTGCCTGCCATATTTCGATGGAATGTTCCGTACGAGCTACTGTTATTAGGTGTGTTCACCTTATGGCTTTTCAAAATAAAGTAAAATAATACCGGCTTAGTTCTGAAAGGAACCCAGCCCTCCTTCTTTCTTTCCAATCTGACTTGTGTGTCTACATTTAATTAATTGGGCTTGTAGCTCATAGATCCTCTGATTTGCACAAACAATTAAGTGTAATTACTTGGGAACACCCATAAGGGCTCTAATCTATTATGCTTGGCAAATTTGGCCCAACAAAATCAGAGATGCCGTTTCCAAATCTGGTTCTGCTATGTCTGCTGTGCTCATTCTTGGAATGAACAAGCAATGCAGAGTTGATTTACACGTTCGGCCTTTGATGACATTGTGATGTTGCATCATTTCTTCCAGGGCTATATGCCTTGTTTTCAGAAAGACTAAAACTTTCTCTGTCCGATTTTACTCAATTCATTTCACCAGATACATGGGATACCTTCAAGGATCATACTTTGTTTCAAGCTCCCTTCCCCAACACACCATGTACTAAGCACTCTGCAAGGTGCTCCATGGGGAACTATCTTGTCCCAGCTTGATCACTTCCAGACGTTCATTGCCCAGGAGACAATTTTCAGCTTTATATTTTTTTGAAATGAGTATGTGGACACTTCTGAACTCAGTTTTTCTTGTTGTGACCGTTGCTGATGTTATTGCATTTTATGTGCTCTGCTTGGTTTCCTGAAGAACGTATTCTTGGCACTTTCCTTGGAATTTCTGAGTCATAAAAATTAGGGACCCCATATCCCCAGAGGTGATGCCTTATCAGACCTGTGCTGAGGACACTGGCCTTGCCTACATGTGTGGAGAGTGGGTTGGGCTTTATGGAGAAGCTGAAAACGTGGGAGAAGGGGCTGATAATCTAGATCTCTAGGCTACAGCTCCTAATATTGGTGGATGGGGGTAGTTTATGGCTCCTTTTTTAAAGTTAGATATTGGGTCAAAGATAGAAGTTTGTGGAAAGCATATAAAAGGGAGCAAGAGGCCAGGCGCAGTGGCTCACGCCTGTAATCTCAGCACGTTGGGAGGCTAGGGCGGGTGGATCACCTGAGGTCAGGAGTTCAAGACCAGCCTGGCCAACATGATGAAACCCCGTCTCTACTAAAAATACAAAAATTAGACGGGTGTGGTGGCAGGTGTCTGTAATCCCAGCTACTCAGGAGGCTGAGGCAGGAGAATCACTTGAACCCGGGAGGCAGAGGTTACAGGGAGCCAAGATTGCACCACTGCACTCCAGCCTGGGCAACAAGAGCAAAACTCTATCACAAAAAAAAAAAAAAAAAAGGTGGCGGGGGGTGTAGCAAGAGTTGGCAAGTGGTTGTCTTCAGGGAAAGAGAGGACTGCTATGTCTTCATCACCTCAGGGAAGAGAGTCTTGGAGCAGGGAACAAAAGCCTTCATTAAAAAAAGAATTGGCCAGGCGTGGAGGCTCACGCCTATAATTCCAGCACTTTGGGAGGCCAAGGCAAGCAGATCACAAGGTCAAGAGATTGAGACCATCCTGGCCAACATGGTGAAACCCCATCTCTACTAAAAATACAAAAACTAGCTGAGTGTGGTGGCACACACCTGAAGTCCCAGCTACTTGGCAAGTTGAAGCAGGAGAATCGTTTGAACCCGGGAGGCGGAGGTTGTAGTGAGCTGAGATCCGGCCACTGCACTCCCGCCTGGGCAACAGAGCGAGACTCCGTCTCAAGAAAAAAAAGAAAAAAAAAAAAAAAAGGGCAGGGCGCGGTGGCTCACGCCTGTAATCCCAGCACTTTGGGAAGCCAAGGCGGGCGGATCACGAGGTCAGGAGATAGAGACCATCCTGGCTAACACGGTGAAACCCCATCTGTACTAAAAATACAAAAAAAATAGCCCAGCGAGATGGCGGGCACCTGTAGTCCCAGCTACTTGGGAGGCTGAGGCAGGAGAATGGCGTGAACCCGGGAGACGGAGCTTGTAGTGAGAGGAGATCGCACCACTGCACTCCAGCCTGGGCGACAGAGCGAGTCTCAAAACAAACAAACAAAAAAAAGAATTAATGCAGATCAGATTAGGCAAATCAGTACAGATGGGGACAGCCACACCTAACCTGTAGAAGCTAAGGGGACACTGTCTTCTCCTCCACTCAGGGACTACTCCACATTTAGTACAAAGCACTTGCGCCAGTCAGTCAACCTTACCCGGTAATGATGGAACTCCAAGCAAGTCACTTAGCTTCTGCTAGTCTCATTCAAGCCATCGGTAAACTGGAAACAGTCAGAGCCAGGCTGCGTGGAGTCATTTCCAAAGCCCCTGCTGTCTCCCCACCTCCCAGTTCTACCAACATTAATTGCTTTTGCCCCATTTTCCTTTTGAAATTTAAATCAATTTAACAGTTACGTTTTAAAATTACTATGAATTCTACAATTACGCAAATAACACGCGCATATATTCTCCATGTAAAAACAAACACATATTACAAAGTTGAAGTTTCCTTTGGTCATTATCATTAATGTGTTGTGGCCTTTCAAACCTTTTTGCATGTGGTAAATATAAATATGTTTATATTTAAAGTGTAATTGATATCAAATGGCACATATTTTGCAAGATGCTTTTTGGTTCATTCGTCATGCCCTAGAGATGTTTCCCTGGCTGTAATTTCATATTTATATCATTCTCTTTAACAATTTTACGGTATGCTTGTGCCATAAATGTTTTATTCCCATGGATGGACATTTAGACTGCTTTCCACTAATTTGGAAGACCCTTGTTGTGAGGGGGTGGGAGGAACGGGGCAGGAGGAGTCTGTCCCCTCTGTGAGCTTATTTACAAGAATTTTGTCTCAACCAAGTTTATTTCCCTGGCAGACCCTTCTTCGGGAGACTGGCAAGAGAAGCACAGTTTGAGTACGGTGACAGGTCTGAGACAGGATGGCCCTGTTTTTAGGAAATGTGCAGTAGGAGACCTAAGAAAGCATGAAAACAATGAAACAACTTAGATCCTTAGAATAAACAAAGGAGACAAAGACAAAATGATCTCTTTCCTCCTTGGACAGATCCTAATTAAGTTAAGGTAGATGAAGAAATTAGGATCAGAAGATAAATGGGATAAGGCCCTGCCCTCAACATGCTTGCCATTTAATGAAGAGGAACCCAGGGAGATAAGATATGTAGACAGAGGAATGTGGGCTGTGCACTCAGAGCAGCAGAGGCACAGACCTAACAGGGATTGGAATAGGGAGCGATTGCTTGCAGAGATGAAACTTGCAAAGAAAGGAAGCTTCAAACTGAGTTAGAAGCGAGGGAGAGAAGAGACGGATGAAGGCTTGGGAAGCTAGAAAAGAGAAAGATTCCAGGAAAGAAGAAAGTGGTCTAAATGAGCACTTCTCCAACTTGAATATGCACGGGTCACCACAGAGATCTTAGAAGAAAGCAAATCCTGACCCAGTTAATCTGGGATGGGGCCCAAGATATTCTGCATTTCTACAATGCTTCTGGTTCCTGGACCCCTCATGGTACAGAGGGAGGACACCCTGGCTATATTTAGGCCTTTGGCTAGAACTAAAAATGATAGGAATTTGACTAAAATTGTGATCAAATTCCAGAGGGACATGAACATCAGAATGACTTGATAACATTGCTTGTTTTGAGCTTTTCCTTCAAATTTAGCCCCTAGTGTGGTTTGTTTACAGTAACAACAACAGGAATACTTACTGAGCTACTACCACGTACAGGCACTTTGCTCGGTGCTGGAAATACAGCAGTGATCCATAGACCAAAATCCCTGTTCTAGTGCAGATGACATTCTTTCTAATGAGGTGAGAAAGATAATACACAATACAAATAAAAAATAAGTAAGTGATGTAGTGTTAGTGATAAATACTATGGAAAAAAAGTAGAGCAATTACAAAGGCATAGAATGGCCAGGATGAATTTTATTTCTAAGTAAAGTGGTCAAGGTAGGCCTTAGTGACTTGCATAAAGATGTGAGGGAGCTAAAGGGGTTAACCATGTGGGTATCAAGGTAACAGCATTACAGGCAGAGGGAACAGCCAGTGCAAATGCCCTGAAATGTTGCAGAAGAGGGAAATAAGACAGAGAGGTTAGGTAACTTACCCAAGATTTCCCACCCAAAATGCAAACCCAGATCAAACTCAAGTTCATGATCTTAATTAACCACTATTCTGCCGCCTTTCTTAGTCTAGCATCAGATGGTCTGTGGTGTCACAGATGAGTTCCTGAGAGTAAAAATGTACTGAGTACTTTCACCATTGTACAATGGACAGTTACTCTCCCTGCCTAAACAGGTGTAAGGGAGTTGGGTGAAAGGGCTCTGCTCCATCCGAACTCCTTCCAGGGCCCGGCTTACTCCTAATTCTCCACTCCACTCTTTTTTCTTTTCTTTTCTTCTTTTCTTTTCTTTTTTTCTGAAATGAGATCTCCCTCTGTTGCCCATGCTGGAGTGCAGTGGTGCAATCTTGGCTCATTGCAACCTCCGCCTCCTGGGTTCAAGTGATTCTCCTGCCTCAGCCTCCCAAGTAGCTGGGACTACAGGTGTGTGCCACCATGTCCGGCTAATTTTTTGTATTTTTAGTAGAGACAGGGTTTCACCATATTAGCCAAGATGGTCTCCATCTCCTAACCTCTTGATCCACTCGCCTCGACCTCCCAAAGTGCTGGAATTACAGGCATGAGCCACTGTGCCCAGCCCTAATTCTCCCTTCTTTATACCTGGAAAAACCTCTCATTTTGTTCCTACCTGTGCTTCCTCACCATCTAGCAGTGTGACCATGCACATTTACTTAACTACTCTGAACTTCACTGTTTCCTCATCTGTAAATGGTGTCACCTCATGGAGCTGCTGGGAAGGTGAGAGGAGAAAATGTACATCATAATAATAGCTACTTTTTTTTTTTTTGAGTCGGAGTCTTGCTGTGTTGCCCAGGCTGGAGTGCAGTGGCACAATCTTGGCTCACTGCAACCTCTGCCTCCCGGGTTCAAGCGATTCTCCTGCCTCAGCCTCCCAAGTAGCTGGGATTACATGTGCCTGCCACCACGCCCAGCTAATTTTTTTTTTTTTTTTTTTTTTGTATTTTAGTAGAGATGGGGTTTCACCATGTTGGTCAGGCTGACCTTGAACTCCTGACCTCATGATCCACCTGCCTTGGCCTCCCAAAGTGCTGGGACTACAGGCATGAGCCACTGCACCTGACCAATTATAGCTACTATTTATTGGTAATCTGTCATATTCTAGGCACTGTGATAAGCACTTTACACATATTCTCTTAGTCCTTATGACAACCACGTGGCTAGGTACATTAGTAGTGTCCCATTTTAAAGAAGATGAAACTGAGGCTCAGAGAGAAGTGACTTGTCCAGGTCTACAATTAAGAAGTAATACAGTTCAGAGAGGAAGCTAGGAAGGTCTAACCCGATGGCCCAAGTTCTTAACCACTTAGGCTGCCTTATGGCTCCACACTCTGCTATTATGATCAAACAACTAAGAAATGCATGGAATTTGAACTTTCTTAGCTGTTCATGCAGAATAATCTTTAGGATTTTTAGAAGTGGATTTCTAGGGCTTCTCTTGGTCCGTTTGTATCTAAGGGTTTAAGTGCTCGGAATGGTGGCAGAGAAGGGAGAGCTTACCTTCTAGTAGGAGAGAGACAGCTGGTATTTAACACCTAGTGAGCATTTTAACAAGGAAACAAATAAGGTAAGCCTGGAGCAGCTTACTGTGCCAGAAAGTAAGGTAAGACCTCAAAGACGATGAAGACAGGTCAAAAGAACATAGACACCAGCTTACAGGAGACCCCACTGACCTGATCTAGATACATTTTGAGATCGAAGTGAATAATCACAGTAATGGATGACAATACACTGAATGAAATCTCGAGTCCATTCTAATTCAAACAAACAAATAAATACACTCATATAAAAGGAGGAGGGAAAGCTTTTCTTTAAAGTGGAATGCCAACTAATAAATTTAGAAGGAAATAGGCCGGGCGTGGTGGCTCACACCTGTAATCCCAGTACTTTGGGAGGTCGATGTGGGCGGATCACCTGAGGTCAGGAGTTCCAGACCAGCCTGGCCAACATGGTGAAATCCCATCTCTACTTAAACACACACACACACACACACACACACAAATTAGCTGGGCTTCGTGGGCACCTGTAATCCCAGCTAGTCAGGAGCCTGAGGCAGGAGAATTGCTTGAACCTGGGAGGTGGAGGTCGCAGTGAGCCAAGATCGTGCCACTGCACTCCAGCCTGGACGACAGAGGCAGACTCTGTCTCAAAAATAAATAAATAAATAAATAAATAAAAATAAATTTAGAAGGAAATAAAGAGAAAAAACCATTTTGCAAGGTCCACAGCACTAACTGACTCAGGTATGAATCCATGAATGTTAAACTATTGAATGAAAACTTGATGAGAAGCAGAATATTCACAAAGGATCTTTCTACGTATAGTATATATATATAGTTTGCCAAGGGGAAAAATAGTGCCTTCACAATGGAGTGCTCTGGGAGGATCATCTTTGACAAGTGATCAAAGTGAATATTCTCAATAATAGGACAGACTGACATCGTGTGCCTCCTGATACAACAAACTGAAAAGGCTGCCGCATCACTAAGTACTTCTGCTCAAAAACGCAACCCCTAAATTCAGTCACGAGGAAACAGGAAAACAAAACAAAACCAAAGATGTTTCTAAAATAATTGTCCTTGCGGTTCAAAACTGCCAAACTCATGAAAGAAAGAAAGGCTGAGACCTGTTCCGGATTCAAGGACAGTAAGGAGACAAGACAAACACAATATGTGATTCTGAATTGCACCCCAGATTGGAAGAAGAAACTGCCACGAAAGACATTCTTGGACAATTTGTGGAAGTTGCATATGGACTATATACTAAACAACAGTATGTATCAATATTAGATAGAAAGACTGTGTGAGTGTTACATTTCTTGAATGTGATAATGGCATTGTGGTTATTTAGGAGAATGTCCTTATTCTTAGGAGATGCACGCTGGTGTGTTTAGGGTGGTGCTATGATGTCTGCAACTGACTCTCAAATGGCTCAGCCAGCCCTTCAAAAAGATTATATATGCCCACATAGAAAATAAAACATACTTTATCTTCTTTATACTTTTTTAATGGACAGAAATTGTATCTATTTATAGTATGCAACATGATTTTTTGATGTATATACATACATTTTGGAATGACTAAAAATCAAACTAATTAACATATGGAATACTCACATACTTTTCTTGTGAGAACATTTAAAATCTACTTTCTTAGCAATTTTCAAGTATACAATACATTGTTATTAACTATAATCACCGTGTTGTACAATAGATCTCCTAAACTTATTCCTCCTTCTCACCGAAAATAAAGCATATTTGACAAAATGTTAACAATTTTGCCAGGCACAGTGGCTCACGCCAGTAATCCAAGCACTTGGGGAGGCCGAGACAGGTGGATCACCTGAGGTCAGGAGTTCCAGACCAGCCTGGCCAACAAGGTGAAACCCTGTCTCTACTAAAAAAAGACAAAAAAAATTAGCCAGGCATGGTGCCACGTGCCTGTAATCCCAGCTGCTCTGGAGGCTGAGGCAGGAAAATCTCTTGAACAGGGGAGTTGGAGGTTGCAGTGAGCCAAGATCACGCCACTGCTCTCCAGCCTAGGTGACAGAGTGAGACTCCATCTCAAAAAAAAAAAAAAATTAATCCAAATGGATAGACACAGGTTTATACTAGCAATCTGGGCATTTTTTATAGAATTACATTGGTCATAATAACTAGTTAAAAACATAAAATAAATTAGATACCTATAGATAACAATACCATATTATATACCTAAAAATCTGTAAAAAGGGTAGATCTCATGTTAAATGTTCTTACCGGAATTTTAAAAATATGTAAATAAGATAATTGTGAATACTAATAACTGTTATGAAGAAGACAAGATGTAATTGTACATTTTTTTTTAGGGAGGGGGAGACGGAGTCCCGCTCTGTCGCCGAGGCTGGAGTGCAGTGGCACAATCTCGGCTTACTGCAACCTCCGCCTCCTGGGTTCAAGCGATTCTCCTGCCTCAGCCTTTTGAGTAGCTGGGACTACAGGCATGTGCCACCATGCCCAGCTAATTTTTGTATTTTTAGTAGAGACAAGGTTTCACCATGTTAGTCAGGAAGGTCTCGATCTCCTGACCTCGTGGTCTGCCTCCTCAGCCTCCCAAAGTTCTGGAATTACAGGCGTGAGCCACTGCTCCCAGTCAGGAATTATACATTTTTAAACAACTAAAAGACTATAATTGGATTATTTGAAACACAAAGGATAAATGCTTGGGGTGATGGATACCCCATTTTTTCTGATGGGATTATTACCCATTGGATGCCTGTATGAAAATGTCTCATGTGCTCCATAAATATATACCCCTACTATGTACCCATGAGAATTAAAAATAAAAAACTTAAAAACCAAAAATAAAAAATAAAATAAGATGGAGTAATAGGATAGAGCTGATCTCTCCAAATGATAGCAACTAGCTACATTTCTTTAGCTACTTAATTTTAATTTTCAATTTGTTAAAATTAAATAAAACTTAACATGCAGTTCTGCAGTCACACACTTGCCACCTTCTGAGGCTCAGTAGTCTCATGGATAGTAGCCACTGCATTGACTGTTACAGATAAAGAATATTTCAATCGCTGCAGAAAGTTCTGTTTGTTGCACAGTGCTGGTGAGAGTTGTAGGAGTGAGAAGGAAAGAGGAGACAGCAAAGCCCGTCTGAGATGAAGACATCTGGCTGAGACTTGCAGGGTGGGAAGGAGGCACGTCTGTGGGGCAGGAAGATGTGTTTCCGGCAGAGGGGACAGAAGGTGCAGACACACTGAAACAGGAGCACATCTGGAGTCTGAGAGAAAAGAAAGAACAGGATGGTTGGAGGAGGGTGAACAAGAGGGAGGGTGTTAAAGGATGAGGTTGATCAGGTGGTCAGAGTAACACTTTGTACTTCTGCCAGATCATTAAAAGGACTGCAACTTCAACCTGGTACTCCTTAACACTCTCTCCTGGAAGGCAGCCACTGTGCTGCAAGGAAGCACTCTAGGGCAGCCCATGGCAAGATCTCTATGGAGATCCCTACAACTGTGCCCGAGCTCCCAGGTGAAAAGCAGGTGGCTTGAAAGAGGCTCCTTCAGCCTCCAGCAGAGAAACCCAGTTGACCCTGCGTGGAGCAGAGACTCACCATTCCCATCAAGCCCTGCCCAAATTACAAAATCATGAGCAAAATAAACGACTGTGGTTGTTTCAAGATAAATGATACAGAGAAACCCAGCTAGAAAGTGGTGGAGGCGAAGCTAGTCTTGTAGCTTTCAGCTGCACTGCATCAAATAGCCCAGCTTTGCCACATCACAGTTGGGAAACTCAGGCAAATCTCCCTGCAGGTGAGAGCACCTAGCACAACTACAGACACTTAGAATATGCAAATACTACCGCTCGGCTGTTAAAACTCCTCAAACCCCACTCTGAAATGTAAACACACCTTCCTTTATCAACCTTAAGCATTAAACTTGTTACACCTGATCTAATTTGGGGGTTTCTTCTTTAGTAGGTCTCACACTTTACAGAAGTCACCTGATGAGCCTGTTAAACTGAAAACCCAGAATCCCTCTCAGTTCTCCCATTTCCCAGTTTAGGGGTCAAACCCCGGAGTTTGTATTTTAAAATGTTTTTCAGCTTTACTGAGATACAACTGAAGTACACTAAATGGCATATATTGGAAGTGCACAATGTGGTCAGTTCTGACACATGTATACCGCCATGAATCCATCTTCACAACCAAGATTATGAACATTTCCTTGACCGACCGGGTGCAGTGGCTCACACCTGTAATCCCAGCACTTTGGGAGGCTGAGGCGGGCGGATCACCTGAGGTCAGGAGTTCGAGACCAGCCTTGCCAACATGGTAAAACCCCCGTCTCTACTAAAAATACAAAAATTAGCCGGGCGTGGTGGCAGGCGCCTGTAATCCCAGCTACTCTGGAGCCTGAGGCAGGAAAATTGCTTGAACCCGGGAGGCAGAGATTGCAGTGAGCCAAGATCATGCCATTGTATCCCAGCCTGGGGGACAAGAGCAAGACTTCGCCTTAAAAAAAAAAAATTCCTTGACCACCAAAGATGACTTTTGTACCCTTTGTAATCCAGCCTACCTTCCATCCCTTTACCCGACAACCACTGATATGTTTTGTCACTCTATTCGTGCATACTTTAAAAAAATAAAAGGAAAAAAACACTGCACTCCAGCCTGGTGACAGAGTGAGACTCTGTCTCAAAACAAAACCAAAAAAAGGAAACGAAAAAAACAAAAACAAACAAAAAAAACTTTATATATTGAATCCTATCTCATGAACTCTTTTTGTTGTCTAGCTTCCGTCACTCAATACAATGATTTTGAAATTCATCCACATAGTTCACATATCAACAGTTCATTCCTTTTTATTGCTGATTAATACTCCAGTGAATGAATGCCACAGCGTCGAATCACCTGCTGATGGACATTTGGGTTGTTTTCAATTTTGGCTAGGACAAATAAAGCCGCTGTGAACAGCCATGTGTAGTTGGGTACACTTGGGAGTAGAATGACTGAGCTGCATGGCAGATGATGTTTAACTTTTTTTATAAACTGCAAAACCATTTTTGCCAAGTGGTTTTACCTTCTTATGTCCCTTACAGCAGTGCATGAGAGTTCTGGCTGTCCCACATCTTTGCCAACACTTGGTACAGTTTTAAGAATTTTAGCCAGTGGTGTGCTGGACCCAGCTTGCACCAGCTTGTGGGAACCAACTCTATGCATCTTTTCCCAATTCTGGGTTCAGCGACTTCTTGTTGATAGCTTGAAGTCAACCACGGTGGAAATATTTACTCCATCGAAATTGGCAAATGCTACTAATCAGACTTCCTTCACCGCTACTCCACCCAGAACAGCTGTTAATCATTTACCAACATTGATTGCAGCCATTCTAGTGGGTATTTAGTGGTATTTCATTGTCATTCAATTTACATTTCCCTGATGACTAATGGTGTTGAGTAGCTTTTCATGTGCTTACGGGTCATTCTCATACCTTCTTTTGAGACGTATCTGTTGAAATCTTTGCGTATTTTCTCACTGGGTTGCAGACCCTTTTCACTTTCTTAATGGTGTATTTCAAAGCACAAAAGTGTCTTATTTTAATTGAAGTATAATTTATCATTTGTTCTTTTATGATTTGTGATTGTTGTGTTTTATGTAGGAAATGGGATGCAAAAATATTTTCCTATCATTTCTTTTTAAAGTTTTGTTTCTTTTTTAAGTTTTGTGGTTTTAAGTTTTACATTTGAATCTGTAATTAATTCTGATTCAATTTTTATGCATGGTGTGGGATATGTGTCAATATTCACTTTTTTCTTGCATATTTATCTAGCACCATTTGTTGAAAAGTCATCTTTTCTTACAGAATTGCCTTAGCTCCTATGTCAAAACAACTGACCAAATACATGTGTGTCAATTTATGTACTCTCTAATCTGTTGCACTGAGCTATATGTTTATATTTTCACTAATACTGAACTGTCTTGATTACTGTAGTTTTATAGCAAGTCTTAAAAGAAAATAGGGTATATTATCCAACATTTTTTTTAATTGCTTTTGTTATTCTATACCCTTTGCTTTTGTTATTCTACACCCACTTTCTCATGGAAATCAGTTTGTCAATTTCCACTAGAATACTTCCTAAAATTTCTATTGGGATTGCATTGAATCTATAGCTTAATTCGGAGGAAAGCACCATTTTTAACAATATTGAGTCTTCCAAACCAAACAGGACATATTTTTTTCATTTATTTAGGTCCTTCTTAATTTCCCTCAGCATTGCTTTGTAATTATCAGTGTAGAAGTCTTGCATGTCTTTTTTTTTTTTTTGAGATGAGGTCTTGCTCTGCTGCCCAGGCTGGAGTACAGTGGCACAATCTCAGATAACTGCAACCTCTGACTTCCTGGTTCAAGCGATTTTCCTGCCTCAGCCTTCCAAGTAGTTGGGATTACAGGCACATGTCACCACACCCAGCTAATTTTTGTATTTTTAGTAGAGACAGGATTTCACCATGTTGGCCAGGATGGTCTCGATCTCCTGACCTCGTGATGTGCCCACTTCAGTCTCCCAAAGTGCTGAGCTTACAGGTGTGAGCCACCACGCCTCTTGCATTTCTTATGTTAGATTTTTTTCCTAGGTATTTTATGTTAGATTTTTTCCTAGGTATTTAATGTTGTTGCACTATCACACACAGAATTGTTTGCTTAATGTTATCAGTTGTTTGATGTTCCAACATAAGGATTATAATTAACTTTGTATATTAGCCTTGTCTTCTGCAGCATTGCTAAATTCATTTATTAGTTCCAGTAGTTACTTTATAGACGCCCTTGAATTTTCTGCATAAATTATTATAGCACCTGAAAGCAGGTGTAGAGTTATTTCTTCCTCGCCAAATGTTATGCCTTTTGTTTCTTTTTCTTGCTTTATTGCATTGGCTAGATTCTCTAGAATAATGTTGAATACAAGTTGTGAGAGCAGGCGTCCTTGCCTTTTTCTGGATTTCAAAGGAAACGATTCAATCTTTCATTATTAAGAATGATGTGGCCAGGTGCGGTGGCTCACGCCTGTAATCCCAGCACTTTGGGAGGCTGAGGCGGGTGGATCATGAGGTCAGGAGATCGAGACCATCCTGGCTAACACAGTGAAATCCCATCTCTACTAAAAAATACAAAAAAAATTAGCCGGGCATGGTGGCAGTTTCCTGTAATCCCAGCTACTTGGGAGGCTGAGGCAGGAGAATGGTGTGAACCTGAGAGGCGGAGCTTGCAATAAGCTGAGATTGCACAACTGCACTCCAGCCTAGGCAACAGAACAAGACTCTGTCTCAAAAAAAGAAAAAAAAAAAATGACGTTTGCTATAGATTTTTTTTTTTTTTAATAGATGACCTTTAGCAGTTTGAGGATATTCCCTACTATTCCTAGGAGCTATAAGTTTTTATTTTGAATGGGTAGAATTTCTTTTTTCAAATGCTTTTCCAGAATCTATTGAAATCATCCTATGATTTTTTTTACCTTTATTCTGTTGCTTTTTGGTATTACATTGATAGATTTGTTTTATATTATTTTATTTTAGAGACAGAGTCTAGCTCTGTCACCCAAGCTGGGATGCAGTAGTATGATATTGGCTCACTGCAACCTCCACCTCCCGGGTTCAAGCAATTCTCCTGCCTCAGCCTCCCAAGTAGCTGGGATTATAGGTGCCTGCCACCATGTCCAGCTATTTTTTGCATTTTTAGTAAAGATGGGTTTCACTCTGTTGGCCAGGCTGGTCTTGAACTCCTGACCTTGTGATCCACCCGCCTCAGCCTCCCAAAGTGCTGGGATTACAAGCGTGAGCCGCCATGCCCAACTGATAGATTGATTTTCAAATATTAAACTAGGCTTTCATTTTGGGTATTAAATCCTACTTAGTCATGATATATTAACATTTATATATATTGTTGGATTCAATTTTCTATTACTTTGCTAATTTTTGGTGTTTGCTTATAAAAATATTAAGTTTATAATTAAAAAAAATTTGCAAGATTTTGGTGCTTAGGATATACCAGACTTACAAAACAATTGGGAATGATTCTGCCGTCTCTAATTTTAAAAATATTTATGAAATATTATTATTTCTTCCTGAAATGTTTGATAGAATTTACTAGTGAAATCATGTGGTCCTGGAGTATTTTGGGAGGAAAACTTTTTAAGTAACGAATCCAATTATTTAAATAGGTTAGGGCTATTTAGAGTTTATGTTTCTCATGTCAATTTTGATAAGTTCTATTTTTCAAGACGTTTGCTCATTTCATCTAATTTATTAGATTTATTGGCATAAAGGTGTTCATAGTATTTTGTTTTATTTTTCGATTTTATAGGATCTGTGGTAATCATCTGTTTTAAATATCTGATATGAATGATTGATTTTTTTCATGACTTAGTCTAGTTAGGGACTTTTCAGTTTGTTAATTATTTTTAGAGAAAAAGATTTGGACTTTCTAATTTTCTCTATTGTCTGTTTTGTTTCATAAGTTTTTGTCCTTTTGATCATATCTTTCCTTATATTTACTTTTGATTGACTTGTTCTTTTGTCCTATTTTCTTAAGGTAGAAACTTAGGTCATTGACTTTAGACATTTTCTTCTTTTCTAACGTCAGCATTTAAAGCTATAACTTTCCCTTTAAACACTACTTTAGCTGCACCTGACATTATTTTGATGTATTGCATTTGTATTTATCTTTCAGTTCAAAATATGTTATAATCTAGGCCCGGCATGGTGGCTCACACCTGTAATTCCAGCACTTTAGGAGGCTGAGGTAGGTGG
Source organism: Rhinopithecus roxellana (assembly GCF_007565055.1). Taxonomy (NCBI): domain Eukaryota; kingdom Metazoa; phylum Chordata; class Mammalia; order Primates; family Cercopithecidae; genus Rhinopithecus; species Rhinopithecus roxellana. Next base: position 169,055,025 of record NC_044551.1, read on the forward strand.
ATCACCTGAGGTCAGGAATTCGAGACCAGCCTGACAAACACGGTGAAACCATGTCTCTACTAAAAATACAAAAATTAGTTGTCCAAGTTGATGCACTCCTGTAATCCCAGCTACTCGGGAGGCTGAGCAGGAGAATCGCTTGAACATGGGAGGTGGAGGTTGCAGTGAGCCAAGACCGCACCATTGCACTCCAGCCTGGGCGACAGAGCAAGAATCCATCTCAAAAATAAACAAAAAAACCCAAAAGACAAAAAAACAAAAATATGTTGTAATCTTCCTTGTATAATTTTGGTTTTGGTCTATAAATTACTTCAAAATGTGTAATTTAATTTCCACACGTTTGGGGTTTTCCTAGATATATTTTTATTATTAATTCCTAATTAAAGTCAGAAAACACACTTTTTTTGTTTGTTTTGTTTTGTTTTGTTTTGAGACGGAGTCTTGCTCTGTCACCCGGGCTGGAGTGCAGTGGCTGGATCTCGGCTCACTGCAAACTCCGCCTCCCGGGTTTACACCATTCTCCTGCCTCAGCCTCCTGAGTAGCTGGGACTACAGGCGCTCACCACCTCGCCCGGCTAGTTTTTTGTATTTTTTAGTAGAGACAGGGTTTCACCGGGTTAGCCAGGATGGTCTCGATCTCCTGACCTCGTGATCCGCCCGTCTTGGCCTCCCAAAGTGCTGGGATTACAGGCTTGAGCCACTGTGCCCGGCCTAGAAAACACACTTCGTATGATTGCAGTCCTTGTAAACTTTTTAGAACTTGTTTTATGGCCCAGGACATGGTCTATCTTGACATATGTACCATGGGTAATTAACTAGCTGGATGCTTTTAGACAAGTTACTTAATCTCTCTGGTCTCAATTTACTCATATATAAAAGGGGACAATAGAAATAGCACTACCTCCAAAGGTTGTTGTCTGGATTCAAGTAGGTAACATGGAAATCCCTAAGCGCAGCGGCAGGCACATAGTACACATGCCATACATTTAGCTTTTATTATCATCACTCCAAAAGTGAAAACCCTGCTAGCGGCTGAGTTTGTTTTATTCTGGGCTCGACCACAATGTCCTAAAGCTTCTCCATAAAATGGCTAAAACAAAACAGCTACAGGTTCTCTCCTCCAGCCCCCGTTTCTTTTCACGGAATTCTGATCAAATCCAGAATCCCTTTCCGTTGTCCTTGGGGCTCTGTGTGGTCCTGCCTCTGCCTGTCTCACTGACCTCCTCTCTCTCCACTCTCCCTCTGGATCCACCACTCAGCAGCCACAACCGTGTTCCATCTGGTCCTTAAACACCACTAGCAGGAACTTGCCCTGTCTGGGCCTTTGTGCATGCTTCTCCCTCTGCCTGGAAACTTCTCACTTCTCCCATTCTTCGCTACTCACAACTCAGTTTAAATGTGGCCTTCTCCAGGAAGTCTTCCTTGACTGCACAATCTAAACTCAGTCTACTTGATATTATCTTTCATATCACCCTGGCTTTTCCTTCACAGCACTTAGCACAATTTGTACAAGTCCAAGCTCTCCCAGGAGATTGTACACACCAAGAGGGCAGAACTTTAGCTGTTTTGTTGATCCTGTGTCCAGTGCTGTGGCTGCAAATGACAGTAGTCACGTTCATGCACATGTCTATAACCCATGTTTAAATGAGTAAACCTTTGTTCTAAACTCCAGATAGGTGAGCCAGGGCAAATCACTTGACTTCTTTGAGCTTTATTTTCCTCATCTGGAAAATGCCTGCCATCATCCCTCCCTCAAAGTGTTATTGAGAAAAGTTTTCATGTGCTCATGAAAGCCAGAAATATACTCAAACAAGTACACCATTGCATAGAACTAAAAAATGTTTATTGTCACTTGATTGTAAAAGTGGAAAACTAGAAGCAAGTCAGAAGATCAGCCACAGACACCTGATTAATAAATCGCACTCATACAGCAGAGCGCCATGGAGGTGCTTACAAAATGTGTCTCCTCATGATGGAAAGATGTATTAGAGGGAAATAAAATTGAAGAAGACTGTCTCTAGTGAGAGCTGATTTTTGAAGAGCATTTGAAAAAACACGTTTTTGGCCGGCCGCGGTGGCTCATGCCTATAATCCCAGAACTTGGGGAGGTTGAGGCAGATGGATCACGAGGTCAGGAGTTCGAGACCAGCCTGGCCAAGATGGTGAAACCCTATCTCTACTAAAAATACAAAAAAATTACCTGGGCGCAGTGGCAGGCACCTGTAATCCCAGCTACTCAGGAGGCTGAGGCAGAGAACCGCTTGAACTCAGGAGGCGGAGCCTGCAGTGAGCCAAGATGGCGTCACTGCACTCCAGCCTGGGCGACAGAGAGAGACTCCATCTCAAAAAAAAAAAAAAAAAAGAAAAAATACATGTTTTCTCAAACAGGAAACTTCTGACATTGTTTATTTCTTGGGGGTGCGACTGGAAAAGGGGAGACACTTTTCATTTTAAGCCTGTTGGAAATTTTTTACTATGGGCACTTACTGCTTTTGTAAACAATGAGTTCATTCATGTTTAAAACATGCTGGTGACCAGTTGGTGAGCCGCCTCAGGGTAGGGCTCCTCCCCTCGGTCCAGTTGCCTTTTAGCATTGAGCTTCCAGATAATTTTGACAGCACCAAGCAAGGCCCAGAGCTGAGGCCACCACATCACTCTACAGACTGCCCTGTGCTCGTCATTAGAGCCCTGCTCCTGTTCTGTGCTTTGTGCCTGCTTTGAGAAACAAAACAGGCTGGGCGTGGTGGCTCACTCCTATAATCCTAGCACTTTGGGAGGCCGAGGCCGGTGGATCACCTGAGGTCAAGAGTTTGAGACCAGCCTGGCCAACATGGCAAAACCCTGTCTCTACTAAAAGTACAAAAATTAGCTGGGCATGGTCGTGGGCACCTATAATCCCAGCTACTCAGGAGGCTGAGGCAGGAGAATCACTTGAACCCAGGAGGCGGAGGTTGCAGTGAACCGAGATCACAGCATTGCGTTCCAGCCTGGGCAACAGAGCAAAAACTCCATCTCAAAAAAAAAAAAAAAAAGAGAGACAGAACAAACAGAAGCAACCCTTTCTGGGCAGCAAAGGCGGCGGTGGTGGCAGTGGCTGGTGGTCGGTGGCTGGTAGCTTGATTTCCTACCTCAGGCTCCCTGATGCTTGCTGGAAGGGTTCTCCAGAGAGCCCGGCTGCAGCTGGTGCCACGGGCACCAGGTCTGAGGACCAGGCAATAAATCATTAGGAGATCAGCCCACGGATCACTTCCTTTGTGGGGCGCTGCCTGGCACTTCCCAAGAGGAAGAGATTTATCAGCACTTGGCTGGCTGCCCTGCCCTCACGCAATCACGGACTCCCAGTAGGTCACACCGAGCGGCCCCTCCTCCTCAGACACAGGGCTGTGCCTGGAGAGGCCCAAGAAAGCCAAAGAAAAGGCCACGGGCTCAGAAGACAGGGTGAGAAACACTTAGTCAGCATAATCCCTGCCAATCACATCAGGGCTTCTGGTAATACCAAGAGGGGAGCGGGTGAGAAGGTGGATTCTGAATCCGACCGCATAACTCTGCACTGCCCCGAAGGCCCCAGATTGTGCTCCGTGCTCAGCAGAGTGGGCTCGGGCCTCATCTTCCTGTAACCGCAGGCTGGGCCCACTTTGATCTCGCTGTTCCCCTTGCTGCTGTTCACACCAGTACGGCGCCTTCAAGAAGTTATCCCAGGGCAATTTTCCACCTTTGAAGTCCCCGGAAAACCCTGCCAAGAGCTGCTCTGGTGTGAGGATGCTGCAGGGGCAGGCAGCCTGGTGCCACGGCCTCCCGGGTGCCAGAACTGGAACATCCAGACATCAAAGGCGAAGGAGGCAGCGGGGTGATGAGTAAGCTCCACTGCAGGTGTGGCCTCGGCCCCAGAGGCCTTCTCCTCATCTCCCAGTGGTGGCTGAGCAGGACTAGGGAGACGACCCAGGGAGCCTGGAGACCTGGCTTGGGGAAGCCCTGTGGACGCTTCTGGAGGCAGAGACTTCCCTGCCGTTCTGTGCCTGGTAAAGGCACCGACTACTGCAGAGCAAAAGCAGAGTCCAATCCTGGCTCCAAGGCTCCCCTGACTGCGCAGCTTCGGTAACTCCCATCCCCTCTTGGGTCCCCAGTTTCTCCCCAGTTTCTTCTTCCGTCACATGAGAAGGTGGGATCAGATCCCAGATGACCAACTGGCAGCCCATGGGCCACGTCAGGCCCACAGACATGTCTTGTCTGGCCCATAAGTGAGTTTTGTTTTCTGTCTTTGTTTTTCTGTTTTGTTTGTTTGTTTTTGTGTGTGTGTTTTGGGTTTTGTTTTTGTTTTTTTGAGACAGAGTCTCGCTCTGTCGCCAGGCTGGAGTGCAACAGCATGATCTCGGCTTACTGCAACCTCCACCTCCCAGGTTCAATCGATTCTCCTGCCTCAGCTTCCCGAGTAGCTGGGACTACAGGTGCATGCTACGACGCCCAGCTAATTTTTTTATTTTTAGTACAGACAGAGTTTCACCATGTTGGACAGGATGGTCTCGATCTCTTGACCTCAGGTGATCCGCCAGCCTCAGCCTCCCAAAGTGCTGGGATTACAGGTGTGAGCCACTGCGCCCGGCTTTTTAAAAAAATTAGTTGTCAATTATTTCCAACTTGTAAAAATTAGGAGATCCAACACTAATTTCTACTTTTTTTTTTATTCTTTTGCAAAAATCTGGGAAATCTGACAATGCTGGGCCTGCTGTCCAAGAGGGCAGATGTGGGCAGGAGCTGGGTAGCAGCTGCCACCTCTTCAGGAAGCCTAAGTCCCAGTAGTCGACAGTTCCTCCCAGCCTGCTGATTTTGTGACCACTTGAGTTTGGGGCCTCTGAACTACAGATTTCTTTTTTCTTTTTTCTTTTTTCTGGAGATGGAGTTTCACTCTTGTTGCCCAGGCTAGAGTACAGTGGCGCAATCTCGGCTCACTACAATCTCTGCCTCCCAGGTTCAAGTGATTCTCCCGCCTCAGCCTCCCAAGTAGCTGGGATTACAGGCACCCACCACCACGCCCAGCTAATTTTTTAGTTTTTTGTAGAGATGGGGTTTCACCATGTTGGCCAGACTGGTCTTGAACTCCTGGCCTAAGGTGATCAACCCACCTCGGCCACCCAAAGTGCTGGGATTACAGGTGTGAGCCACTGAGCCTGGCTGATTTCATTTTATTTTAAGAGATTTGACCCAGGAGCCCCTATCATGTGTCACACACTCCCCTGGGGAAAAACAGTGAAGCAGGCAGAGGTGACACGACCCTTCCCCTCTTGCAGTCACGGGTTGACTATACGCAGAGGTCTCTCAACGTGTGCCTCATGGGTCCCTCAGAATCTGGTTAAGATGCAGAAAAATGCCCGGGCCCCAACCCAAATCTGCTAAATCAGATCTTCCGGGAGTGGAATCCGGAAGTCTCCATTTTTAGCCAGCTCCCTGGAGGATGCCTGAGCCACATGAAAGCTCTTGCAGTCATGGGGGAAAGGATCATCCCCAGTGACTTGCAGCTGTGAGTCCATGGGTCTAGTGCATTCTCTGGGGCCTGGAGTGGGGAAGGAATCAGTGCTTACTGAGCCACCTCCAGCTTCCAGGCACTGTGCTAAGCCCTTTCCATACCTCATTTCATTTCATCCTCACAACAAACCAGGTACTGTTATTACCACCGTGAAACAGGTGGGGAAACTGAAGCATGAGGAGCTTGAGTAACGTGTGTTAGATCACACAACCAGTAGTGGCAGAGCTGGAATTCCGACCTGGGACTGACTCCAAAGTTCTTGCGTAAGAACACAGCTGCCACTCTCGCCCTTCTTCAGCCGAGACCAAGGAGGGAATTCTGACTGAACACAAATCAGGTTAGGGAAGACTGGTACTGACCTGTAACAGGTCAGTCTGTGCCATGGCATGGCGAGATGAAGTGGAGAACCCATGTGGCATTGGAATCTCGGATCATCGTCTCCACGAAGCCCGCCTTCTGAAGCACTCCAGGGACTCACGGCTCTGGGCTTGTTGCTCAGTGTCATGTGACAGTAAGTTTGGGCCGAGGCCATTTGTAAGGTGAATTTAGTGGCTGACTTTGAGTGGCTTCCATCCAGATTCACAGAGGTTGGGCCACTCTTCCAGAGAACCTGAAATGAGAACCCGATTTCAGAACCTGAGAACCTCAGAACCTGAGCCCCGTCAGCTTTTGCCAACAAACTCCATGGTTTTGTTGTTGTTGCTGCTGCTTTGTTCGCTTGTTTTTGTTGTTGTTGTTGTTGTGTAATGAATCTTCTTGCCATTGGCTCTTTCTCTGCCTTTATTCTAGGTTTGTACCAGGCACATCTCCAGAGTTGTTTTTCTTTAGAAAAACATCTTGGTTCCAACGAGAAAACAAATAAAGAAAGCTAGAGTCTTAAAAAGCGAATTCAGAAACCAATCAATTGACCAGATCATTATCTGGGCGGGGCAGAAGGGGCAGGGGAGGGCCGTGGTGGTGAATAGAGAAGAACTTTTCATAGCTTTCCTTTACAGCAAAATCCAACACGGGTTATCTCTTCCCAAAATATTGGTGATGGTCATAAAGTAACCCCCGAGCCTGGAATTCAGTTTGGTATTCACAAAGCTGTGTATCTTTGTACAGGTTGCTTCCCTTCTCTGAGCCTCAGTTCCCCTATCTGGAAATCTTGTTAGATAGTTTCTAAGATCATTATAGTTCTAACATTCTGTGAATTTAGTGCCTGGTACACACTAAGTGGAAGGCAAGAGAAAGAAAGGAAAGGAAAGGTGAAGGGAGGGAGAAATCAATTTGCGAAAGCTGTCTTTCATAGAGACAAGAATGAGTGTCTTGGCCGGGCGTGGTGGCTCAAGCCTGTAATCCCAGCACTTTGGGAGGCCGAGACGGGCGGATCACGAGGTCAGGAGATCGAGACCATCCTGGCTAACACGGTGAAACCCCGTCTCTACTAAAAATACAAAAAACTAGCCAGGCGAGGTGGCGGCGCCTGTAGTCCCAGCTACTCGGGAGGCTGAGGCAGGAGAATGGCATGAACCCGGGAGGCAGAGCTTGCAGTGAGCTGAGATCTGGCCACTGCACTCCAGCCTGGGCGACAGAGCGAGACTCCGTCTCAATAAAAAAAAAAAAAAAAAAAAAAAGAATGAGTGTCTTTTCTAGCTCCAAGGACACTGCCTCTATCTCCTCAGCACATGCTGAGTTGAATTGTTGATAATGTAATAAGCTCTGCCTCATTCTCCCTTGAAATACCACCTTTTAGCCTGTGTTGTCCCAGAAGAAAATGAGTCAGTCAGAGAATTTAAGCAAGAGTGCTCTTTAAAAAGGACATGTAGATGGTTAATTGCAGTCAATTAGACCTGTTGTCTTCGTAGCTGGGTCTCCAGATAAGAGAAGAACGGGAACCACCCAAAGGTTACTCATCTCTGGCAAGGAAGCCCTAAGCTGCGCCATTTGACAGCGGCATCCAGGAAGTGCGGGAGCATCCATTCCTGTCTCCAGGGAGGGTGGCCTCTTCATCCCTGACCTCAGCAGCAAGACTTTCTCCCCACCAAGAGGAGCGAAGTTCAAGCACTTTCTCCTCGCCGCTGGATAGATGAGACACAAATCATAGCTAAAATGATGGCATGGCAGGGATGTGGGACAGCAGGAGACACTGTTCTCAGGGAAATGGTTATTTTGGGCATTTTGCGGAATGCTTTGAGGAAGCAACTGCTCCTAAGAATATTGTTATGTCTAAGCTATTTCAGACAAACCCTGGAAAGTTTCTTCACACGGTGATGTCAGTTAGGTCCTATCGACCTCTTCAAATGAAGCTCAAATTACCTGTTCTAACCCAAGTCCATACCTGGTGGAAATCTAGTGCTACCCCAGATTCCTGCCAACCTCCACGTTATGGAGATTGGCAACCAAATTTATATGTTGAAGTCCCAGCCCCCAGTACCTTGGAATGTGCCCTTATTTGGAAATAGGATGCTGTAGATGTAATTAGCTAAGGTACAGCCACATCCGAGTAGGGTGAACCCCTAATCCAATATAACTGCCATCCTTATTAGAGAAATTTGGAGATTGCCCCACCCCTCGAACCCACACAAACAGGGACAATGCCATGGGAAGATGAAGGCAGAGATTGGGATGGTGCTGCTGCAGGCCAAGGAATGTTAAGGACTGCCAGCAGCCCCCAGAAGCTAGGCAGGAAGCATAGAACAGTTCCTTCCTCAGAACCCTCAGAAGGAACCAACCCCACCAACACCTTGATCTCAGACTTCCAGTCTCCAGAATTGTAACACCATACATTGTGTTGTTGAAGCCACTGTCTTGCAGTTTGTGGTATTTCGTTATGGGAGCCCTAGCGAATTGATAACACTCTGCCCCTTCTGAGGAGATGGTGTGATGGGAGCTTTGGTTCTCCAGGACCCGCCGCCGGAGCTCTCTGCCTCTTTCTGTACCTGCTCAACACAAAAGTCAAACTGGCCTCCTCTTTGCCTGACCCACTGCTGGGCACTCACATAAAGCATACGTGAACTTACCAAATGTTTGAGGGGGATGCAAGTCAAGGCCACTCCTGCAGTGCACACTCTCCATCATCCCTGATGACTCAGACTCTCCTCCTTCACTCTCTCTGTTCCCAAAGCTCCTGGAAGCTCAAATTTCTTCTGAGCTTGCTCCATATTTATTTTTTTACAGAGCAGTTTCCCATATCCTCTGAGAATTTGCCACCTGCTGCCACTGAGCCCCTGAAGGAAAACCCCTTGCTCCAAAGCTCTTTTCAACATATTTCTCTAGGCACAGCTATTTTCTTCCTCATTGTCACAAAACTTTTTTAAAAAATTAAATTATTGTCACTGTCATTAAGACAAAAAAGATACTGACTATACTAGTTTTCTATTGCTGCATAACAACTTACTACATATTTAGTAGTTTAAAACAAACACACCCATGTATTTTCTTACTATTTCTGTAGGTCCAGAATCCAGGCACCACTTAGCGGGATTTTCTGTTTAAGATCTTCTCAAGATGGCAGTCAAGGTGTTGACGGGCTGTGTTCTCATCTGGAGGCTTGATGGGGAAGATTTCACTTTCAAACTAACTTGGGCTGTTGGCAGAATTCATTTCCTGGTGGTTGGAAGAGGGAAGGCCTCAGCATTTTGCTGGCTGTGGGCCAGAGGGTGCTCTCAGCTCCCAGAGGCCGCTTCTCCTTGCCATATAGGCTTTCCAACATGGCTGTTCACCTCATTAAGCCAGCAAAGAGAGTCTCTAGAGTGAGTCAGTTAGCAAGACGGAAACTTTCACAATGTAAGGTAATCATAGGAGTTATATTTCATCACTTTTGTCATATTTTCTTGGTTAGAAACCAAAGGTCCCACCCATACTTAAAAGGAGAGATTTACACAAAGGTGTGAGAGTTAAGGATCACTGGAAGCCATTTTAAAATCTGTCTGCAAGTCACAATGCAGCAGGTACACTCCGCTGCTCCCCGGCAGCCAGCCCACCCCCCGCAGCTCCAGGGGTAAGCCTGATTGGTCCAAAGGTAACCCATGCTCTTTTCCATGATTGGTTTAGGAATGAGCATGTGACCCATCTCCAGCCTATGATGTGAGAAGTGTACTGAGCAACTTCTTCAGGGTTCTTGCCCCTAAGACAGAACTAGGAAAAATGATGGTTTCTTTTCTTCCTCAGGATGTTTTAGTGTTTAGATGGAACCCTGGATCTGCAGCAGCCATCTTGCTACCAACTTGAGGATGAAGCCAGCCCTAAGGATAGCAGACTGGAAAGATGGAAGAAACATGGAAGAAACCTGGGTTCTGATGTGATTATTTGGCTGCTGAATCAATTGTACCTAAAGCTCACTCTGTTTTACCTTGAGTTAGGGTTGCCGTTGCTTGCAGCTAAATGCATCTTCTTTTTTTTTTTTTTTTTTGAGACGGAGTCTCACTTTGTCACCCAGGCTGGAGTGCAGTGTGGCGCAACCTCAACTCACTGGTACCTCCACCTCCCAGATTCAAGTGATTCTTGTGCCTCGGCATCCCAAGTAGCTAGGATTACAGGCGTGTGCCACCACGTCCGGCTTATTTTTGCATTTTTGGTAGAGAAGGGGTTTTGCCGTGTTCCCCAGGCTGGTCTCGAACTTCTGGACCTCATGTGATCCACCTGCCTCAGCCTCCCAAAGCGCTGGAATTACTAGCAAGAGCCACCACACCCAGCCTGAATGCATCTGAATATAACATGACTCTCCTAGAGGAAAACCTGGAACCCAGAGCACCTGAATAGTAAATCTTAATTATATCAGTGAGGAGTAGTTAACTTAGCCAAGTTTCCATTGAATATAAAAAACTGTAAAATAATGTCAGTTCTAGACAAGAACTGAAAAGTAATGTCAGTATTCTACAATGTGTAATTCATAGTTGCTACATGTAATCAGGCTTGGCCAGTTGTTTCCAGGAAGACAGCACCCTCATTTCTGAATAAGGATGACCATTTTCCACTAATCCAGAGGTAAAATAGTCATTGTAACTGCACTGAAATTTGCTATATCAAGTGAGACATGAAGGTAAATGTCATTGGCTCAGAGGAATTAGTCTTTTCCAGTATTTAAAGGAAGGGAGAGAAACTAATGCCTATTGTGTGCCTTCAAAGTTTCTGCAATGTGCCGGTATCCACATGTTTCCAATTATTCCTCACAACACCATGCAAAAGTTATTTTGCCTATTTTGCTGATCAGGGAACTGAGACTCACAGAGTGACACCACACCTATCAGTATTTCAGGTTTTGGGGGAGGGTCCAGAGAGCAAGGGGGAAGCTGCTAATTGCTTGTTGGTTCAAGAGAAATGTTATCTCAGTAGACTAATGTATGGACTTTCTGATGTCAGAAAATGCAAACTATGTAGCGTAACCTGTTTGCCATTTTTTCTTTGTATCCGCAAACTGACAGTAAAATATATTGCACAAGTATTATAAATCTGTTCAGTTCAAGTGCCAGAGAACATTTACTCTGCTTCCTTCATGAGGTAATTCAAAACTTTATTTTTAATATTTATTGAGTGTCTGAGTAGGCAAACTGCTGTGCCGTTCTATGGGGAATTTCAGATGTGTTGTCTGTGTGTGTGTGTGTGTGTGTTTTCTGGTTTTGATTGTTGATGTTTTCTTGATTTTTTTATTTGACAGGAGCATCTTTAGATATTTATTTTAGAATTCATACATACATAGTTCACACATACATAATTCATACATACATATAGTAAAAAGTTCAGACAGTTTTAAAATATAGTGATGTGTAAATCTCCCCTCACCTGTGAGCCCCAGGCATTCAGCTTCCCTCCCTAGACGCAATTATTGTAGTCAGTTCAAAGCTTGTTTGTGCACACACAAACCTCTGTGTATCTCCTCTACACGCACCCAGAAGAGCATACTATACATGCCCTAGACTGTTATGTTTCTTTGAATGACTACGATGTAATTTATTAATCCAGTTCCCTAATAATAGGCATTTAGGTACTTTTCATGTTTTTCTCAATGTGTAATTATACGATTAAAATTCTTGGGGTTTTTTTTTTGGTTTTTTGGTTTTTTATTAAGACTTTCGCTCTGTTGCCCAGGCTGGAGTGCAGTGGCGCGATATCAGCTCACTGCAACCTCCGCCTCTCATGTTCAAACAATTCTCGTGCCTCAGGCTCCCGAGTAGCTGGGATTACAGTCGCCCACCACCACACCCGGTTAATCTTTTTGTATTTTTTAGTAGAGACAGGGTTTCACCGTGTTGGCCAGGCTGGCCTCAAACTCCTGACCTCGAGTGATCCGCTGCTCTTGGCCTCCCAAAGTGTTGGGATTACAGGCATTAGCCACGGCAAAAATCCTTGTATTCACGCCTTTGCCCATGTTTGCAGGTATAACTGGGAGATAAAATGCTACAATTGCAGGGTCCAGAAAAAAGCACATTTTAATTTTAACAACTGTAACCCAGTTGCCTTCCAAAGAGGCTGTACACATGTTTCCCTGTCTCAAACAGTGGTGAGCATGCCTGCTCCCCTACCAACTCACCAACTCAGAGTATTATCAGGCTTCTCATCTCTGCCAATCTGATAAGTACAAAGGGCATCTCTTGTAGTTTCGATTGCATTTTTCTCATTATGAGATTGGGCAGCAGACAACCTCTTTTTTTTTTTTTTTTGAGACGGAGTCTCGCTCTGTGGCCCAGGCTGGAGTGCAGTAGCGCGATCTCAGCTCACTGCAAGCTCCGCCTCCTGGGTTCACGCCATTCTCCTGCCTCAGCCTCTCAAGTAGCTGGGACTACAGGCGTCCGCTGCCACGCCCGGCTAGTTTTTTGTATTTTTAGTAGAGACGGGGTTTCACCATGTTAGCCAGGATGGTCTGGATCTCCTGACCTCGTGATCCGCCCGTCTCGGCCTCCCAAAGTGCCGGGATTACAGGCTTGAGCCACCGCGCCCGGCCTGACAACCTCTTTAAAAGTCTTATTTTGCTCTGTGTTTTAATCTTAAAATAACCTAATCCTCTTAGAAGTAGGTAGGGTCAGATCTTCAATCTGGATGGATTTACGTAATGGGTCTATGAAAGGGATAGAAAGTTGGTCAAAGCGGGGTGAGGTGGGGGAATCATGCTAAGTCAAAGGCCTCCCCTCAGGGGCCCCTAGCCCATCCCTGATCCCTCACCCTTTGCAGAGCATGTCCAGAGCTGCCACTGCCCTGTGCCTCCACCCCACAGCCCAGGGCGACACCCTGACCTGGAAAGTCAGGCCTCTGGACCTCCTCAGGGAGCTCAGGGATCAGATGGGCCGATGGAGGTTACTGTGGCCGGGAGCACTGGGTCTTGAGTATGTGGGTGGACCTTTCCCGCAGCCCCTGACCACGTCTAACCACATGGCCTCTCCACTTTGATAGCGGCGAGAAGAGTAGCCTCTTGCTTTTGCATGTTTTCCTAATCATAGCGTGCTTTCTTGTCTGCTATTTCATTTGACTTTTTTCAACCAGCCGCTGAGGTGGGGATTATTAGCACACCCTTTACAGATGAGGAAACTGAAGCCCAGAGAGCTTTGGCAACCTGCCCAAGGTCACACAGTCAGTGAAGGAAAGGGCTGAAATCAAACCAGGCCTGTCTGACTGCAAGGCAGGATCTTATAGCTGCCTCCTGTGGGTAGGTCCGGGACCCAAGTTGTCTCCATCCTGCGGCTCAGGTGCAAGGAGAGCCGCCCTGGGCCACCTGGGGAAGTCTGACCAACGTGCCAGACCCTCACAAAACAAAGGTAAGGCCTGAGCCTTCCCCCTGGCCCAGGTCTTTCCTGTCCAGTGCATCCCTGAATGCTCCCAGTACTCTGGAAAATGGGGATTCATGCTGCCATTTTAATTGGAACCCAATCTGTTCTGACTTCAAATCTAGTGCTCCTTCTCCATCCACCCACCCTCCCTGAACCATGCACAGGAAATGGAGAGATTTTCCTAATAAACGAGTCAGTTACTACAGTGCATGTGCTACACAACCACTGCCCGCGTTGCCTCTCCCCCCAGGAGGGAAGGGGACTCCTGAGAGGCCCCGGCAGCGTTATCTGGGCAGAGAAAGTGAGTTTGAAGACCTCACACTCCATCTGGACTTTATCAGCTCCTTTCCTGGGTAGGATTACAGCAAACGATTATCTACAGATCTGGAGCCAGCAGGGACTTTGAAGGCCCCAATTGCCAAGGGGGTGGTGAAATGGGGGAAGGGCTGGAGACACAGGAGATGAAAAAGCAGTGCAAGCATCTTATCTTCCTCCTGAAATCAAACAGGCTGGGCCTGGGCAGGGAGGGAGAGGTACCCTGTCTGTGAGGCTGACAGTCTGTAGCCCTGGCTGGCCACAAAAGATAGAGAGAGAACCAGATGAAGGCCCTCCACTGTCTTCTCCTGATCCTCTCTCCCTCCTCCTCATTTCTTTTATTCATTAATTCATTCACTTCTGTCTTTCAGCTTGTTAGTTACAATACCTGACATGTTCTGAGCTCTCCCACCGAGCCAAGGACTTAGCATCTATCCCCTCATGTGGTCCTCACCATGACCTTCTGGGAGAGGTGCCAGAATTAGGCCCATTTTACAGATGAGGAAAATGAAGCCCCAGAGGCTAAGTAATAGGATGAGCCTGGGATCACGCAGCTAGTAAATAGTAGGGTCTGGCTTCTTTTAAACCTGTGTACATTTATTCTTCCATTTCCCACTGCCTGCCTGCTCTCCTCTCATAATTCATTTGTGTATTCAGTTTTCCATATGCCCATTACTTGTTCATTTTGAAGTTTCTTCTCTTCTTGCTTATGCATTTCTTCTGTCCCTTCCTCCCTTTCTCCTGTCTCTTCCTTCCACGACCACGTGCGGAGCCTACTGTGTGCCCTGTCACCCTACCATCAGGACATGGGGCTCCTGACAGATGACTGCTGGGGAGGGATATGTGACACTACCTCCTCTAGGGTCAACCTCCTAAAATGAGGCTTTTGGCCTGTGCCTCCCTAGGCCTGATTTGTCCCTGTGTTTGCCAAAAATTCTAGGCTTTGACAATCTCTTTGTGAAGATGTCTCAGCCAAGCAAGTCTTGAGACTCAATTGGTGTGGGAATAAAAATGGCCTGGGGCAGCCACTTCTCACACTTTCCCCTAAGCAAGGCTCTTTCTGTGCTTGCTGTTCTGTCATCCATTCCTTCAGCAAACATCAATAAGGACCCATTATGGGCAACCTTGGGGCCCACTCCCATCCTCTAGCTGTCTCTGATTTCAGACCTCCCTAGCTCTAGAAAAGTCACTCCTAGAGGGCAGGGAATTGGCATCAAAGGACCTGTTCACAGCCTTGGGCTCCTTCATTCATTCACCTTTTCTCCTAGCACCTAACACAGGGCCTAGCTTAGACTAAAGGCTAATAAATACAGGATCAAAAGGCAGTGAACCATCATTCTTCGTCACTCTCCAGGAGCTGGCCCACTCACTGTGCTAGACATTGCACTGGATATAGTAGCCCCGCATCGTTGTATCACTCTCATTTCTAGCTGGAGAAGTACCCCTCCTTTTCTAGGTGCGGTTATGGGGTCGCTGTCACCCAAAGTGCCCGCCACTCACCTCGTAGGCTTGGGTGGGTATGTGATCTCAGCTAGAACAGTCGAGGTCTCTCTCCCTGGACTTGGAATTGTAAGCCAAGTGATGCAGAGAAAGAAAAAACACAAGCCCTTGGAGCCCATCGCATCCCATCACTGATGAGTTCTGGCCCTCAGGAGCCCCAGAGAACTCCAGTTTCTGCCCTTTTCCGAATGTGCCTGTCTGTCCACTTTATGGCTGCTCAACATCCCTCCAGTATGTTCCTTCTCCCCTTGGCCAGTAAATGTCTGTTTCCCCGCTTGCAAATGACAAATCCTAAATGATGCCCCAGAGCATGGTTTCCAAGGTCAGCTATTGGAGTCTGACCAGAAATGCTCATTCTGCCGCATCAGTGTCTTGGCTATTGCCTTTTTGGAACTGCTCTGACCTCTCCTCTTTCCTTCCTGCAGCACCACCTCTCTCAGCACCAGAGAGCTCCTCCAGGAGCACTTCCTGCCATGTCTGCCTTCGCCAGGAAGACTGGACACAGCAAGATGATCTTTCAACTTTGGGTCCAAAGGCCCTCAGTGGATGTACAATAGGTACATGAGGCCTCAGCCTCCCGAGTAGCTGGGACTACAGGCGCCCACCACCTCGCCCGGCTAGTTTTTTATATTGTTAGTAGAGACGGGGTTTCACCGTGTTAGCCAGGATGGTCTCAATCTCCTGACCTCGTGATCCGCCCATCTCGGCCTCCCAAAGTGCTGGGATTACAGGCTTGAGCCACCGCGTCCGGCCTGAACTGAACATTTTTTTTTTCATTTCACCGTCACGTGGATTTTCCCAGTTTAGGAGCATCTATTTGTCTTGATAACATTTGGAACAAAATGAAAAAAATTGGACTTTGAAGAGATCTTCAGGTGAATTACACATTTAAGTCAGATTGTCCATGTCTTTGTCCCATGTTCGATAATTCAAGCTGTTAGGAGCCCTCAACTTTGTACATATATTTCCTTCCTATCTCTGCATCTTCATACCTGGTACTTACTGTGGAATTTGAAATGCTTTTGCGACTGGAAGCAAGAAAGACGGGAAAAATACAACAAGTTAAAGGGGATTGGATGGTTCAGATTTGGTTGATGAATGAGGTGGTTTAGAGGCATGTCTTGTAAGAGATAATTTTCTATGTGCCAGGTACTATTTACGAATCCCACATCATCTTATTAACGCTCATAACAAGCCTTGGGGATAAATAGATTATCATCGCCATTTCACAGATTAGGAAAGTGAGGTTTCAGGAGTCAGTTGCTCAAGGGTCTCCTGCTAGTGAAAGAGGCGTCTATCCAAATAGTCTGAATGGCCTGTGCATGTGGGCATGTGCCACGCAAGCCAAGCGCAGGGAGGATGAGAAGAGGTGAGCAGAAAGCCAGCTGGGATGAATGAAGGACCTACTATGTGAAGGCCCAGGGTCAGATATTTTATTTTCTTGATTGCATTTCAGCCTCCCTGCAGCCCTGTTTTACAGATGAAGAAACTGACGCTCCAAGAGCTGGAGAAGGTTGCCCAGGGTCCTATGGAGAGAAAACTCAAGGTCTGGCTGTTCCACTACTCTGAGACAGCGCCCCCAGTGGGCACCCCACCTTTACAAGGAATCGAAGGTAAGTGAGGACTTATCCCCTGAAACAATTAGTATACTTACCTCTTTGTTACATATTCCCACTAAAGGTCTGCAGCTCCACCCAGCTTGAATATCAGGAGAATGTCAACAAAATCTGGCCCGAGGCTCACAGAATCCAAGAAACATGCCAGCCCCTCCACGGTTGGAGAGTGATTCACAAATGTGTCTTTAAGGATTTTCCCAGGTCGGGCATAGTGACTCACGCCTGTAATCCCAGCAGGCTGAGGTGTGAGGATCACCTGAGGTCAGGAGTTTGAGACCAGCCTGGCTAACGTGGCGAAACTCCGTCTCTGCTAAAAATACAAAAATTAGGCAGGCGTGGTGGCGTGCACCTGTAGTCCCAGCTACTTGGGAGTCTAAGGCAGGAGAACTGCTTGAACCGGGGAGGTGGAGGTTGCAGTGAGCTGAGATCATGCCACTGTACTCTAGCCTGGGCAACAGAGTGAGACTCTGTCTCAAAAAAAAAAAGAAAAGAAGAAAAGAAAAGAAATAAAAAGGACTTCCCCATCGTCAGGGCAGAAGACAAACCCAGGTGACTCTGAGTCTGCACAGAAAAGGCAAGGGTGACCAAGCGTGAGGAGGTTAAGCACCTGTTGCTTTCAGCTCAGGTCCTGGCCACAGCCCTTAATAAGAACAAATCTCTCGGATTGTTGCAACCTTCAATATGCCTGTGCCTATAGTGCCTGACCAATAAGAAGTGCTTACACAGTAGCTGTTATTATTGTAAAGACAGTGCAAAGAGTTAAGGTAGGCTGGTGGTTCAGCTGAATCTGAGTTGCATCTTGTAGGCCATGTATGTGAAAGAAGGACAGGCCGGGAGGGGGAACAGAGTGAGTAAAGCCCAGATGCAGGGGCACAGAAAAGCAGGGAGGAGTTAAGCTTGGGGCAAATATCCTAAATGAAGGGGAATAAAAGGAAACAAAGTTGGCAAGTTGCACCGGGGCCACGTCTTGGAGTTGTTTGAGAACATGTCCAATGAGGCTGCATTTAACACCAGCCACTCGCACTCCCACCCCAAAAGCAGGAGTATCACATCCACATACCACATGTGCAATTCCTTACTTTATATCCTCCTTTAAGATAAATCTACCCTCCCTCTTTTTTAAGCATAAGAGCATTTATTCTAAAAAGAAACTTTTGGCCAGGCGCAGTGGCTCACGCCTGTAATCCCAGCACTGTGGGAGGCCTAGGCTGGTAGATCATGAGGTAAGGAATTCCAGACCAGCCTGACCAACATGGCAAAACCCCGTCTCTACTAAAAATACAAAAATTAGCCGGGAGTAGTGGCACGTGCCTGTAGTCCCACCTACTTGGGAGGCTGAAGCAGAAGAATTACTTGAACCTGGGAGGCGAAGGTTGCAGTGAGCTGAGATCACACCACTGCACTCCAGCCTGGGCAACAGAGGAAGACTCTGTCTCAAAATAAATAAATAAATAAATAAATAAATAAATAAATAAAATAAAAGGAAACTTTTGCTCACTAATGGAAATGGAAGTGGCACCTGTCACAGGCAGAGACAAATTGTCAAAGTAAACAACTTTTAAGTCTCGCTAGACACTCCTGCCCCAGCAGAATCTGGTCAAAAGCTAGGTCAGCAAATTTCAGAGGCAGTATTAAGGACTAAGTAGCAACAATCCGGACTTTCTTTTTAGGTCCCCACAAAGACTAACAGAACGTTGAGAAGGAGTGTTAGTCACATCTCCAAACTGCAAGAGGCCAGAAGATAGTGAGGGGTCCTTCAAACAATCTAAAAACCTGAGACCCCAATGTTGGAAAAGAGAAGGAAGGGAATGAGTTAAAGTGCCAGTTGCTCCCTCCTCAGATAGCAGGGCCCTCGATATCCCTAAGATGTCCCCTTCTTCTTTCATCCTTCCCTGAGTCCAGCCTCCCCGCCTCCCCCAGGCTGGCTTGCCTGATTTTGTGAGATGTTCAGCCTGCTTAAAGTGTAATTCTGTATTTCTGATTCTATCTGTGTTCCAGGAGGCATTATCTTTATCTCTGTAATAGCTTCTGAAGCAAAAACATTTTACTGGGTAAAAGAGCAAGGAATGGGCATGACCTGGTGCTGATTTAAAGCAAGATTCCAGGCCAGCCCCAGAGCCCTCTCTAAGCAGCCTCCCTCCTTTCTGCTGTCTAAGAAAACAGCTCCTAATAGCCATGGTATCATCTTGTATCTCGTATTTACACAGCACTCTGCACGCATTCATTTATTCAGCGGACATCCATTGAGTGCCAATTATGTGCCAAGTCTTCTGGGTGCTGGCAATCAGCAGTGAACAAAGACCCGTGAGGTTCTTGCTCTACTTGGGAAAACAGGCAATAAACTCTGAAACAAGTAAATAAACATGATCATGATGAGGCTACTGAGAAAGCAATGTGGTAGCAGCGTGACGATGGTGTGCCACAGGAGACAGGTGGCAACATCAAAAAGGTAGACTGCCCCCGCCCTCTGAAGAAGTGGCATGTGAGCAAGAAGGAGCCAGTCAATGGAAAGCTCTGAAAGCAGAGTCTAAAAAAAAAACAGGGCTCAAAGAAGATGTCTGCATTTCTGCCAGAGGGGGCAGAAGGAAGATAATGGTGCTCTCAGGAGACTGTGGAGGCAGTACAGGTGACAGGGAGCAGGGAAACGAGAATTTTCCACTGGCCACAGTAGGTTTGCCACATCCATCAGACACTCAAGTGTGTTCTTGCTCTTCTCAACAACTCATAAAGTAAGGATGATCAGTGTTTCCCATTTTACAGACAGGAAAACTGAGGCTCGGGAAGGCTACCCAGGTACATAGGGGCAGTGGTGGGATGTGAATCTACGTTTTAGGATGCTGACGTCGGCGCTCTCCCACCTGCCTCATGCTAGAGCAGTGTCCAGACACAGAGGTGGCAATGCAGCAGCTCAAGTGGCAGCTCCAGCACCCCAGGTGTTTTTTTTTTTCATTCTACATGGGTTTGGAAAAACTCATTTGAGCTAGCGATCGACTCTTAAATATAAGCCTTCACTCAAAAATCTGGCTGTCTATCCTCTGAAAATATTTGAAGACCTGGTCATAGTGGGACCATGATTTGAATGACAGCAATGGGCTGGAGCAGTATCTCCGCCCACCTGGAGAGAGGGATGGGCACTCTGTCTTTCCACAGCTGCCGCCTCTCCCGATTGCTTGCCTCAGGCCCCTTCACTCCTCTCCATTGCATTCATGGCCTCCGTATCAGCCGGCAGTAGTGGCTTTGAGAGCCCAGCTCTCTAGTGATGAAACATGTGGGAAGATCCACAAAGCCCAGCAAACGAGGAGTGACCAGAGGAATTGAGTTACAGTTCCTCCCTAGAACATTTTCCTGCCTTTCTGATGTGATCACTTTGCGCAAACAGTAGGAAATGTTCAGAAGAGCTGTTACAAGGCCGTGATTAAGAGGTCAGGCCTGGTTCTTAATTCCAACTTCAACAAGTCCTCTCTGTGGGACGTGGGCAGGTTCTAAAACCTCAGTTTCTTTATCTGTAAAGTGCAAATAATAA
Source organism: Rhinopithecus roxellana (assembly GCF_007565055.1). Taxonomy (NCBI): domain Eukaryota; kingdom Metazoa; phylum Chordata; class Mammalia; order Primates; family Cercopithecidae; genus Rhinopithecus; species Rhinopithecus roxellana. The sequence continues at coordinate 169,075,242 of NC_044551.1, forward strand.
TAATGCCTGCTTTGTAAGTAGGATTAGGGGAAACAGTAATTTAGGTAGCGTGCTTGGAATGATGCTAGTTTCATGGTGAGTATCCAATAGATGGAGCTGTAGTTGTCTTTCTTACCTTAGAAAGCAGCTGATTCTCCCATGTTGTGATGGTGTTTGTGCAGTTCCTCTGGAATTCTCTCCTTTCTTCCTTAGGAGAGCATTTTCTCAATGTTCTTCTTTATCTTTCTCCAAATACAAAGACAAATCTAAGAGGGAAAAAAATCTTCAAACTGGGTCCCAGATACTCAGCTTCTTGTCAATTCTCATTAGGGTTTAAAAGCTCAGTCTCCCGCATATGCCCAAATATAAAGCAATGCCTTCCATTCCTAATTCGAGGAACCAAAAAAAAACATGTGGGTGGACCTGGTTGAATATATAAACTTTTAGGGATGGCGATAAACTAGGCAAAGGCCTGCTTATTCAATGTATTAGCTCAGTTGTGCAATGTAGAAGTAAACAGAAAATTACTTACAATTTTATAATAATATTCATTTAGAAACATCGCTTTTCTCCATATACACATTGCAATGGAGTAAACAGCTTTACTCCGTTTTTTGCCACACATAAGGAGGCCGAGGAGGGAAGATTGCATGAGGCCAGGAATTCAAGGCTACAGTGAGATACAATTGCACCACTACACCTCATCTCTAAAAAATAAAATAAAATAATTTAAAAATGTTTGGAAACTTTTTAAAGTGTCTGCTCCACAGAGCCACATTTTCCATTGTACAGTTTAGTTTTTCAGACCTTACTCCTCTCTTCCATCTGAGTGCCCTGAGATCCAGCACTTTTTGCTTCCACATCTGAGGCTGTCGCTGGAAACAAGGTCTCCATCCCATTTGCATGACATGAGCACAGTCGGGATTTGTATTCATTCTGTGGGTGTGTGTATATTCGTGCTCTCCACAAAAGAACCACTCAGCATTGCTTTTTCAAGCCGAGCTTTAAAAGGCTTATTTGCCATGACATCCAGCACTTGTAATTTGAGGTCATACCCCGAGGAAGAATTGCTAAATCTGTGTAAAATGTTTCTGACTCCTTTTCTTACAGATTCTGTCAGATTATCTCTTTAAGAATTCTAAACCCATGTTGTTGAGGTGGTTTTAGGCTAATGTACATTCCCCAAACATTTCTTTGCTGTTCAAAATAAAGCAATTGAGAGAGTTCTCAGTAAAAATGAGGCACTTTGCAAGAGCTCAATACAAAAGGCAACTCCCTCTTCTCTAGGGGGTAATTTTGAGAAGGATAGAAAAAAAAAGTGTTCTATGTAAGCCTCTGTACAACCACGGGAGCCATTTGCTGAGGGCCTATGCGTGCGAGTGGTTCTCATGTGCTCTCCACCTCCTCCTCATCCTGCCAGGGGATGAAACGAGGCCCAACAAGTGCAAGAGGCAGACCATGTCAGCTTGTGACAGAGCAGAGATGGAACCCAAGTCTGCTGGGCTCAGCCCACTCCCTCCCTGCTGCCGACTTGACCTATTCTACTTACGTGAAGCCAAGTGCTGGGCTCTGATTGTACGAAATCAGACAAGCCAGGACCCCGTGTTCAAGGAGCTCCCAGGCCTGCTGGGGTGAGAGTGGAGGCAGCAAGGATGGAAGTGCACAGAGGCAAGGGTAGCCAGGCCTATGGGCATACAGGCAAGGGAGGCTGAGTTCTGGGGAAGTAGGAAGGAGGGGCTGTTCAAGTAACATTCTGAAGGACAAAGCCATGTCTGCAGCAAAGATCTGAGTCTGGAAGAGCAGAGGGTGTTTGGGAAGCCGTGGCAAGCACAGGGCAGGGTAGTAAGAGATCATCAGTGACCCATCAGGTGGCCCCTGTGGATCATGCTCAGGAGTCTGGATACCTTCAGGAGAGTCTCTGCTTGGACACGGGGAAGGATTCGGACACTTCATTTCATGCTGTTTTTCCAGCTGCAACTCCCAGACCCAGCCTCTCCCTCCCTTATGGCTCGATGTAACACCGTGTCTTGTCCATCTCCCCAGCTTCTTCCAAATCAGGCACAAACTTTCTGAAGAGTTCCAGCAAGCAGAGGCGAAGGCTGTACTCATATTTGTCTGTAGAAGTGATTCCCTGCCCCCCACCCCAACACCGGCATCAAGTCTTATACACATGCACGCAGTGAGAGAGAGCTAACCAAAAGGACACGTGAGTAAGCAGACAGACAGACGCAAACCCACAGACACAATCACACAACAGAAACATGCATGTAATAAGCAAATAACTATAAGATGCCCAGAGGAACACTCAACAGACCCAGACACAAAAACACACCCACATTTATACAGAAGCACACAGGTGGGCACTCTCTCCCTCTCACGCACACACACTCACACTCACTTGCAAAATATACAATAGAAACTGGACCAAGGAATCCTCCCAACTTCTCCACCTATCCGTTTCCATGACGCTCTTCCACCTTACCCTAGCCTTTCTTCTTGCAACAGAAAATTTCCCCTGCCATCCTCACACCTGACTCTTCACACCTTTCTGGAAATGATGGTGCAGGCACCCTATATGCCTCTAGGAGAGGAGGGGTCATTCTGAGCTGGGACACCCCAGGGGGAATTGAAGTGGGATAGAAAGTGTGGTTTTCCCATAGAAATACAGCTTGACCCCCAGATCTGGAGAATCCGGACTTTGCCCTCCTGGAGCTGGGTGGGCAGCATTAGAGGCTTTCCCAGGGCTCCGCAAAATGTACATTTTGGGGAATGTACTTTAGCCTTGGGAGAAATTACTCCCAAGCTTGAGTAATTTCTGGGGCCACGCCTTCACACTGATCCCAGGGGACATGGCTGAAAGACCACAAGCAAGCTGGTCAAACTGATAATTGGTCAAAATGATGATTGGTTGGAAATGAAAATCCTTGTTTCCTATTTGTCAGCTACTATTTTTTTTTTTTTTTTTTTTTTTTTTTGAGAAGGAGTCTCACTCTGTTGTCTAAGCTGGAGTGCATTGGTGCAGTCTTGGCTCACTGCAACCTCCGCCTCCTGTGTTCAAACGATTCTCCTGCTTCAGCCTCGTGAGTAGCTGGGAATACAGGCACACGCCACCATGCCCAGCCAATTTTTGTATTAACCCTAACCCTAACCCTAACCCGCCAGGGGACGTGGCCTGGCGGCCGCTGGGAACAAAAATCGCGCTGGGTGTGGACTGGCGGCCGCCGGGACACCGCTTCGCGGAAGGAGATTCATCCCCCGCCGGTGGGGCCGAACCCTAACCCTAAACCTAACCCGACGGGGGGCGTGGCCTGGCGGCCGCTGGGGTCAAAAATCGTGCTGGGCGTGGCCTGGCGGCCGCCGGGAGCCTACTTCCCAGAAGGAGATTCATCCCACATCGATGGGGCCCAACCCTGACCCTGACCCTGACTCTGACCCAAAACCTCACCTGCACCCTCAACCTCACCCTCTCCCTCACCCTAATCCGTTGTGGGCCCAGATCACGGTGGGCGTGGCCTGGCGGCCACCGGTCTGGTCTGTACTGGTTTGGTTTCATCCGGTCTGGTCCGGTCTTTTCTGCTTTGATCTGGTCTGGTCTGGTTTGGTCTCTTCTGGTTTGGTTTGATCCGGTCTGGTCAGGTTTGATCCGGTTTGGTCTGGTTTGATCCGGTCTGGTCTGTTTCGATGCGGTCTGGACTGGTTTGATCTGGTCTGGTCTGGCTTGATCCGGTATGATCCGGTCCGATCCGGTTTCATCCGGTCCGATCCGGTTTGATCCGGCCCGATCCGGTTTCATCCGGTTTGATCCGGTTTCATCCGGATTGATCCGGATCGATCCGGTCCGGTCCGATCCGGTTCCCTCCGGTTTGATCCGGTCCGATCCGGTTTGATCCGGTTTCATCCGGTTTGATCCGGTCCGATCCGGTTTGATCCGGTTTGATCCGGTCCGATCCGGTTTCATCCGGTTTCATCCGGTTTGATCCGGTTTCATCCGGTTTCATCCGGTTTGATCCGGTTTGATCCGGTCCAGCCGGTTTGATCCGGATCCCGGTTTGATCCGGTCCGATCCGGTTTGATCCGGTTTCATCCGGTTTGATCCGGTCCGATCCGGTTTGATCCGGTTTGATCCGGTCCGATCCGGTTTCATCCGGTTTCATCCGGTTTGATCCGGTTTCATCCGGTTTCATCCGGTTTGATCCGGTTTGATCCGGTCCAGCCGGTTTGATCCGGATTGATCCGGTCCGGTCCGATCCGGTTTGATCCGGTCCGATCCGGTTTGATCCGCTTTGATCCGGTTTCATCCAGTTTGATCCGGTCCGATCTGGTTTGATCCGGTTTCATCCGGTCCGACCCAGTTTGATCCGGTCCGATCCGGTTTGATCCGGTTTGATCCGCTTTCATCCGGTTTCATCCGGTCCGATCCGGTTTGATCCGCTTTGATCCGGTTTCATCTGGTCCGATCCGGTTTCATCCGGTCCAATCCGGTTTGATCCGGTTTGATCCGGTCCGATCCGGTTTGATCCGCTTTGATCCGGTTTCATCCAGTTTGATCCGGTCCGATCTGTTTTGATCCGGTTTCATCCGGTCCGACCCAGTTTGATCCGGTTTGATCCGGTTTGATCCGGTTTGATCCGGTCCGACCCGGTTTGATCCGGTCCGACCCGGTTTGATCCGGTCCGATCCGGTCCGATCCGGTTTGATCCGGTTTGATCCGGTTTGATCCGGTCCGATCCGGTTTGATCCGGTCCGAACCGGTTTGATCCGGTCCGATCCGGTTTGATCCGGTTTGATCCGGTTTGATCCGGTCCGATCCGGTTTGATCCGGTCCGAACCGGTTTGATCCGGTTTGATCCGGTTTGATCCGGTTTGATCCGCTCCGATCCGGTTTGATCCGGTCCGATCCGGTCCGATCCGGTCCGACCCGGTTTGAACCGGTTTGATCCGGTTTGATCCGGTTTGATCCGGTTTGATCCGGTCCGATCCGGTTTGATCCGGTCCGAACCGGTTTGATCCGGTTTGATCCGGTTTGATCCGCTCCGATCCGGTTTGATCCGCTTTGATCCGGTTTCATCCGGTCCGATCCGGTCCGATCCGGTTTGATCCGGTTTGATCCGGTCCGATCCGGTTTGATCCGGTTTGATCCGGTTTGATCCGCTCCGATCCGGTTTGAGCCGCTTTGATCCGGTTTCATCCGGTCCGATCCGGTTTCATCCGGTCCGATCCGGTTTGATCCGGTTTGATCCGGTCCCATCCGGTTTGATCCGGTCCCATCCGGTTTGATCCGGTTTGATCCGGTCCGATCCGGTCCGATCCGGTTTCATCCGGTTTGATCCGGTTTCATCCGGTTTCATCCGGTTTCATCCGGTCCGATCCGGATTGATCCGGTTTGATCCGCTTTGATCCGGTTTGATCTGGTTTCATCCGGTATGATCCGGTCCGATCTGGTCCGATCCGATTTGATCCGGGTTCATCCGGTCCGATCCGGTTTGATCCGGTTTGATCCGGTTTGGTCCGCTTTAATCCGGTTTCATCCAGTTAGATCCGGTCTGATCCGGTTTGATCCGGTTTCATCCGGTCCGATCCGGTTTGATCCGGTTTCATCCGGTTTCATCCGGCTTGATCCGGTTTGATCCGGTCCGATCCGGTATGATCCGCTTTGATCTGCTTTGATCCGGTTTCATGTGGTTTGATCCGCTTTGATCCGGTTTGATCCGGTTTTGTCCGCTTTAATCCGGTTTTCATCCAGTTAGATCCGGTCCGATCCGGTTTTGATCCGGTCCGATCCGGTCCGATTCCGGTTCCATCCGGTTCATCCGGTTTGATCCCGGTCCGATCCGGTTTCATCCGGTTTCATCCGGTTTCATCCACTCCGATCCGGGTTTGATCCGGTTTGATCCGGTCCGATCCGGTCCGATCCGGTTCCATCCGGTTTCATCCGGTCCGATCCGGTTTGATCCGGTTTCATCCGGTCCGATCCGGTTCCATCCGGTTTCATCCGGTCCGATCCGGTTTCATCCGGTTTCATCCGGTTTGATCCGGTTTCATCCGGTCCGATCCGGTTTGATCCGGTTTGATCCGGTCCGATCCGGTTTCATCCGGTTTCATCCGGTTTCATCCGGTTTGATCCGGTTTGATCCGGTCCGATCCGGTTTCATCCGGTTTCATCCGGTTTGATCCGGTCCGATCCGGTTTCATCCGGTTTCATCCACTCCGATCCGGTTTGATCCGGTTTCATCCGGTCCGATCCGGTCCGATCCGGTTTGATCCGGTTTCATCCGGTTTCATCCGGTCTGATCCGGTTTCATCCGGTTTCATCCGGTCCGATCCGGTTTCATCCGGTTTCATCCGGTCCGATCCGGTTTCATCCGGTTTCATCCGGTCCGATCCGGTTTGATCCGGTTTCATCCGGTCCGATCCGGTTTGATCCGGTTTCATCCGGTCCGATCCGGTTCCATCCGGTTTCATCCGGTCCGATCCGGTTCCATCCGGTTTCATCCGGTTTGATCCGGTTTCATCCGGTCCGATCCGGTTTGATCCGGTTTGATCCGGTCCGATCCGGTTTCATCCGGTTTCATCCGGTTTCATCCGGTTTGATCCGGTTTGATCCGGTCCGATCCGGTTTCATCCGGTTTGATCCGGTTTGATCCGGTCCGATCCGGTGTCATCCGGTTTCATCCGGTTTCATCCGGTTTGATCCGGTTTGATCCGGTCCGATCCGGTTTCATCCGGTTTCATCCGGTTTCATCCGGTTTGATCCGGTTTGATCCGGTCCGATCCGGTTTCATCCGGTTTGATCCGGTTTGATCCGGTCCGATCCGGTGTCATCCGGTTTCATCCGGTTTCATCCGGTTTGATCCGGTTTGATCCGGTCCGATCCGGTTTCATCCGGTTTCATCCGGTTTGATCCGGTCCGATCCGGTTTCATCCGGTTTCATCCACTCCGATCCGGTTTGATCCGGTTTCATCCGGTCCGATCCGGTCCGATCCGGTTCCATCCGGTTTCATCCAGTCCGATCCGGTTTGATCCGGTTTCATCCGGTTTCATCCGGTTTGATCCGGTTTCATCCGGTTTCATCCGGTTTGATCCGGTTTCATCCGGTTTCATCCGGTTTGATCCGGTTTCATCCGGTCCGATCCGGTCCGATCCGGTTCCATCCGGTTTCATCCGGTTTGATCCGGTTTCATCCGGTTTCATCCGGTTTGATCCGGTTTCATCCGGTCCGATCCGGTCCGATCCGGTTTGATCCGGTTTCATCCGGTCCGATCCGGTTTGATCCGGTTTGATCCGGTTTCATCCGGTCCGATCCGGTTTGATCCGGTTTCATCCGGTCCGATCCGGTTTGATCCGGTTTCATCCGGTCCGATCCGGTTTCATCCACTCCGATCCGGTTTGATCCGGTTTCATCCGGTCCGATCCGGTCCGATCCGGTTCCATCCGGTTTCATCCAGTCCGATCCGGTCTGATCCGGTCTGATCCGGTTTCATCCGGTCTGATCCGGTCTGATCCGGTTTCATCCGGTTTCATCCGGTCTGATCCGGTCTGATCCGGTCCGATCCGGTCTGATCCGGTCTGATCCGGTTTCATCCGGTTTCATCCGGTCTGATCCGGTCTGATCCGGTCCGATCCGGTCTGATCCGGTCTGATCCGGTTTCATCCGGTTTCATCCGGTCCGATCCGGTCTGATCCGGTTTCATCCGGTCCGATCCGGTCCGATCCGGTCTGATCCGGTCTGATCCGGTGTGATCCGGTTTGATCCGGTCTGATCCGGTCCGATCCGGTTTCATCCGGTTTCATCCGGTTTCATCCGGTTTCATCCGGTTTCATCCGGTCCGATCCGGATTGATCCGGTTTGATCCGCTTTGATCCGGTTTGATCTGGTTTCATCCGGTATGATCCGGTCCGATCTGGTCCGATCCGATTTGATCCGGGTTCATCCGGTCCGATCCGGTTTGATCCGGTTTGATCCGGTTTGGTCCGCTTTAATCCGGTTTCATCCAGTTAGATCCGGTCTGATCCGGTTTGATCCGGTTTCATCCGGTCCGATCCGGTTTGATCCGGTTTCATCCGGTTTCATCCGGCTTGATCCCGTTTGATCCGGTCCGATCCGGTATGATCCGGTTTCATCCGGTCCGATCCGGTCCGATCCGGTCTGATCCGGTCTGATCCGGTGTGATCCGGTTTGATCCGGTCTGATCCGGTCTGATCCGGTTTCATCCGGTTTCATCCGGTCCGATCCGGTCTGATCCGGTTTCATCCGGTCCGATCCGGTCCGATCCGGTCTGATCCGGTCTGATCCGGTGTGATCCGGTCCGATCCGGTTTCATCCGGTTTGATCCGGTTTCATCCGGTTTCATCCGGTTTCATCCGGTCCGATCCGGATTGATCCGGTTTGATCCGCTTTGATCCGGTTTGATCTGGTTTCATCCGGTATGATCCGGTCCGATCTGGTCCGATCCGATTTGATCCGGGTTCATCCGGTCCGATCCGGTTTGATCCGGTTTGATCCGGTTTGGTCCGCTTTAATCCGGTTTCATCCAGTTAGATCCGGTCTGATCCGGTTTGATCCGGTTTGATCCGGTTTGATCCGGTTTGTTCCGGTCCGATCCGGTTTCATCCGGTTTCATCCGGTTTGATCCGGTCCGATCCGGTTTCATCCGGTTTCATCCACTCCGATCCGGTTTGATCCGGTTTCATCCGGTCCGATCCGGTCCGATCCGGTTCCATCCGGTTTCATCCACTCCGATCCGGTTTGATCCGGTTTCATCCGGTCCGATCCGGTCCGATCCGGTTCCATCCGGTTTCATCCAGTCCGATCCGGTTTGATCCGGTTTCATCCGGTTTCATCCGGTCCGATCCGGTTTGATCCGGTTTCATCCGGTCCGATCCGGTTTCATCCGGTTTCATCCGGTCCGATCCGGTTCGATCCGGTTTCATCCGGTCCGATCCGGTTTGATCCGGTTTCATCCGGTCCGATCCGGTTCCATCCGGTTTCATCCGGTCCGATCCGGTTTCATCCGGTTTCATCCGGTTTGATCCGGTTTCATCCGGTCCGATCCGGTTTGATCCGGTTTGATCCGGTCCGATCCGGTTTCATCCGGTTTCATCCGGTTTCATCCGGTTTGATCCGGTTTGATCCGGTCCGATCCGGTTTCATCCGGTTTCATCCGGTTTGATCCGGTCCGATCCGGTTTCATCCGGTTTCATCCACTCCGATCCGGTTTGATCCGGTTTCATCCGGTCCGATCCGGTCCGATCCGGTTCCATCCGGTTTCATCCGGTTTCATCCGGTTTGATCCGGTTTCATCCGGTTTCATCCGGTTTGATCCGGTTTCATCCGGTCCGATCCGGTTTGATCCGGTTTGATCCGGTTTCATCCGGTCCGATCCGGTTTGATCCGGTTTCATCCGGTCCGATCCGGTCCGATCCGGTTTGATCCGGTTTCATCCGGTCCGATCCGGTTTGATCCGGTTTCATCCGGTCCGATCCGGTTTCATCCGGTCCGATCCGGTCTGATCCGGTTTCATCCGGTTTCATCCGGTCCGATCCGGTCTGATCCGGTTTCATCCGATCCGGTCTGATCCGGTTTCATCCGGTCCGATCCGGTCCGATCCGGTCCGATCCGGTTTCATCCGGTTTCATCCGGTCTGATCCGGTCCGATCCGGTCTGATCCGGTCTGATCCGGTTTCATCCGGTTTCATCCGGTCTGATCCGGTCTGATCCGGTTTCATCCGGTTTCATCCGGTCCGATCCGGTCTGATCCGGTTTCATCCGGTCCGATCCGGTCCGATCCGGTCTGATCCGGTCTGATCCGGTGTGATCCGGTTTGATCCGGTCCGATCCGGTCCGATCCGGTTTCATCCGGTTTGATCCGGTTTCATCCGGTTTCATCCGGTTTCATCCGGTCCGATCCGGATTGATCCGGTTTGATCCGCTTTGATCCGGTTTGATCTGGTTTCATCCGGTATGATCCGGTCCGATCTGGTCCGATCCGATTTGATCCGGGTTCATCCGGTCCGATCCGGTTTGATCCGGTTTGATCCGGTTTGGTCCGCTTTAATCCGGTTTCATCCAGTTAGATCCGGTCTGATCCGGTTTGATCCGGTTTCATCCGGTCCGATCCGGTTTGATCCGGTTTCATCCGGTTTCATCCGGCTTGATCCGGTTTGATCCGGTCCGATCCGGTATGATCCGCTTTGATCTGCTTTGATCCGGTTTCATGTGGTTTGATCCGCTTTGATCCGGTTTGATCCGGTTTTGTCCGCTTTAATCCGGTTTCATCCAGTTAGATCCGGTCCGATCCGGTTTGATCCGGTCCGATCCGGTCCGATCCGGTTCCATCCGGTTTCATCCGGTTTGATCCGGTCCGATCCGGTTTCATCCGGTTTCATCCGGTTTCATCCACTCCGATCCGGTTTGATCCGGTTTGATCCGGTCCGATCCGGTCCGATCCGGTTCCATCCGGTTTCATCCGGTCCGATCCGGTTTGATCCGGTTTCATCCGGTCCGATCCGGTTCCATCCGGTTTCATCCGGTCCGATCCGGTTTCATCCGGTTTCATCCGGTTTGATCCGGTTTCATCCGGTCCGATCCGGTTTGATCCGGTTTGATCCGGTCCGATCCGGTTTCATCCGGTTTCATCCGGTTTCATCCGGTTTGATCCGGTTTGATCCGGTCCGATCCGGTTTCATCCGGTTTCATCCGGTTTCATCCGGTTTGATCCGGTTTGTTCCGGTCCGATCCGGTTTCATCCGGTTTCATCCGGTTTGATCCGGTCCGATCCGGTTTCATCCGGTTTCATCCGGTCCGATCCGGTTTGATCCGGTTTCATCCGGTTTCATCCGGCTTGATCCGGTTTGATCCGGTCCGATCCGGTATGATCCGCTTTGATCTGCTTTGATCCGGTTTCATGTGGTTTGATCCGCTTTGATCCGGTTTGATCCGGTTTGATCCGGTTTCATCCGGTTTCATCCGGTCCGATCCGGTTTGATCCGGTTTCATCCGTTCCGATCCGGTTTGATCCGGTTTCATCCGGTCCGATCCGGTTTGATCCGGTCCGATCCGGTTTGATCCGGTTTCATCCGGTCCGATCCGGTTTGATCCGGTCCGATCCGGTTTCATCCGGTTTCATCCGGTTTGATCCGGTCCGATCCGGTTTCATCCGGTTTCATCCACTCCGATCCGGTTTGATCCGGTTTCATCCGGTCCGATCCGGTCCGATCCGGTTCCATCCGGTTTCATCCAGTCCGATCCGGTTTGATCCGGTTTCATCCGGTTTCATCCGGTTTGATCCGGTTTCATCCGGTTTCATCCGGTCCGATCCGGTTTGATCCGGTTTCATCCGGTCCGATCCGGTTTGATCCGGTTTCATCCGGTCCGATCCGGTTTGATCCGGTTTCATCCGGTCCGATCCGGTTCCATCCGGTTTCATCCGGTCCGATCCGGTTTCATCCGGTTTCATCCGGTTTGATCCGGTTTCATCCGGTCCGATCCGGTTTGATCCGGTTTGATCCGGTCCGATCCGGTTTCATCCGGTTTCATCCGGTTTCATCCGGTTTGATCCGGTTTGATCCGGTCCGATCCGGTTTCATCCGGTTTCATCCGGTTTCATCCGGTTTGATCCGGTTTGTTCCGGTCCGATCCGGTTTCATCCGGTTTCATCCGGTTTCATCCGGTTTGATCCGGTTTGTTCCGGTCCGATCCGGTTTCATCCGGTTTCATCCGGTTTGATCCGGTCCGATCCGGTTTCATCCGGTTTCATCCACTCCGATCCGGTTTGATCCGGTTTCATCCGGTCCGATCCGGTCCGATCCGGTTCCATCCGGTTTCATCCAGTCCGATCCGGTTTGATCCGGTTTCATCCGGTTTCATCCGGTTTGATCCGGTTTCATCCGGTCCGATCCGGTTTGATCCGGTTTCATCCGGTTTCATCCAGTCCGATCCGGTTTGATCCGGTTTCATCCGGTTTCATCCGGTTTGATCCGGTTTCATCCGGTTTCATCCGGTTTGATCCGGTTTCATCCGGTCCGATCCGGTTTGATCCGGTTTCATCCGGTCCGATCCGGTCCGATCCGGTTTGATCCGGTTTCATCCGGTCCGATCCGGTTTGATCCGGTTTCATCCGGTCCGATCCGGTCCGATCCGGTTTGATCCGGTTTCATCCGGTCCGATCCGGTTTGATCCGGTTTCATCCGGTCCGATCCGGTTTCATCCGGTCCGATCCGGTTTGATCCGGTTTCATCCGGTCCGATCCGGTCCGATCCGGTCCGATCCGGTCTGATCCGGTCCGATCCGGTCTGATCCGGTTTCATCCGGTTTCATCCGGTCCGATCCGGTCTGATCCGGTTTCATCCGGTTTCATCCGGTTTCATCCGGTCTGATCCGGTCTGATCCGGTCTGATCCGGTTTCATCCGGTTTCATCCGGTCCGATCCGGTCTGATCCGGTTTCATCCGATCCGGTCTGATCCGGTTTCATCCGGTCCGATCCGGTCCGATCCGGTCCGATCCGGTTTCATCCGGTTTCATCCGGTCCGATCCGGTCTGATCCGGTCCGATCCGGTCTGATCCGGTCTGATCCGGTTTCATCCGGTTTCATCCGGTCTGATCCGTTCTGATCCGGTCCGATCCGGTCTGATCCGGTCTGATCCGGTTTCATCCGGTTTCATCCGGTCCGATCCGGTCTGATCCGGTTTCATCCGGTCCGATCCGGTCCGATCCGGTCTGATCCCGTCTGATCCGGTGTGATCCGGTTTGATCCGGTCTGATCCGGTTTGATCCGGTCTGATCCGGTCTGATCCGGTCTGATCCGATGCGGTTTCATCCGGTCCGATCCGGTTTGATCCGGTTTGATCCGGTTTGATCCGGTCTGATCCGGTCTGATCCGGTCTGATCCGGTTTGATCCGGTTTCATCCGGTCCGATCCAGTCCGATCCGGTTTGATCCGGTCTGATCCGGTCTGATCCGGTTTGATCCGGTCCGATCCGGTCCGATCCGGTTTGATCCGGTTTGATACGGTCTGATCCGGTTTGATCCGGTTTCATCCGGTCCGATCCGGTTTGATCCGGTTTGATCCGGTCTGATCCGGTTTGATCCGGTTTCATCCGGTTTCATCCGGTCCAATCCGGTTTTATCCGGTCCGATCCGGTTTGATCCGGTCCGATCCGGTTTGATCCGGTTTCATCCGGTCCTATCCGGTTTTATCCGGTCCGATCCGGTTTGATCCGGTTTCATCCGGTCCAATCCGGTTTTATCCGGTCCGATCCAGTTTGATCCGGTTTCATCCGGTTTGATCCGGTTTGATCCAGTCTCGTCTGGTCTGTTCCGGTTTGATCCGGTTTGATCAGGTTTGATCTGGTTTGATCCGCTCAGATCCGGTTTGATCTGGTTTGATCCGGGTTGATCCGGTATGGTTAAAGTCGTTTATTTCTAATCTATGTTCAGGACATTATTCCTACTTATACTATTTATAGCCAATATTAAGAACATACTTCATTCACTTATTTTATTCATTCATTCATTCAACAAATGCTTACTCAAAGTCCAGTGACAGGTGTCCTTCTAAGTCCCGGATGGACAAATAGGTATGAACAAAGCTGACAAAGTCTATCTCCTTGGGAAACTCACATTTTGGTGAGAGAAAGAGAGCATCAAATAGATATATAAATATTTAATATAATGTAGTAAATGCCATGAAGAGAGGCAAAGAGATAGAGGGAGAAGGGGTATGACCTCAGAGAGGGCAATCAAGGAAGGCCTAGATTAGGGGAGGGGAAACTGAGTGCTTTCATGCACTGCTGGGATGCTCCTCAGAGGGGATGAGATGTGCAAAGGCCCTGAGACAGAGCAGCCTTGGTATGTTGGAGAGAAATGAGGAGATCAGAGCGGGTGGTCACAAGGGAGAACCAAGGCAGGACGTGAGCCTGAGGAAGCAGCCAGGGCCTGAGAGCACAGGGGCTTGTGGACCACACTCTCAAAAATGATGAAAAGCTGTTGGAGGATTGCAAACCAGCATGATCCCATTCAAATTGTAAAAGGAGCAACTCTGGCTATTGTGTGAATAGCCTGGAATGGGAAGTGGGCTGGGAGTGGAAGGACAGTGATCACTTAGAAATATATCACAGGCCTCGCAGCACACTGCACACCAATCTGGGCAAAAAGAGTGAAACTCTGTCTATAAAAAAGAAAAAAGAAAAAAAAGGACACATCCAATGTCCACAAGAGAAGAATCATTGATCACTGCTTACTGAGGATCTATTATGTGCCTGGGACTATGCAAGAAATTTTAAAGAAAATATCTCACTTAACTTTTACAATCACCATTCGAGGTAGGTATAATTATTCCCATTTCACAGACTGGGGAACAACTTTAATTTTTTTTATCCCTGTTTGAAATCATTTTAAAATATCAAAAAGGCAGAAAAAGTAGAATTGGACTGAAACAAATGAGATATTTTAATGTTAAAAAAATTAATCAAAAGACTAAATTTTTTTAGAGACAAGGTCTCACTATGTTGCCCAGGCTGGTCTTGAACTCCTGTGCTCAAGCAATTCTTTCAACTCGGCCTCCCAAAGTGCTGGGATTACAGGCGTACCTGAAAAAATGTTTGAGCTTTGTCTTTTAGTTTATTTCCTAAGGCAAATATAATGCACTCTCATCTCAGAAACAGTAAAATAGAAAGAAAGCAAAATAAGCAAAGGGAGCCCCCACAGTCCCACCTCGCTCTTCACCCACTTGCAGTCCTTTGATACGGATGTCACTGTGTGTGCCTTTTTTTTTTTTTTTTTTTTTTTGGTGAGATGAGATTTACTCTTGTTGCCCAGGCTGGAGTGCAATGGAGCAATATCGGCTCACTGCATCCTCTGCCTCCCAGGCAAGCGATTCTCCTGCCTCAGCCTCCTGAGTACCTGGGATTACAGGCATGTGCCACCACGCCCGGCTAATTTTGTATTTTTAGTAGAGACTGGGTTTCACCGTGTTGCGCAGGCTGATCTCGAACTCCTGACCTCAGGGGGTCTGCCCGCCTCTGCCTCCCAAAATGTTGGGATTACAGGAGTGAGCCACTGTGCTTGGCCAGGATGTCACCATGCCCTTTTATTGCAGTGCTTTTCAAAAATGAGCTCATGCTGGCCAGGTGCAGTGGCTCATGCCTGTAATCCCAGCACTTTGGGAGGCCTAGGTGGGTGGATCCCAAGGTCAGGAGTTTGAGACCAGCCTGGCCAACATGGTGAAACTCCATCTCTACTAAAAATACAAAAATTAGCTGGGCATGGTGGCAGGTGCCTGTAGTCCCAGCTACTTGGGAGGCTGAGGCAGGAGAATTGCTTGAACCTGCAAGCGGAGGTTGTAGTGAGCTGAGATCGCACCTCTGCACTCCTGCCTGGGCAACAGGGCAAGACTCTGTCTCAAAAAAGAAGAAAAAAAAATGAGCTCATGCTATATATACTATTTTGTGAGACTCCATAATTCACTTACATCACCTTAGTAGGAGAGGTTGTC
This sequence comes from Rhinopithecus roxellana, assembly GCF_007565055.1. NCBI lineage: Eukaryota > Metazoa > Chordata > Mammalia > Primates > Cercopithecidae > Rhinopithecus > Rhinopithecus roxellana. Next base: position 169,090,714 of record NC_044551.1, read on the forward strand.
TCAAGCATTTTCTCTTTTCTTGGCCATTTAAGTTGTTTTCTTATTAATGAAGAGTTGCTGTGTCCTAAGATTTCCCATTACAATAAGAGCAAGAAAAAATTATTGAAAATAAATTCAGGCTGGGCGTGGTGGCTTACGCCTGTAATCCCAGCACTTTGGGAGGCCGAGGTGGGCATATCACGAGGTCAGGAGATCGAGACCATCCTGGCTAACACGGTGAAACCTCATCTCTACCAAATATACAAAAAAAATTAGCCAAGCGTGGTGGCGAGCACCTGTAGTCCCAGCTACTTGGGAGGCTGAGGCGGGAGAATGGTGTGAACCCAGGAGGCAGAGCTTGCAATGAGCTGAGATTGTGCCACTGCACTCCAGCCTGGGCGGCAGAGTGAGACTCTGTCTAAAACAAAAAAAAAATAAATAAAATAAAATCAATTCAAACTACAACTGAAAGACAATAGAAAATCTCTGGGAAAAAAATGGAAATGCTTTGCATAGAGGAAGACTAATCTGCAGGGTTTCCAATGCTCACTACTGGGGGTGTTGCTTTTCAGTGGTACTTTTGCTGTGGTTAAGTTGTTCTTAGCTTTCTTCCAAATTGCATGTTTGTTCGAATTCACTTTGGTCAAGTAGTTTTTTGGCTAACTCACATAAGCATTAATTAAAAATGACCAGTATTTATTTAGCTTTGAATATGTGTGCTCTAGCCCTAGTCCAAGCCTTATTTTAATGAATCCTCCCAGTAATAGCGGAGCAAGGTCCTGGTAGCCTTTTCCATCTGATGGAAATGGACTCAGAGAGTCGGGGGGAGGAGATCATAACCCAAAGTCACCTGGCTGGGAAGTGGCAGAGGCTTGAGTTTGAGCCCAGACCATCCTGGATGCATCTGGGTCCTTGCCATTGTCCCTGGCCTCTCCCTCTCCTGTGAACCTTAATTGCTAGTAAGGGAAAGATAATACCAGGCTTATAATAAAATCTTTACTGACTCTAAAACCTTTTTCTTCTTCGGCTACAAGAGATATCCAGAAGTGTAACTTCAGTTTCTGAATTTAGCAACTAATTTGTCTATATTAAAAAGGTCTTTATAGGAGAAGCCGGCAGGACTGGGCGCATGGGTGGGGATCAGAAGCCGGTTGTCGTGAGAGGTTTCCTTGCTCTAGGGAAAATCTTCGATCAATCACTATATCAACAGACACAGATGTTTCCCTTTCTTCATATGATGAAGATCAGGGATCCAAACTTATTCGAAGAGGCAAAGAGGCCCATTCGTACCCACTGGAATGACAGGTTTTGCAGCAATTGTTGCATATGGATTACACACATTGAAGATCGGGGAAATACTAAAATGTCCCTTCATCTGATTCACATGCATGTGGCAGCCCAAGGCTGTGTTGCAGGAGCAATGACTGTTGTTATGGGCTGTTCCATGTATCAGGAATTCTGGGCAAAACCTAAGCCTTTAAAGAAGAGATGCTGTCTTGGTCTTGCTGGAGGAGCTTGCTTTAGTTAGACGTCTCATTATTGAAGTTACGTATGATCGTTGAAAATAAACTAATTTGTATGGGTTTAGATGGTAACACGGCATTTTGAATATTGGCTTGCTTTCTTGCAGGCTTGATTTGCCTGGTAACCGAATTACTAGTGATTAGTTTACTAACTAGGTCATTCAAGGGAGTCAAGTTAACTTAAAAGAAACATGTCACCTAAATGCACTTGATGGTGTTGAAATGTCCACCTTCTTAAATTGTTAAGATGAACTTGGTTCTAAAGAAGATAATAAGCCAACCCTGTAGTACCCCCAGTTTGCTGCAGAATCTCACCTCTTTTGGATGTTATATAAGCATCCTATTTGCCCCAGTTAATGTAACTTTTTTTTACCTGTTTTGTGGACTGGCTGGCTCTTTAAGAACTCTGTCCCAAAAGTGTGTGGAATATAACTGGTAAAGCTTCCCACAACTGACAATATATACGTGTGTGTTTAAACCAAATCTAGAAAGCTTACAATAGAGTTGCATAATAGCAGTATTTATTAAAGAATCACAATTGTAAACATGAGAATAACTTACAGATTCTAGTTTAGTTCTTTGGTAATTGCAAACTATATTTTTGCTGCTGTTATATTACAATAACTTTGAAATGTCGTCTTGAAATAGAAATATGTATTTTAAGCGCTCATGCAAAGGTAAATGAACACTTTTTAAGTGTGTGCATTGCTTATTTTTCCATAAAAATTGTAAATATTAAACTGAACACCTATAATGGATTTTATTAATGACTTATGAACAAGCTGGTTTGGCCAGACAGTATACCCAAACTTCTATATACTACAGAATGCTATTTCACTTGTGAAATTCTCTTGTCTAACCTGAATTTACATTCCATGGTGATAACATGGTATATGTATTGTTATTAAAGTAAATGACCGGCCGGGCACGGTGGCTCACGCCTGTAATCCCAGCACTTTGGGAGGCCAAGGTGGGCGGATCACCTGAGGTCAGGAGTTCGAGTTCAGCCTGGCCAACATGATGAAACCCTGTCTCTACTAAAAATACAAATACTAAAAAGAACATGGATATTTATATATATATATAAAATATATGTAAAAATTAGCCAGGTGCGGTGGTGGGCATCTGTAGTTCCAGCTACTCGCGAGGCTGAGGCAGGAGAATTGCTTGAACCCGGGAGGCAGAGGTTGCAGTGAGCCACAATGGTGCCACTGCACTCCAGCCTGAGCGACAGAGCAAGACTCCGTCTCAAAAAACAGCAACAAAAAAGTAAATGACCATATCAAAAAAAAGGTCTTTATAGTAACGCTGTGGTGCTAGATAGTGTATGTTTTCATTTCCGTGCATTGTCTTGGTTTATAATGTGAACTGTCATGGGAAATAATAAAAAATTACATATTAATAAAAGGAGCAAGCAAGGAAAAAAGAACTCTCAAGTGCACCAGAACCATTCATTGCCCCAGAGGAAAATTAGTTCAGATGTAAACTGGAAATCTGGGAAGACCAGCAGCCTGGCGGAATGCACCTCTAGAAAGGGAGTATACCATGGAGGCCAGGCAGGGCCATGGAGAACAACCTGTGCTAGGCCAGGAACCAGGACGCCTGAGCTCCAGCCCCAACGCAAGTCATTCCACATGGGTTTTATGGAGTTTCTTCCTCACTTGTTTCTTGGTTTATTGCACAAGCATGTGCTGGGTACAGCCTCTGGATCCAGTTCTACATTGGGTAGGGGGAACACTGAGATGCCAGGGGCACCCCACATGGCCCTGTCCACAAGGAGCCTGAGGTCTAGAACATAGACAAGCTGCAAACAATGAGTGCAGTATGATGTGCTTGCTGGACGCTGAAATTTATCCCTGAGAATACTGGAGTTTCATGAGAATTGTATAATTTATCATTTCTTTTGATGATAATAAAAACAACCTTTTAAGTATCATGAAGAAAAAAAGTCTTCTCTTTAGGAATTGTGAGGTTGTCCATGAGAGGGTGACAGTCTCTGCAAGGTTAGGGGCAAGGGAGCCGGGCATCAAGGAGAATTTCTCCACAGCAGTGACCAGCGCTTCTGAGCTGGGTCGGGCTGTGTGAGTTGGGACTTAGTGACTGGAGTGATAGGGAGAGAGGAACAGCAGGCCGAGCAGAGGGCACGGCGGGTGCCATGGCAGAGGGCAGCAAGCTGTGTACAACATGCACCCATGGTGAGCGCAGTTCAAGGATCCCCGTCCGAAACAGGTGGAGGGGAGTGGGTATGGTCACCGTGCAGAACGTGGGTCACCGGGGACCTTGTGTGCTGGGCTGAGGGCTAACTCCAGCCTACAGTGGGTAAAGCCGAGCTTTGCTCCAGCCCCTCAGTGCACCTCGACTTCATCATCTGAAAAATGGAGGAGAAGGTCAAGGGCCAGGAAGGTCCTAGGAACCGTTAGTGTGTGTGGTTCCTGCATTGCTTCCGGGAAGGCGAATCTCCTCCTCTTCTCTGACTTTCCCCAGTGCAGGTGGTCCAAAGCTGAGGGCGGTGGTTACTTAAAGGCCAGTTAGGACAACCAGAGGCTTGCTGGTTATACCACCTGGCACACAGCTGGCACTGATTAAATGTCTGCTCCCTCTTCCTTTGAGGGCTTTTCATTTGGGTTACCATGTCTGGGCTAGATGTATTAGGAAGCAATTGCTCCAGAATGTCTTCCAAAGATGGCCCGACCTTGGCCCATGATGGGTGGCGCCACATTAGGGCCACACAGGAGAGGCCAGGACAAGAAGCCATGCCTGGGTTCACATAGAAAGAGGAGGATCAGCTGGGTGGCCCTGACACCCTCCTGTCTGTGCAGCCCAGCTGGGCTTTCTCAGTTTTGTTCGTCCTCTGCTGGATGCAGAGGAATCCTGACTGACTGGCTACTCGCGGTTTTTTTTTTTTTCTGGAACAGACTGTTCTGAGGTTTCACAACATCTCTACCTCAACCAGCCACTCTGGTCCTAAATCCTGCACCTTGCAAAGGTATCTTGCTACGGGCCCCTGCTCTGAGTCCTGAACATGCCTGAAGAATGTGTGTTAGGGTGTTCTGAATTAACGCAATCATCTTGTCAATGTGGGCCAGAACCCCCAGCACAGGTTAAGCTACCAGCCTGACATCCCACTCTCCAGGAAAGCTGGATTTGGGCTGCACACATGCCACAGCCCAAGTCTCTAAGAGTTGATGCCTAGGGGTCTCCATTTTGTTGCCAAACATTTAAAACTGCACCTTTGGTGACATACACCTGTTTCTCCTACATTAATTTTCTTCTCAAGGTGGCCACAAGCTCAGAAAATTCTTGCTTTGCACATGGAATCCATTTCCCTACATCTCTGCTGATGCATCCAGTCATTTCTCCAATGCAGATTTATTGAGCACTTACTACATGCCAAGAAGTGAGAGTAGTCTGCAGCAGGAAGAAGAAATGGTGCCTGTGCTGGAATAGCAACCCCTAAAGCCCCTAAAACCTGTCACTTCTACAGTTCAGGTGTTGTGGGGCAATTCTAAGAGGTAAGGGGCAGGCAAGGTAGCTCACGTCTATAATCCCAGCACTTTGGGATGCGAAGGTGAGTGGATCGCCTGAGGTCAGGAATTCAAGACCAGCCTGGCCAACATGGCGACACCCCGTCTCTCCTAAAAATACAAAAAATCATCCCAGGATGGTGGCGCGCGCCTCTAATCCCAGCTATTCAGGAGGCTGAAGCAGGAGAATCGCTTGAACCAGGAGGCGGCGGTTGCAGTGGTCCGAAATCACACCACTGCCCTCCAGCCTGGGTGACAGAGCAAGACTCTGTCTCAAAAGAAAGTAAATAAATAAATAAATAAAAGGTAAGACCCAAGGATCTGTACCCAAAGAGATCCGAGTTTGAATCCTGCTCCCAACATTCCCTGCTCTGTGAAAACATCCATTCCCCCTCTGCGCTTCAATTCTTCTTCTTTTTTTTTTTTTTTTTTTTTTTTTTTGAGACGGAGTCTCGCTCTGTGGCCCAGGCTGGAGTGCAGTGGCCAGATCACAGCTCACTGCAAGCTCCGCCTCCCGGGTTTACGCCATTCTCCTGCCTCAGCCTCCCGAGTAGCTGGGACTACAGGCGCCCGCCACCTCGCCCAGCTAGTTTTTTGTATTTTTTTTAGCAGAGATGGAGTTTCACCGTGTTAGCCAGGATGGTCTCGATCTCCTGACCTCGTGATCTGCCCGTCTCGGCCTCCCAAAGTGCTGGGATTACAGGCTTGAGCCACCACGCCCGGCCGCTTCAATTCTTCTTAACAGGAAAATGATCCTGTAGTCCCAGCTCCTCGGGAGGCTGAGGCACGAGATCACTTGAGCCCAGGAGGCGGAGTGAGCGGAACAACCCTCAAAGGGCTGTTGTAAGGTCCATTGAGACCAGATCTGTAAAGACTTCAGTGTAAGGAATTCCCATAGGAAGGGCCCTGCTCCCACGGCTGCTGCCACGCTGCAGTTGACATTTCATTTTGGCAACTGCATGACCTGGACCACTTCACACCTCCATTTCCTGAACTCTAAAATGGTGATAATAAGATCTATGTAACAAGCTTTTCATAGAAGATTTAAGAAGAGAATGTCTGTAACATTAAACAATAAACATATGGCACAGCAAACATCTTTTTTTTTTTTTTTTTTTTTTTTTTTTTTGAGACGGAGTCTTGCTCTGTCACCTGGGCTGGAGTGCAGTGGCCGGATCTCAGCTCACTGCAAGCTCCGCCTCCCGGGTTTATGCCATTCTCCTGCCTCAGCCTCCGGAGTAGCTGGGACTATAGGCGCCCGCCAACTCGCCCGGCTAGTTTTTTGTATTTTTAGTAGAGACGAGGTTTCACCGTGTTAGCCAGGATGGTCTCGATCTCCTGACCTCGTGATCCGCCCATCTCGGCCTCCCAAAGTGCTGGGATTACAGGCTTGAGCCACCGTGCCCGGCCTTTTTTTTTTTTTTTTTTTGAGACAGTCTCACTCTCTCACCCAAGCTGGAGTGCAGTGTCACAATCTCCGCTCATTTCGCCTCCCAGGTTCAAGCAATTCTCGTGCCTCAGCCTCCCGAGGAGCTGCGACTACAGGAGCACGCCACCACGCCCGGCTAATTTTTGTATTTTTAGTAAAGACGGGGATTTCACCATATTGTCCAGGCTGGTCTCGAACTCCTGACCTCAAGTGATCCGCTCATCTCGGCCTCCCAAAGTGTTGAGATTACAGGCATGAGCCACCGCGCCCAGCCAGCATACATCTTATTATAAGAAAACAAAATGAGCCTATGCTCCTTTTGACTATGATAGGTAGAACACTTTTGCTACTCTGCTTTCTATAAATATTCCAAAGGAAAACACCTGTGGCTACTGTAATGCCAAGTACCACGCTCTGTGCACTCACATCCTTTGTTATTTAATGGGCTTTGGGAAGTGGTCATGATCCCTGTTCTGCAGATGATAAAACAGTGGCTCAGAAAGGTTCCACAGCTTGCCCAAGATTACACACTAACGAGCTGGGATTGGACCCAAATCCGTTTAACTCAAAAGGCCTTGCACTTGCCACTGTATGTTCCTGACAGCCCACAGGTGGTGTGCACATGAGTCTTCGAGACGCTGTTCATTCAGGGAACGTAGCAGCCACCATGTATAGAGCAGCCCTGACAGCTCTGATTTCCATTACCACTCACAGTTCAAGCAGTGAGGCACTTGCCCTCTGAGTTCCATCCCCATCGAGGGGTCCCTCCCAAAATCTTTACAATTAGGCAGTTGCCCTTCACTTTCCTTCTGGGGTAGTATGTTCAAATTTAGCAAATAAAAGTGCAGGATGCCTAGTTAAGTTTGAATTTTGAATTTAAAAAAAATACATTTTCAGTATTAGGATGGATTATCTAAGGGCAAACAGTATTTGATTTTTTTTTTATTTTTTTATTTTTTTTATTTTTTTTTTTTATCTGATAACCCTCCTTTCAGCTGACCACTCAGTTTGGCTGGGGGCAGAGCATCAGTTAAGCTTGGATAGGAAGAGGGGCAGAAGGAACCAGGCAGACTCTGCAAATCTTAATCCAAGCCTGTCAGAAGTTTAACCTTCACTGTTAATCCCCTCATTATCCCAGCTCTGAGGGCCAATTCGGGGTTCATACCTGCTTCCCAGAGAAAATGCAAGTGGATCAGTCAGTTCGAGAGAAATTAACCTTTTAGAGAAATTAACCTTTTCTCTTCTCCCTTCCTCCTGAGAGGAGTAATAAATCTAGGAATTGCTAGGCACTTTCCAACACTTCTTTCCCAAGAGCACAGACAGACAAGAACTGGAGTCTAGAAATTAAAGATGGAGCTTCACCAAGGAGAGGATCAGAAAGGTCAGTTCAAAGGGAACAGCATGTGCAAAACCTCAGAACTTTGCAAGGAGGTGTTGTGTGCAGAAAAATGGAGAATCACCGGGCACAGTGGCTCATGCCTGTAATCCCAGCACTTTGGGAGGCTGAGGCGGGTGGATCACCTGAGGTTGAGAGTTCGAGATCAGCCTGACCAACATGGAGAGACCCCCGTCTCTACTAAAAATATGAAATTAGCCGGGCACGGTGGTTCATGCCTGTAATCTCAGCTACTTGGGAGGCTGAGGCAGGAGAATCGCTTTAACCTGGGAGGTGGAGATTGCGGTGAGCCAAGATCGTGTCATTGCACTCCAGCCCAGGCAACAAGAGCGAAACTATGTCTCAAAAAACAAACAAACAAACAAACAACAACAAAAAAAAAAGAAAAAGAAAAATGGAGAGATTTATGTATAACTGAGGCCTCGGATGTTCGTGGGAGTGACTGGGAAGAGAGAGGCAAGCAGGCCCCAAAACATAAGAGGCTGTGGATGTTGGTTACTGATTCTGGATTCTATCCCAAAGACAGTGAGGAGTCGTTGAAAGATTTTGACCAAGGGAGTTACCTGACTGATGATTTAATTTTGCTTTTATTTGATTACTAGGGAGGTTGGACTGTTTTTCCATGTTTGCTGTGTGTATTTCTTGTTTTTTTTTTTTTTTTATTTGTAATAACTTTGCATTTTTTAGTAGAGACAGGGTTTCACCGTGTTAGGCAGGATGGTCTCGATCTCCTGACCTCGTGATCCGCCTGTCTCGGCCTCCCAAAGTGCTGGGATTACAGGCTTGAGCCACCGCACCCAGCCACATTGTTATATTTTTAAGTGTAGATTCTTTCAGTATTTTTGTCTTAAGAAAGTAACTTTCTGTTCTGAGGAGAGATTCCAGATGGATAGTAGAGTTAAATTAAAAAAAAAAAAATGCAGCTGGGCGCGGTGGCTCACGACTGGAATCCCAGCACTTTGGGAGGCTCAGGTGGGTGGATCAGGAGGTCAGGAAATCCAGAGCATTCTGGCTAACATGGTGAAACCCCGTCTCTACTAAAAATACAAAAAATTAGCTGGGTGTAGTGGTGGGCACCTGTAGTTCCAGCTACTCGGGAAGTTGAGGTGGGAGAATGGCATGAACTCAGGAGACGGAGCTTACAGTGAGCCGAGATCGCGCCACTGCACTCCAGCCTGGGCGACAGAGTGAGACTCCATCTAAAAAAAAAAAAAAATGCATAGGTATTTTTCTTCTAGTTTTTTTCAAAAAACTTATATGTATATTGTTTGTTAGGTTTAACTGTATCTGGAATTTATTTTGAAGTATGGTATGAGGTGATGATCTTTTTTTCTCAAATACTCAATTTCCCCAACGCCTTTTATTGATTGAATTCGTGTCTTACCCACTGTTGGGTGGTACTTCCTTATCATAAAGTGGGTTTCAAATGCCCAGGAATTGGTTTTAGAAGGTCTATTCTATTCCAGTAACCAATTTGTCCATTCTTGTTCAAATTGTATATCATTTTCATTACTGCAACTTACTAATGCATATATAACATCTGAAAAGAATGCTCATCCACTTCTTTTACAAAATCTTCTTTTATTATTCTTCCGAACAAACTTACTTCCGAACAAATCCATTTGTTGGGTTCTAAGAAAATTCTATTGTGATTTGGACAGAATTAGTTGGAAAGAATTGCCGCGATATGTCACTCAAATACATTATTTCTAAATGAACTTCTTTTTTTTTTTTTTTTTTTTTGAGATGGAGTCTCACTCTGTCACCCAGGTTGGAGTGCAGTGGCATGATCTCGGCTCCCTGCAAGCTCCACCTTCCGGGTTCACACCATTCTCCTGCCTCAGCCTCCTAAGTAGCTGGGACTACAGGCATCCGCCACTGCGCCCGGCTAGTATTTTGTATTTTTAGTAGAGATGGGGTTTCATGGCGGTCTCGATCTCCTGACCTCGTGATCCGCCCACCTCGGCCTCCCAAAGTTCTGGGATTACAGGCGTGAGTCCCCGTGCCTGGCCTCAAATACATTATTTCTAATACTCACAAAACTCCATAAAATTGGTATAATTATCTACATCTTACAAATGAGTAAACTGAGGCTCTGAGAAGTCACTAGCCTGCTTAAAGCCACACATTTAAATATGTCTGAGATGCAAGCCCATTACTTTGCTCTTGCAGTTCAAATGCTTCACTCAGCAGAAAGCTCAGTACATTAAAAAAATAAAGACATTTTGGTATACTTACATTTAGCAAACAAGTATTAAGTACATATTATAGCCGGATGCAGTGGTTCATGCCTGGAATCCCAGCACTTTGGAAGGCCAAGGCAGGTGGATCACTTGAGACCACGAGTTCGAGACCAGCCTGGGCAACATGGCAAAACTCCATCTCTACTAAAAATACAAAGTTTAGCTGGGTCTGGGGGTACACACCTGTTGTCCCAGCTACTCGGGAGACTGAGGCACGAGAATCACTTGAACCCAGGAGGTGGAGATTGCAGGGAGCAGAGATCACACCACTACACTCCAGCCTGGGTGGCAGAGCAAGACTCTGTCTCAAAAAAAAAAAAAAAAAATTGTATTAAGTACCTATTATGTGCCAGATACTGGGGATAAAAATGAGTAATGAGTAAGACACAATCTCTGCCATGAAGGTACTTGCAGCATTGGAGAGAGAGCAAGAGAAAAGTATAGATAATTACAGTATGGTGTAGTAAGTTATGCCAAAACCATAGTTTCCTGTATTGTGTGCTTATCATGTGCCAGGCACCGTTCTAAACCCATTACCTACATCTTCTCATTTTATCATATGAGGTTTAGTTTCTGTTGCATCCATTTCGCATCTGAGAACACCAAGCCATGAAGATGTTAAATAACTTGCCCAAGATAGTGAAGTTGCCAAGAGGCAGAGCTGGTATAATTGATCCTCCTTGTTCAACCCGGACAGATTCCCTGGGGGAGGCACAGATGGCCTGCGTCTGGAAGGATGCCCAGGAATGAAGCAGGCAGCAAAGAGGGAAAAATTGAGTTCGCAGGCATGGAAATTATTGCCTACAAACCTATGGGCAAGAAGGCCCAGGGTGCACTGGGGAGAGTGAGGGTTAAGTAATCATAACCGTAACAACTGATGTTTACTGAGCACTTACTAGATGCCACATACTCTCCTGAGTGCTTTACATGTGGCAACTGATTTCATTTTCACAACAACCCTGTGCGGTATGTGTCAGTCCGTTACATAGACAGGAAAAATGAGGCACAGCAAGACTAAGTAGTTTGACCCTGAGCACAGGGTCACACAGCTAGTAAGCAGCAGAGCTGGAAATGCAAGTGGAAAAGGAATATAGTTCAGATCATGAAAAGTCTCAGAAAAACAATTTGAACTGGAACTTATAAAACTGGAAAGTCACTAAAGGATTTTGAGTAAGTGGCATGGTCAGATTTACAATGAACTGGGCAGAAAGATGATAGTCGCCCTCATTTCAGCCAATAGCCAGGCAGCACATAGTGTTTCTATGATCTCACTGAAACACCGCGACCAGTCAACCCAGGCAGGTATTATTATTTCCATTTCTATGTTATCAAACTAAGGCTCTGAGGAAGCAAATGACTTTACCATCACTAGATGGTGGAGACGGAATTCAGATCCTGGTGCGTCTAACACCAAAGACCAGCTCTCTCCATCTCACACAGTAAAGAAAATGACAAGGAAGTGGGGAACAGGGGCTTGTCCCCCCATCCCTAGTGGGTCACGGCACTCACCCATGTTGGGGGTGAGAGTTCCCTGGCAGGCATGTAGGTCACCTCTGACAGTAATTAAAAGGGAGAGTTGCAAAGAGATAAAACTTTACAAAGCATTCTTGGCATTCTTGCCCATGACTAGACCAATATTAACTTTCGTTGGGAGCATTGATGGGCAGTTCCTTCAGGATTTGAGTTACTCCTTCCATTTTTCCTTCTGTACTGGAAAATCTCCACCTTCCGAGTCTAGACACCCATTGTTTGGATGACAGTAGGAGCCTACGTGCTGAAAGGACTGGTCCTGGAACCAATGCTACCAAATGAGCATGGCCCATCTGGAACACATTTGGGCACCAAGGGTCATAATCATTTGTGATCCTGAGAACATGCACCAGAGACAGTTCACTGGGAACTTTAAAAAAAAAAACAAGGAGACAGAGTCGGCTCAGTAAACATGTACAGAATACTTCTGTGTGAGGGAGATGGGGGAGAAAAGGAACTGATATAAAAAGCAAAGAAGGCCGGGCCTGGTGGCTCACGCTTATAATTCCTGCACTTAAGAAGGCTGAGGCAGGCAGATCACTTGAGTCCTGGAGTTCGGGACCAGGCTGGCCAACATGGCAAAACCCCATCTCTACAAAAAAATACAAAATCTAGCCGGGCATGATGGCATGTGCCTGCAGTCCAATTACTCAGGGGGGTTGAGGCAAGAGGATAGCTTGAACCCGGAAGGTCATGACTGCAGTGAGCTGAGATGGCACCACTGCACTCCAGCCTGGGTGACAGAGCGAGACCCTGTCTCAAAAAAAAAAAAAAGAAAAAGAAGAAAAGAAGCAGACTGCAAATGAAAGCCGAACCTATGGAGAGGAGAAACTGTTGTCTCCATTTTGCAGATAAGAAAACCGAGGCTCTGGAATATCAAGTAACTTGCGCAAGATCAAGCAGTAGCTGAGTTGTTTTTCAATCCATAGCTGTTCTTCAAAGCATGAGCTATTGAGCCCTAAACTATTCTGTAATTAGAATAAGAGGAAGAAAAGGAGACTTGAAAAGTTAAAAAAAAGTTACAGTAGGCCTGGTACACTGGTTCACGCATGTAATCCCAGCACTTTGGGAGGCTGAGGCAGGTGGATCACGAGGTCAAGAGTTCAAGACCAGCCTGACCAAGATGGTGAAATCTCGTCTCTACTAAAAATTCAAAAATTAGTCTGGCATGGTGGTGGGCGCCCGTAATCCCAGCTACTCAGGAGGCTGAGGCAGAGAATTGCTTGAACCCAGGAGGCGGAGGTTGCAGTGAGCCGAGATCATGCCACTGCATTCCAGCCTGGGCGACAGAGTGAGACTCATTCTCAAATTAAAAAAAAAAAAAATTACAGTAAATGTGTTAGACAAAATCAACACCTACTTGGATATAAAAAGCACATTCCATTTGATCATAAAATAATCCAGACCCTAACATATGTGAGCAAAGAACAGCATAATGTGTGCAATTAAAAACCAATTTGACCTTTGAGAACATTCAAAGAAATGTAAATGAAAACAAGAATTTGCTATTTAATATCAAATAAATTCCGTGGAAAATAATGATAACACCTAATGCTAGGAAAGATGAGTAGAAACTAAAACACACGAGCAGAGCTGTTAGGCAGGTTTAATTTGTTCTGCCTGGTTGAAAATAATTTGGCAGCATATTTCAAATGTTAACCACATTTTCATATGCCTCAACTATAATGCCAAGCTTGGAAATGAATCTAAGTAAATAATGCAAAATGAAGGCAAAGCTGTACTGCAGCCTTCTCTACGATAATAACAAAGAAAACAAAACAAAAATCAGAAACCATCAAAATGCCCAACAGTACAGTAATTGTTGCGTTCATTAGTCATGGGGCATCTATTTAGGAGACTTTGACAGTCATTTAAATTTTTAATTCTCAACACTATGTAGCATGATGGAAAATGTTTCTGCTAGAACATCAAGAAAAAGAGCAGTCTACCAAATGGCCTCTAAGCTATGATTGAAATGATGAAAATGTGTATCTGCAAATGGACAGAGAAAAAAAGGAACATGGACCAAAAAAAAAAAAAAAATGAAACCAGTTAGGTTGTTTGGGTGGTGGGATTGAGGCTAATTTTTTATGTTACAGTTGATGCAATATTTATGCAAGGAAGGAAAAACATCACACTCATAAAAATGATAGCTCTGTGATTGTATCAAGCCAAATTCCTCCAGTGCTAAAAATATGTTAAGAACTTCTGGAGAGCTCCGTTAACTCTTTAAATTACCACTGTGGGACCATTGAATGTTAAAATAACAATAATAGTAGTATAAAAAAAGGCCAGTAAGTTAATGCTGCTTCCAAATTTACCAAGTTAACTCCCAAGACATAACTGAAACATTAAGACAATCCGGCCCAACAAGCCCAAATATAGAAGAGTCAGAGAGTCACACAGTGTGGCTAGCCACGTATGGACAACCACAAAACAACACTTACAGGTTGGCCTTAATGCATTCCTAATTCTCACCATATTTCCCACAGCTAAAGCTTGCCCCCTGTATGAGGTCTCTCCCCTCCTCACCTTCTAAGGCATTTCATGTTTACAGTTTAGGTTTTAAACTAAGGCTAAAAATCCTCGTTTACATGCTATACTGCTCAGATTGTCTCCCACTGGTTGAACTGATCTTCCTAATGCAATGCTGCAAGCTGCGAGGAAAGAGCTGTGTCCCTACTTGGTGAAGCATTCCCACAGCTCTGGCATCCTCTCAGGCACCAGGAACACTTACATGTGGTAGTTCCTGTGGCCACTGTAACAGATTACCACCAAGTTGGTGGCTTAAGACAGAAATGTAATTTCTCACAGTTCGAGAGGCCACAAGTCTGAAATCAGTAGCAATAGGCTGGAATCAGGAAGTCACCGGGCCACGCTGCTTATCCAGGCTCTTCCAGCTCCTGGCAGCTGCCAGCGTTCCTTGGCTTGTGGCCACATCACTTCAATCTCTGCCTTCCTGGTCACATTCTCCTCTTCTCTGTCGACTCTCTCTCTACCTCTCTTATAAGGACCTTTGCAATGGCATGTAGGGTCCACCTAGATAATCCAGAATGACCTCCCCATCTCAGGATCCGTAACTTAATCACATCTGCACAGTCCCTTTCGCCATGTAAGGTGACATTTACAGGTTCTGGAGATTAGGACCTGACTCTCCCTTGGAAGGGGGCATTATTCAGCCTGCCACACCATATGTCATGGACGTGGGGGATAGAAAGAGGCACTTCTCTCCCGGAAGCTAGGTCAGGGCATAAACCTCTCCTATGCCAAAAAACCTCTAGGAATGTAAGCGGACCTACTCCTCCATCCCTTCTCTCAGCAACCATCTGTGCTATGTTTACTTGACCAGGCTCAGTTTGGGGCACCAAGGACATAGATCTAAATAAGAACAAGCTTTGCCCTTGAGTTGCTCAGGGGCTAGTGTGTGTGTGAAGGGGTGCGGTGACAGCCAAGTAAAAAACTACCACGTGACGTGCCCTGTGCCAAAGCAAAGGTTTGTGAACAAAGCACCGTGAACAGTCAGATGAAGGATGATTCAGAGACCATGAAATGTGACTGTGGTCTTCATTGATAAGCAGGGGCCAGGCAGGCTGAAGAAGACCAGGATGACATCTCAGTCTAGCCTAGAAGAGCAGGAAGGAAAGAGATATTAACAGAGGCAAGTCTGTCTGGGTTGAAACACTGGAGGGCCAGGGCGGGGGGCAAGTAGGAGCATGAGGCCAGACCAGACCTAGATCAAGAGATTGGACTGAGAGCTGTGCGGAGCCATAGAATGTTCTGAGCAAACAGTGTCCTCAGAGTTTCAACTCACAGAGCTAATTCGCCCTCTTAACCCAACAATCCTGTTCATAGGAATTGCCCCTGCAAACATGCACAGCCACAGAGATAAGGGTTTGAGGATGCTCACTAGAGCATTGCTTCGACAGCTAAATTTCTATGCAACCTGAATATCCTTCAGTACGTACTGGTTCAATAAATGTCAAACTACAGGATATTAATTCATTTTTTTAAAAATGTAAAAATGAAGAGAAGCCCTGTATACTGACATGAGGGGGATGTTGCTTGGGGAAACCAGTAAGCTACTGAACAATGATGCATAGTATGACTCCATTTATATTTCTTTTTTTTTTTTTTTTTTTGAGACAAAGTCTCACTGTCGCCCAGGCTGGAGTGCAGTGGCACAATCTTGGCCTGCTAATTTTTGTATTTTTAGTATAAGAGATGGGGTTTCAACATGTTGGCCAGGCTGGTGTTGAACTTCTGGCCCCAGGTGATCCACCTGCCTCAGCCTCCCAATGTACTGGGATTACAGGTGTGAGCCACCATGCCCGACCCCTCCATTTGTATTTCTAAAGAAACCCCAAACTGTATGAATCTAGGTAAATATAGGCAGAGAGAAATAGGTCATAAGAATACATAAAAATGAATGATAGTTGCAGAAAAGGAATTGAAAGGAATAACTTTTGACCCTATTCACAGCTGGGATTTTGAAGTTTTTATGTATAAATATAGAAACCAAAAGAGAGAAACAGATGGCCTTAAAAAATAATTTCAATAAAAACAAAGGGCAGGCCGGGCCCGGTGGGTCATGCCTGTAATCCCAGCACTTTGGGAGGCTGAGGCAGGGGGGTATCACTTGAGGTCAGGAGTTCAAGACCATCCTGACCAACATAGTGAAACCCCGTCTCTACTAAAAATACAAAAATTAGCCAGCGTTGTGGCTCACGTCTGTAATCCCAGCTACTCGGCAGGCTGAGGTAGGACAATCGCTTGAATCTGGGAAATGGAGGTTACAATGAACTGAGATTGTGCCATTGAACTCCAGCCTGTGCGATGTGAATGAGACTCCATCTCAAAAACAAAGAAAGAAAGACAGAGAGAGAAGGTGAGATTGAAGGGCTGAAGGAAGGACCCAGGTTCTTCCAAACATGAAGGGTACCACTACACTCCAGCCTGGGAGAAAAAAAAAAAAAAAAAGGGCAACAAGGTAGTACAGTTTTCAGAAGTTCTTTTGAGAAGGATCCACACAGCATATGTGAAATGTTGACTGACCCTTGTGGCTGAGGCGAGAGGGAGGGAGGCTGGTCGCTGGTCAGGAGGCCCCCAACAGCCCAGGGCAAGGGAAAGGCCCAGGGGAGTCCCCAGGAACTATAGAAGAAAGTAGAAGAGGTTTCCCGACAGAAGCAAGTCCACAGAGAGGAGCCGCAGGCTGCAGTGTGGAGGCTGACTGCCGGGAGGGGCTGATAAATCTTGTACAGTGGAGTGGATGGTGCAGCCTCTCACTGAGAGCCAGATCAGGGAGAATGAGTGATGTTCCAAGGAAGGAGAGGAAACAGAAATGCAGGCTCTGCTTTTGGAGATGTTTGAAAGGTTGCCCTTCTTCAGAGTTGGCTGTCTTTCTGAGAGAATAGTCTCTTTGTTCTGCAGAAAAAAGGGGCAGCCCTTAGAAGAGCTTGTCTGTGTGACCCAAAGGAAAGAGCTCCAAGGACTCAGGAACTCTTTGGGGTAGCAGAGCAGACCCTCTTGTGTCCAGAAGTTGTTCCTTCGGGTGGGTCCGTGGTCTCGCTGACTTCAAGAATGGAGCCGTCGACCTTCATGGTGAGTGTTACAGCTCTTAAAAATGGATGGCATGGACCCAGAGAGTGAGCAGCAGCAAGATCTATCATGAAGAGCAAAAGAAGAAAACTTCCACAACATGGAAGGGTACTCGAGGGGGTTGCCTGTGTGGCTGGGGTGGCCAGCTTTTATTCCCTTGTTTGTCCCTACCCATGTCTTGCTGATTGGTCCATTTTACAGAGTGCTGATTGGTCCATTTTACAAACCTCTAGCTAGCCACAGAGCGCTGATTGGTGCGTTTGTACAGAGTGCTGATTGGTGCATTTTACAAACCCCTTGTAAAACAGAAAAGTTCTTCAAGTCCCCACCAGACGCAGAAGTCCAGCTGGCTTCACCTCCCACTCTGACCTAGGAGTCTCAACAGTCTCCTTTATAGAAGTTTTACAAGTTAATGACAAGGTGACAGTCACCCAGCCCCTTCCCCGGGAGGCACCCAGGCTGCCTCCCTCTAATTGACTCATTGTGATCCAGATGCTTTTAAGACATATTATAAAGCTACAGTAATCAAGACAGTTTGGTATTCCTGAAAATATAAATACATATATCTATGGAACAGATTGCAGAGCAGGGCCTCTACCAAGGCCACCCCTCCCAATTGTAAACACATCCGTAACTTAGCTCCAGATAAAATTCACAGTTCCCTAGCTGGCCCATGCAAACCTTTGGCTTTATGGGCAAAATCTGGGAGCAAGACCTAAAAGTGAGGGTATGCCTCCTGGGCTCCTCACCTAACCTTTTCTGCAGGCGGCTGTAAGTAAGAGACAGCTAAGAACATAAGGAGGCCAGTGGTTTCGCTTTCCTTAATAACATTTGTAGGGTTTCTCCCTTTGGTAACAAATGACGTACATGTCTTTCCTTGCAGAAATGATGATAGCTATGTGATCAGTTTTCAAACTCCAAATTTAGCCAGCTATTTCGTGGTGCCTCTGCTGAGTGTTTCTCAGACATAGCCCAGCCCTGGACAATAAATATCAGTTGAAATGAATAACTCTTATTGCCAAACTTGTCCAGCGTCTGCTCCTGTTATGAAACTAACCGGCCCTATGTTGTCTGGGTTCCCAGTCACATCATTGATCAATTCCAGTACCTAGGCCACAACCAAAGTTTCATCTTCCCTGGAAAACCCAAGGCTATTACGTTTTTGTTAAACTAATGTGAAGAGAAAGAAGAAAACCAACAATTCTGCCAGTGGCAGCCCCTGTGAGTTGTGCTACCTGCTTTTCATGTGTTTTCTTATTTATTTGACACCATAGCTGGCAATGGGGTTGTGCTTTGCTTCATTTTATGGATGAGGAAACTGAGTCTCTGAGAGGTAAAGTGACTTGACCAAGGTCACATGGCAAGTTGGCGGCATAAAGCCACAAGTGGTCCATCTGACCCCCACTGACTTGTCAGGCTGATGGGGAGAGTGTGTGTGTGCGCTTTTTTTTTTTTTTTTTTTTTTTTGAAACGGAGTCTTGCTGTTTTGCCAGGGTGGAGTGCAATGGCACAATCTTGGCTCACTGCAACCTCCGTCTCCCGGGTTCAAGCGAATCTCCTGCCTCAGTCTCCCGAATAGCTAGAACTACATGTGCGTGCCACCATGCCCAGCTAATTTTTGTAATTCTTAGTAGAGACGGGGTTTCACCATGTTGGCCAGGATGGACTCGAACTCTTGACCTCGTGATCCGCCCACCTCAACTTCCCAAAGTGCTGGGATTACAGGCGTGAGCCACCATGCCCAGCTAGTGCCTGTGTCTTTATGTCATCTTCTCTGCATGCTGTTTCCCAGTGGCCCGCTGCTGAGACTGACTTCTGCAGCCAGAGCTTCCGGGACATCATACACACTCCACTCCACCATTCATTGAGTTCATTGTGATGAAAACATTACCTGCTATATGTGCTGGAATACACATCTATAATTTAGCCTCTCATTTGGAATAAGGAACCTGTGGCTACGAGGGACACTCAGTCTTCCCAAATGCCCTCAGCCAACAGGACTACATTCTGCGCCTATCTGTGGCCAAGGCTGCTAGCTGCCCTGAAGTACTTTCTTTTCTTTTCTTTTCTTTTTTTTTGACAGAGTCTCACTCTGTCTCCCAGGCTAGAGTGCAGTGGCTCGATCTTGGCTCATTGCAACCTCCACCTCCTGGGTTCAAGCACTTCTCATGCCGCAGCCTCCCCCTGTAGCTGAGATTACAGGTGCCCACCACCATGGCTGGCTAATTTTTGTATTTTTAGTAGAGACAGGGTTTCAACATGTTGGCCAGGCTGGTCTCGAACCCCTGACCTCAAGCAATCCACCCACCTTGGCCTCCCAAAGTGCTATGATAACAGGCGTGAGCCACCGCACTCGGCCCTGAAATACTTTCTCTCCTCTTCCTCTTTGGTACCAGAACCTCTGATTGTAGCTAGGCATGTGGAATAAAGATATTTCTCAGCTTTCGTGGCAGTTGAGTGTGATCAGGTGGCTAAGTTAGGGCTAACGGCACAAAAACAGAGGCGCTCTTCCCTTTCTCCTTTTTCTTTCCTACTGTCTGGAATGCAAATGTGATGGCAGTATCTCTAGAAGCCATCTTGGACCATGAGGTGGAAGCCGCATCATGAGGACAGCAAAGAAGCAAGAGAACCAGGGTCTGGGTCCCCGATAGCCCTGGAGTTGTCCAAGCAGTCTGGACTGCCTTCTTGTCTGCCTCCAGACTTCCCTTATTCAAGAAAAATAAACCTCCATCTTGTTTAAGCTACTGTTATTTTGGGTTTTCCGGTATCTGCAGCTTAACCTAACTATACCTGATAACTAGTCTTATGTCAAAAGTTCCTGAAGGCTTTAACCACCTTGTGCCCTCCAATTCTAGCCCAGTGCCTGCCCTGCAAAAGAGGCTCAAGCACTGACCAAAATGCAGAGTTAGAGGCGGTCTCAGGAAACACCTAGACATCTACCACTGCCTAAAGCTGATATTTTCATCACCCTCAGAACCTATCAACTGCCTGTGACTGGACTCCCCGCCCTCATGCGGGTACCAAGTCCTGATGGTACCAAGTCCTAATGGTACCCAACTACCTACAGTGTCCAACTCCTCCTTTCATTCCTCACTGCTCTCCCTGGAGAGATCTCTGAAGGGTCTCCTCTACTCTGGTCTGGGTCAGCCCTACCTCTGCTCACAAATGTATTCATGGTCCCCCACCCCCACAACCAAGTAGACTCACTAATTACCTGAGGGCCAGATTGGGGAAAACATACATTAGGTTTTCACATCTCTTTGAAATCTAAAATAGTTTCCAATATTTTCAGATCTGGAGATTTCCCAGGCAATTGCGTACTTCCCAATTCTTGTAAAAAATAGAAAGATGGAATAAGACAGGGCCTGTATTCCCACGTGGCTGCCATTACTGGAGTGCAGCCATGTGTCTACTTGGTGAAGCTGGGAGCTGTGCTCTCCAATTACAGCTGCATTCACCCTCCCACCCAACTCTCTTCCTACCTACTAAGCCCGGAAGGCATTTCAGCCTGCCATCCCTCTTGACAGTCGTGGTAGCTGTGATAACAAAACGTCTTGGTGCTTGGTGGCCGTGGGTGTACATTTGGGGGATTATTTATATCTGAGGCTGAAATTTAAGTTGCGTCCAAAAAAAGGCATGGACTAGCCCCGTCTCTCAACATATACAAAAATCAAATCAAAATGGATTAAAGACTTAAATCTAAGACCTCAAACTATGAAACTACTACAAGAAAACACTGGAGAAACTCTCCAGGACATTGGTCTGGGCAAAAATTCATTGATCAATACCCCATAAGCAAAGGCAACCAAAGCAAAAATGAACAAATGGGATCACATCAAGTTAAAAACTTCTGCACAGCAAAGGAAACAATCAACAAAGTGAAGAGACAACCCACAGAATGGGAGAAACATTTGCAAACTATCCATCTGACAAGGGAGTAATAACCAGAATACATAAGGAGCTCAAACAAGTCTATGACAACAAAGCTAATAATCTGATAAAAAGTGAGCAAAAGACTTAAATGAGCCAGGCGCGGTGGCTCAAGCCTGTAATCCCAGCACTTTGGGAGGCCGAGGTGGGCGGATCATGAGGTCAGGAGATCAAGACCATCTTGGCTAACACGGTGAAACCCCATCTCTACTAAAAATACAAAAACTTAGCCGGATGTGGTGGCGGGCGCCTGTAGTCCCAGCTGCTCAGGAGGCTGAGGCAGGAGAATGGCGTGAACCCAGGAGGCAGAGCTTGCAGTGAGCCGAGATCATGCCACTGCACTCCAGCCTGAGCGACGAGCAAGACTCCGTCTCAAAAACAAACAAACAAAAAAAGACTTAAATATACTTTTCCCAAAAGAAGACATACAAATGGCAAACAGGCATATGAAAAGGTGCTCAACATCATTGATCATCAGAGAATTGTAAATCAAAACGACCATGAGATATCTCACCCCAGTTAAGATGGCTTATATCCAAAAGACAGGCAATAACCAATGCTGGTGAGGATGTGGAGAAAAGGAAACCCTTGTACACTGTTGGTGGGAATATAAATTAGTACAACCAGTATGGAGAACAGTTTGGAGGTTTCTCAAAAACCTAAAAATAGAGCTACCATATGATCTAGCAATTCCATGGCTGGGTATATACCCAAAAGAAAGGAAATCAGTATATAGACAAGATATCTGCACTCACATGTTTGTTGCAGCACTGTTCACAATAGCCAAAATTTGGAAACAAATTTTGTCTGTCCAAACAGACAGACATCAACAGATGAACTAGATAAAGAAAATGTGCTACTTACACACAATGGAGTATTATTCAGCCATAAAAAGAATAAGATCCTATCATTTGCAACAACATGGATGAAACTGGACACCACTGTGTTAAGTGAAATAAGCTAGGCACAGAAAGACAAGCATTGCATGTTCTCACTTATTTGTGGAATCCGAAAATCAAAACAATTGAACTCATGGACATAGAGAGTAGAAGGATGGTTCCCAGAGGCTGGGAATGGTAGTAGGGGATTATAGGGAGTTAGGGATGGTTAGTGGGTCCAAAAAAAGTAAAAAGAATTAATAAGACCTAGTATTTGAAAGCACAACAAAGTGACTATAGTCAATAATAACAGTACACTTAAAAATAACTAAAAGAGTGTAATTGGATTGTTTGTAACACAAAGAACAAATGCTTGAGCAGATAGAAACCCCATTCTCCATGATGTGATTATTTTGTGTGTCAAAACATCTCATGCACCCCATAAGTATATTTACCAACTATGTACCCACAAAACTTTAAAAATGAAAAAAATAGGCTGGGTGTGGTGACACATGCCTGTAATCTCAGCACTTTGGAAGGTCAAGGCTAGAGGACTGCTTGAGCCCAGAAGTTCAAGACCAGCCTGGGCAACAAAGTGAGACCCTGTCTCTACAAAAACTACAAAAATGAGTTGAAGGTGGTGGCACCCACCTGTGGTCCCAGCTACTCAGGAGGCTGAAGCAGGAGGATTGCTTGAGTCCAGAAGGTCAAGACTGCAGTAAGCCATGTTCCCACCACTGCTCTCCAGCCCAGGCAACAGAAGGAGACCCTTTCTTCCCACCACTTACACACACAAAAAAATATATAATAAATAAATAAATAAATAAGAACTTTAAGTTCTGGTTAAAGAAAAAGAAGAAAAGAAGGCATGGAATTTTCCAGGTGGAGTCAGAGGGACAGGCAGCGGCATGAGCAAAGGTGGGGAGATAGAAAAGAATGTGATATTTTGGAGGACAAGAAAGCCCGACATACCTGGAATCAGTGGGGAGACACTGAATGACTAGAGCACTGCTCTTGCTCATAACATCCTACGCTGCCTCCTTAGGCATTTGTGTTACCTACATGGTCCCTCTAGGAAATTTGACATTTTGATCCCTTGGACTGCAGAGTAAATTCTAAGTTCTTTCAATTGGCAGATGGATCGATCAGGAAGGGCCCTGCTATGCTGTGATAACAAACATCTTCCAAACCTCAGTGAATATAGCATGTTCACTCTTGCACATACTACTTGGCCACTGTACATTGATGGACAGGCTCTTCTCATCAGAGTCATTCAGCGGCTCAGGCAGACAAAAATCCCCATCTCTACATGTGCCAAAATCGCACAAGGCGGGAGAGCAGAATGCACTGAGTTGCTGTCACTCAGGAGCAACATGTGTCTCTCACACTCACATTTTGTCAGCCAGGAGAGTCACATGAACCCTTCAATGTGGAAGGGGGCAGAGAAGAACAATCTTACCATGAGCCTGGAAGGAGGAAAAGAATCGAATACCTGTGAACATCCTAATGATGATCTGCAATGGTGTGAATGTTTCCTAAGATTTATGTGTTGAAACTTAATCGCCATTGTGGTAGCATTAGAGGTGGAGCCTTGGGGAAGTGATTAAGTCATGAAGGCTCTGCCATCATGAATAGATTAGTGCCTAACAAAAGGGCTATGAGGCGGTGGCTCAAGCCTGTAATCCCAGCACTTTGGGAGGCCGAGACGGGCGGATCACGAGGTCAGGAGATCGAGACCATCCTGGCTAATACGGTGAAACCCTGTCTCTACTTAAAAATACAAAAAAAAAAAAAACTAGCCGGGCGACGAGGCGGGCGCCTGTAGTCCCAGCTACTCGGGAGGCTGAGGCAGGAGAATGGCGTAAACCCGGGAGGCGGAGCTTGCAGTGAGCTGAGATCCGGCCACTGCACTCCAGCCTGGGTGGTAGAGCAAGACTCCGTCTCAAAAAAAAAAAAAAAAAGGGCTATGAGGAAATAGCTGAGGCCCTTTTTGCCCTTCTGCCTTCTGCCATGTGAGGACACAGCAAAAAGGTCCTCACCAGACACCAAATGCTGACGCCTTGATCTCAGACTTCCCAGCCTCCAGAGCTGTGGGGAATAAATTTATATTATCTGTAAGGGACCCAGTCTGCACTATTTTGCTATAGCTGCACAAATGGACCAAGACACAACCCTAGCACACAAGGTCCTTTGTCATCTGACTCTGCCCCTGCCTGCATCCTCCTTGTCAGTCCTCTATCCCTTTCCCTGGCCTCAGCCACACTACACTACTGGAAGTTCTAAGGCTTCCTATGTATATTATCTCCATGTCTCTGCATGTGCTATTTTGTTTGCCAAGGGAGTTGTCCCTTAATTCTCCAGAAAACTCTTCCCTAACTCTCAAGATTCTACTCCTCAAGAAGCCCTAATCGGAGAAGTCTGACATTGTTCCCCAAACCCACCATGCCCCCAGGTTGAATTATGGACTTCCACAGCCCTGTCATACCATTGGCATTATTGAATTTATTTCACTGCCCTGTAATTGACTTTAAAGATCTGCCTCCCCCACTAAACTGTGAACTCCTTCAGCATGGCTTGGATTCTAGCCCAGAGAGAATAAATATTAATGAAATGATGGAAGGAACACAGCGTGTGCCAGGACTGCAAACTCCAGTGCCTATAGCAGAAGAGGGCCAGATAGGAGCCAGCAAGCTGGAGGGAGCCTTTGCCATCAAATAGGGAAGCAGTCATATAGCAATTGTTGGCATGAAGGAACGGGACCCAGTGTTACCACTTTTTTTGATTTTTCAAGAGAACTGGACACCTCTGTATTCATGTGGAAGTTCCTAACCTCTTAATGTCTAGATTTGCCCCCATTGGACACACGGTGCAGGCCCCTGTTACAGAAACTCCCTGTGTAGGGTTTTGGGGGCAAGCAGCTTGGATACTAATCTTGACTCTACCACTAACTGGTTAGACAACTTTAAGCTAACTGGGCCTCCATTTCCTCTTCTGTAAAATGACACTAATAATAGAATTTTATCATACTGTCATGATGATTAAATGATGATAACCTCAGAATTAAAGCATTTGGCACAGTGATGGGAGTCTGGTAAGTACTCATTAAGTGCTGGTTATTAATATCATTAGATAATTGCACATATAACTATATAATTACAACTTTGATAAGGATTAAGGGAGAAAGAGGGAAGTGTAGTGAGTTCTGAGAATAGCAAACAGGGAACCTGACCTAATGGAGAGCATCAGGAGGGCCCTGGGAAAATGACATTGGAGGCAGGGGTGAGTTAGAGCAGAAAATAATTTTGGGGACTTAGCTTCTGGGTACAATCTACAGCAAGTACAAAAGCCCAAGTAGAAAGAAATCAAAGCCAAGAAGGGAAATGGAATGAGTTCTAGAATTCTTAATCCCTAATGGTAGGAAGAATAACATCTCTTTAAGGGAAACTTTTACTTGTTAACTTCTCCAAGAAATTGCTTTATCTTTAGAGCTAACTCTGCGGCAGGCACTGGGGCTAGGCCCTGTTGAACCTTCTACAGAGATGGGGATCAACTCAAGGCCCAATAATGTATTCGTTTATTTGGAAAGCATTCAAGTTTATTGTGCATCTGACGCTGTCCTCAGTGCTAAACAAATGCAGTGAAGAACCAGAGTCAACAGTAATTTGACATCAACTTGTGTAACAGCTGAACCTGGTATGAGGAAGCAATGATAAAGAAGGCTTCAGTGGACACTATTCTTCAGGGGACTAGGCTGAGCTGTTCTCAGTTCTGAGCCTTCCAGTCCTCAGTGGGTCTAAGCAGAGATCCTTCAAAGTCCTGACGAAGGACCCAGGCGCTGCGGTCCATGCTTCTCCACATTCATTGCCCCTGCCTCAGTCAGACTTTCCACAGAGCCTGAACAAGTGGCTGGAGATCATCTTCTTAGACCAAGCAGTGGAGTCAGGGGATCCTGAGCTGCTGCTTCAAGGAGGATTCTGATGATTTAACAACTGAGAGAATGGGCAGGTGGTTATCATCCTCCAGGGAGTACCTAAGAGGCTACTCAGTCCTCACCAGATGGATGGCCTGGACCACCAGAAGACTGTCTCTGAGAAATCTATGTTGTGGGGGCTGTTTCCATGTCTTTTAATTTCCCCATTTAAAATGTGCAATTTTGCATGTTCTTTATAGAAAAACTAGAAAATATAGGTCAATTAAAAGAAAGAGAAATAGAGAGAGAGAAGGAAGGAAGGAAAGAAGGATGCAAGGAAGGGAGGGAGGGAGGGAAGGAAGGAAGGAATGAAGGGGGGAGGGAGAAAGAGAGGGAAAGAAGGGAAGGAGGGGAAAGGAGGAAGAAGCCCTTCAAATTCAGCAACCCAGTAATAATATGGCAGGTACAACTCCAGGCCTAATTCTAAATGTCTCTGACTAATATATATACCACTTGGTTAACCTGCTGTTTTCTCTTAACAATTGTCCTCTGAGCAGCTCCCTGTGTAAACCAATATGTATGTAAATATCACATGCATTGTCAGTAGAGTGTTCCATTTTATGAATACACCATAATTTATTTAACCAGTCCCCGATTTTGAATGTTGAGATTCTTTCCAAGTTTTCCCTATTATAAATTACGCTTATTTTGAGAGACGGGCACGAGAACAAAGTGGAAGCAAAGTCGGGACTGGGGCTCTTGTTAACAATGAGATGTTTGTCATCCCCTTCATGCTAAAGCATGCCTGCTCAAAGGGTTGGATGTCTCCCCACAGGGAGTGAATATTGGTTTTTGGAGGGTGAAAAAAAATCTTACTCTTTTCATGTATAAAGCACATACATACACACAGTACATAAAACAGACAGTATATCTATGATATTAAAATTTCATAAGGTGAGGAAGATTGAAGATCAGGGGGAAAAAATCCTCTAAAAGTGCCTCCCTAGGGGGATGATAATAAACACTATGTTACAAAAGTGTTAAAAGTCCACTCAGACTAGATCTATTCTATTATTTCCTACTGACCAGTGACTTGTAGCCCCTAACTGCCAGTCCAGAAGAGGCAAATTGCTGACTAAGGTAAGCAATGGGTAATTTTTCTCATACTTCAGGATGGAGGATTGAGCAAGTCTGTGTGAGACAACACTCAGAAGATAGAAACGGAGTCATCCCTTCCCTCAGCAAATTTACACCAGGTGGGGCAGCTCTGTTTTATTTTCCTCCTTCATGGGCCCATGGGCTTCTAAACACCACCAGAGACAGCCACGCTCCTGGAGAACGTAATGACAGTTGAATGGAGTTCAAGGCAAGCTCAGGACCAGCACAGGCGTGCTCCTTGCCATCTGAAATGACTTCATAAACAAGCAATCGAGGGGGTGAATTTACACTTATAATATCCTCATTAGCTCCTTTGAATTATGATTATGTTTTCCTATTTGGACTTTTTTCCCACAGATGATGGAAGTCTTAATATGCCAATAAAATACATCTGAAGAGACTTTCAGAGGGAGATCTCAAAGCCCTTTATAAACATTAACTCATTAATCCTCTTCTTATCCTGAGCGATGGGCAGCTGTCACATCTTATTATCCCATTATACAGGAGAGAAACTGAGACAGGGAGATTAAATGCTTCTCTGCAGACCAGCACCAAGGAGTGGCAAGAACAAAGGCTTTGCCCAGACTTTGGTGCAGCCCATTACACCAACTGGTGGCAAGGAAGGAGCTGAAGTGTAGGAAGCACCTACGCCGTGACAACCATCGGTTTGCATTATTCATTTTTTTCTTTTTCTTTCTTTCTTTTTTTTTTTTTTTGAGATGGAGTTCTGCTTCTGTTGCCCAGGCTGGAGTCCAATGGCACGATCTCAGCTCACTGCAACCTCCGCTACCTCCGCTTACTGGGTTCTAGTGATTTTCCTGCCTCAGCCTCCTGAGTAGCTGGTATTACAAACATGTGCCACCATGCCTGGCTAATTTTTTTTTTTTCTGTATTTTTAGTAAAGTTGGGGTTTCACCATGTTGGCCAGGCTGGTCTCGAACTCCTGACCTCAGGTGATCTGCCCGCCTTGGCATCCCAAAGTGCTGGGATTATCGGTGTGAGCCACCACGCCCTGGTCACATTATTCAATTTTTAATCTTTCTTGAACCCCAATTAGATGCATAGAAACCCTGCCAGCTGGGCTATTTAAGAGATTTGCCCAAAGTTGCCCCAGCTAGTCAGAGGCAAGGGTGAGAGTCGACCCCGGTCTGTCTGTGGTGCTAGATAGCACAGACTCAGCCTGCTGGGTAGGAGTCAACTCTTAAACACACATACACACATTAAACACACATACAGACATTAAACACACACACACACACCCCCAGAGGCCACATTGAGAATGGCCACTTGGGAAGGTGTACAAAATGTCAGATTTTCAGGAGGTTTTCAGACTTTGGCTCCTAGTAACGCAAGAAAAGTTTGCCTTTGGTATGCAGTGAACTTTGAGGACGATGAGAGTAATGAAATGTCTAAAGTGTCCAGCTCCAGAGCGCCATCCCTTCTTCCCACAGTGGGGAGGTGTCAGCTGCCTTAAGGGTATTATTTTTGCTATTATTACTAAGTTTCTACATGAGTACTCTTGGACCATCCCTCCCTGTAAATAAGCTTTTTCACCTTCTCAGGAAGAAATGGGAGACACGGGGAAAAGACTCTAAAAACAAATTTAAAAAACCGATTGACCAACTGCCAAGGTCCTGGGTGAATTTGAACAGCTTCCATCAGGAAGACAAGCTCCAAGCACTGTGTAAACTGATCATCTCAAGTTACTTCAGTATTCATCTATAGAATTTTTCAATTATGTATGACTAATTTTGCACAAAGTCATTATTTAAAGCAATTTGTCTCTGTGTGAGAGGCAACACCTTCCCCTTCCTGAAAGGTGGGTGGGGAAAATGTCCTAATCTGCCATGCATTGACTTGAGTTATTAAGCGGTCACAGGAGTTCAAAAGAGAAAAATAATGAGCAGCTAAGTCATCACATGTAAAAATTCCTCCTCTATATTATCAAAATACAAATTAATTATAGATAAGATCAAACGAATTCTCTTTAATGTATGGTTTTCCCAGAGAAGGTAATGAAAATAGTGCACGGCCGGTGGGAGGGGAGTTCAAGGATAGGTAGAAGGATCTTTTATGAATGTTGACGGCGTTTCATTGGAGACACGGTGCCTGTGAAGGCTGCAGAGGGGCCTCTGGAGAGTTCTGGGACATGCAAATAAAATGTGCTTTATTGAACTAGGTGCTAACTCCTGTGTGATCTCATCTCCACGGGTCACTCTCAAAATAATGATAAAACCACCCCATACAATTACTCCTCCAGCCTGTGCAGTCAACAGGTAGAGAAACTGGCAGCCAACAGTCTTGCCCATAGAGCCTGGTAAAGGCATTGTGGTCATGGCCTTCATGGGACTTTCATTCTTGATCTTTCAAGCAGTGACCACAGCTGAAGTAAGCCCATGATTCATCCTCCGTTGGGGAAAAAAAAAAGAAGAGTAGCGAGGGCCTCCTCCTCTCCACCCTCCCTGCCCCCACCTCCTTCCCTAATATTCACATGACAGCAAACAATATTCACATTCCCTAATATGTAACCCTAATATTCACATGACAGCAAACATTTTCAAAATAATAGTCCTGTATACTTAAGGTTAATCAGGACGGGCGCCATCCAACTTGCAAAGGTAGCAATTTTCCTTCATTAAAGCCAAATCAAGAAAGAGAACTTTGGGATTCCTTAGGGCTAATTACAAGGTGTTAATAATAACAATATAATGGCAGCAATTTTCCAGCTTTGCTCAAACCCATAATCTGCTTGAGTGCCTTATAGGATTGTCTGTGAGTTTATATAAAGCCGAGTGTTAGTCCAAAAATGTTTTCAGTAATTTCATTTTTACATCATGTCTCTCCTGAGTGTTTATGATGATGTGGTAATTGTTGGTGGAGAAGGTTCTCTTTGGGCAGAGAACAAGTAGCAGCTTGACACCTCCAGGACTCCTTTTGTTTCCCTTGAAGTACTCCCTGGGAAGGAACGATGGGTCGGCAGGATGAACTCAGTGGCCCCTGAATGTTCAGAAACTTTAGGTAGTGTGGACGCCAGCATGTTCCTTGTATTCATCCAGACTGCTCCCCTGACCATGAGCCAGTGGGGGAAGAAAAAGGCAATGAGATCATAGGAAGTGAGAGATTTGGGCAGCCGTACGCCGGGAGGCAGGGGAGGCCCCCCCCCCCACCGCTGGTGCCTCCTCAAAGCCCACCTGCAGCTGGAGGGAACGGGAGGCTCCAGAAAGCAAGATAAATGATAAATGCTCAACTTTGCTCAGTGTGACCATTCGTTTCACTAACCGATTCTCCTCATGGGCTAGAGACACAAGAGCTTTCTTCTCAGGATTTTGACTCCATGCATGTAGGACTGCTCACTTAAAAACCAAAAAGACAGAAAGATTAGTTGGTGAGGGCTGCTATATGTTTTCTTTCTATTCATTTATCTCCCTCCTCTTGCTACCAGTGGAAAGACTATACACTGATTTAGAAGAGAAAGGCCTTTTAAGAGCCAAGAAATTCAGCATCTCACTCATTCTCTTTCCCTCTTTAGGCAGCCTAGGGGAGAATTCTTCTAAATTTTGGACAGGAAAGAAGTAAATTGTCTGGCATTGCCAAATGGGGGTCTAAAGCCAGTTTTTACAACCAGTTTCTAAACCAGATCATAAAAGTCAGTGATGGAGAAGCTGAAACAATACAAACTCCGTGTGGTTTTTGCTGACTATTTAAGGATGCCGGGAGACACAAAGAAATGATAATTTGTCCTAATTGGGTTAGAACCACGAATAAACAGGCACCATCTGAAATTATGTGTGTTGATAATTTATGCCCAGGGTCCATAAGACCTACATTATTTTGGAATATGTGACCTTCCTCCCTCTTGGTCTTCCAGGGTGGAGATCAGACATGAAGAGGAGCAGTGGGGACGCAGGAGGAAGGAGAACCTGCTGGAGTTCAACTGTCCTTCTCTAGAAAAAAGAAAATAATGTCCTATTACAGAGTCCTCCTGCAATTCCAATTAGGTAGCCTTCATAAATGTGCATGAGTTGAACCATGAAACCCCAGCGCCCTTAAAGACCAAAGAGATCTTTCCTTGGTCACACTGAGCCAGGGGCTCTCAGACAGCTGTGACCCAGAGAGAAGAACAGAATTGCTGAAGATCACAGTCTACTCAGGAGAAGAAAAGAGGCAGATGTTTTTCTCCAGGCCTAGAACACCCCTAATTTGTTTGAAAAGCTTTTAAGGGAAACACAAGCTTGAGAGGCAGCAGAGATGCCTGCAAGGTAAAGATTGAGTAATCCGGGCCTGCGGCAGCCTCACAGAATTAAACACACAAGGTATTCAGAGGCGGAGATGTCCAATCTTTAGCAGGCACCCTCAGTTGCCTCCCGACAGTCATTCCCTGTCTTTCTAGTTAACAGAATGCTAATTTTGTTTGAGTAACAATATGCCCATCCTCGGGGGAAGAATCATGGATGGTTTAAGCCAGGGGTCAGCAAACAACTGTCTAAGGCCCAAATTTGACCCACTGCCTGTTTTTTGTACAGCCTGAGAGCTAAAAATGTTTTTCTCAAGACAATTGTCCCTGCTTATTTGCAATTTCACTCTCTGTGGTTTCACTCTCTGTGGCCAATCACAGTCCAAAAATATTAAATGAAAATTTTCAGAAATAAACAATTCATAATTTTTAATTG
Source organism: Rhinopithecus roxellana (assembly GCF_007565055.1). Lineage (NCBI taxonomy): Eukaryota > Metazoa > Chordata > Mammalia > Primates > Cercopithecidae > Rhinopithecus > Rhinopithecus roxellana. The sequence continues at coordinate 169,122,479 of NC_044551.1, forward strand.
CATGCCATTCAGAATCTCATGATGAAATCTTGCACCGTCCCACTCCATCCCTCCTGGGACATGAATCATCCCATTGTCCAGTGTATCTGTGCCTTCTATGCCACCTGCCCGTTAGTCACTTAGTAGCCATCTTGGTTATTAGATCCCAAAATCATAGTAGATATAGGGTTCTGTACTATCTGCAGTTTCAGGCATCCCATGGGGGTCTTAGAACATAACCACTCATGGATAAGGGAAGACTACTGTTTTGAAATGGTTGAAAAAAAATCAAAAGATGAGTCACTGTGAAACAAATATGAAAATTACATGAAATTCAAATTTCTTTGTTCACAAGTTTTAGTGGTATGGTAACGAATTGTCCTAGTTTGCTGGAGAATTGAGAGGATCCCTTGAATTCAGGACTTTTGGTGCTAAAATTGGGAATCTCTCCAGCAAACCAAGAGTTGGTCATCATGACAGTCACCCCTATAGTTGCCATGTAAACGACAAGATGAAATTTTGATTTCAACAAGATGAAAATTTGAATTTCAGATAAACAGTGAATACTTAAATATATCTTGAATATTGCATGGGACATACATTAAAAAACCATTTGTTTTTGAGGAAAATAGTTTTTGTTACTGTTTTTTGTTTTTTGTTTTGTTTTGTTTGAGACAGGGTCTCTCTCTGTTGCCCATGCTGGAGTGCAGTGTCACGATCATGGCTCACCATAGTCTCTATCTCCAGGCTCCAGTGATCCTCCTACCTGAGCCTCCCAAGTAGCTGGGACTATAGGCGTGCACCACCACACCTACTAACCTCTCAGGCTTAAGTAATCCTCCCACCTTGGCCTCCCAAATTGCTGGGATTACAGGCGTAAACCACTGTGCCAGGCCTGATCTGGAATTTAAATATAACTGGAGCATTCTGCATTTAGACTTGGTAAATGGCAGCCCTATCCACACCTGTTTGTTACATATTAGCGATGGCTGCTTTTCTATGACTACGGCAGAGTCAAATAGTTGCGACACAGACGGTATGGCCCACAAAACCTAAAATATTTACTCTCTGGCCCTTAACAGAAAAGTTTGCTGACCCCTGGTCCAAGCTAATCATGGTACCTCAATTCCCCCTTGCCAGTGGTCATGTGCCTGAGTGACCATGTGAATGGGACAAAAGAGCCTTGCTAGGGACTTCCAGGAAAGATTTCACCCCTGACAAAAAGTAAGAGCACATTACAGAAAAAGACGTTGCATTTTATTTCCTCCTTCCTTCTTTTATTTCAGCTTGGGAAGCTGGTACATAAGAATGTGATGTTTGGGGGCCAGGCATGCTGGCTCACACCTGTAATCCCAGCACTTTGTGAGGCCAAGGAGGGCGGATCGCAAAGTCAGGAGATCGAGATCATCCTGGCCAACATACTGGCCATCTCTACTAAAGATACAAAAATTAGCTGGGCATGGTGGCGCACACCTGTAGTCCCAGCTACTCAGGTGGCTGAGGCAGAAGAATCACTTGAACCCAGGAGGCAGAGGTTGCAGTGAACCGAGATCATGCCACTCCACTCCAGCCTAGCGACAGAGTGAGATGCCATCTCAAAAAAAAAAAAAAAAGGAATTTGATGTTGGGGGTTGTGGCAACCATTTTATGGTATGAGAGAAAACCTTGCCCACGTATCCAGGATGCAGTAGCAGAGAGGTACAAAGATCCTGGTACCACCGAGGGACTTCTTTCCCCTAGTTAGGAATTCTTAACATTGGGATTTCTGCAGTTGGTTGGTGAAAAAATGACATCATTATTTTCACAAACTCCTAAGTGAAATTTAGTATTTTCTTTGATGAAGAATGTGTGCAGCAATGGAGAGCAGCATTAGCAGTACCTGGAGTGCTGCTAGTAAACGTCACTGTATTTATCCATCCTACAGCCTCAAAGATTAACCCCCATCCCACATGCATTCAACTCATCTCAACATCATCAAGTGTTTCAACCTATTACAGCATCAACTCAAAGTTCAAAAATCTCATCAGTTCAAAAGTCTCAAATCTCTCCATCTAAATCAGGTAGGGGTGAGACTCTGAGCATAATCCATCCTGAGGCAAAATTCCTCTCCATCTCTGGGCCTATGGAACTAGAAAACAAGTTATCTCCTTCCAAAATGCTGTGATGGAACAAGCATAGGATATCATTATAGGCATTCCTGTTCAAAAAGGGAGAAGATAGAAGAGAAAAAGGAATTACCGATTTTGACAATTTTTAAAATCCAGTTAGGAAAACATTAGGTTTCAAGGCCTGGGCATAATTCCATTAGTTCATGGCTCTACCCTCTGATCTTATGATTCTGCCCTATAAATCATTCTTTTTTCTTGAAGGCTAGCAGATGTTTGGCACTGAGTACTTTTATCAGTTTATTTCCTGTCTGTTGAATTTTGGGAGCCTGACAGCCATCTTTCATTTAATCCATGGATTGCCAGTCCAAACTGGCAGTGTTTCTGCTGATATAAAATTCTCAGGAACCCTGTGGGTCTCTTGTATATGCCATGGGAATTTATTTCATTAGACAAGAGGCTCCTCCACAGATCTTTCTTGGATAATTTCATGTTTAGTTTTGGCTTCTTCTGCAATGGCTGAGGAGAATCATACACTTAATCTTTTCTAAGAACTCTCTGTGTGACTGAATACTCTGACTTTTTATCTTTCTGAGGCACTAGCAAAAGGGTGGACACACCCTTGTCTTTCTCTTCAGAGTATGTTGTTCTGATAGCAAATCTCCTAGTTTTAGCATCTTTGAATAACATCTTTTAGCATCTGAATAAGCTGAGAATTTCCCAAATCAATAAGTTCTCATTTTTTTAACAGTTCTTTCCTTCATCTGTTTATTTCCTTTCACATTTTACAAGAAGCTGCAAGAAGAAATCAGGTTGCACCTTCAACACTTGGCTAGGAAATTTCCTCAGCTAAACATGCAGTTTTATCACTTACATACTGTTTTCTACAGAAATGTAAGATGCAATTCAGCTAAGTTTTCTGTCACTGCACAGTGAGAATCCCCCTTCCCTCCAGTTTTCAATTACGTATTCCTCAGTTCCTTCTGAACACTTACCAGAAGTGCCTTTAACATCCACATTTTTACCAACAGTCTCTTTATGATCATTTAAAGTACTCTCTAAGACAATATAGTTTTTCTCTACCATGTTCCTCATTTCCTCCTGAGTCCCTATTAACATTCATATCTCTACTCACGGTCTTTTCAAAGCAAGCTAAGCTTTTTCTATCCTGCTTCTCAAAATTTGACCAGTCTCTACCTACCCTCCAATCCCAAAGCCATTTCTATATTTTTAGGAATTTGTTACAACAGCACCCCACTTTCAGTATAAAATCTGAATTGGTTTTTCTATTGATGCTGTAACAAATTACCACAAAATTAGTGGGGGGAAAATAAAACAAACATAAATCAGTCAGACGAGGTGGCTCACACCTGTAATCCCATCACTTTGGGAGGTCAAGGCAGGTGGATCACCTGAGGTCAGGAGTTCGAGACCAGCCTGGCCAACATGGCAAAACCCTATCTCTACTAAAAATACAAAAAGTAGCTAGGCATAGTGGTGGGCACCTGTAGTCCCAGCTACTTGGGAGGCTGAGTCAGGAGAATTGCTTGAACCCGGGAGGTAGAGGTTGCAGTGACCCAAGATTGAGCCACTGCACTCCAGCCTAGGTGACAGAGTGAGACTCCATCTCAAGAGAAAAAAAAGAAAGAAAGAAAACCAACCAACCAACAAACACAGAAATCTTACAGTTCTGGAGAGCAAAATCCAAAATAGTCAACAGGGTTGGACTTCTTCTAGAAGCTCTGGAGGAGAATCTAGCTGCTTGTCTTTTCCAGCTTCTAGAAGCTGTCCATATTCCTTGTCCTATAATCTCACATTGCTCTGGCTCCAGGTTCTCCCATCACAGATCTTTCTCTGGCCCTGACACTCACTCCTATCTCCCTCTTTTCTTTATAAAGACCCTGTGATAACATTGGGTTCACCCCTAAATCCAGGATAATTCCCCCATCTCAAAATTCTTTTAATCACAACTACAAAATTCCTTTAGCCATGTAAGAAAACATTTTCAGGTTTGGGGGTTAGGATGTGGGCATCTTTGAGGGCTGTTATTCTGTCCACCGTGGTCACCAATAGAAATCACAGGTATTTTCACACCCCATTATAGTTGGAGCACGTATTTTGAAATGCCCTTTACATTCATCATGACTTCAAGTTTTAGTAGCTATTAGACCTGCCACTATATTTATTATATAATGAGTTAACAGAAGTCACATCTAAAATATTATAAGTTATTTTCTCGGTGACTCTATTTCAACATAACTGGTTTTCTTTGTAATTGTATATATTTTATATTAGCATTAAAATCTCTTTTCCAAGAAGTTCGTCAGACTGCCGTGGTATAAAAAAAGGTTAAGGATGCCAATGTCAAGTGTTTTATAAATAGTTCTGTGATTTCAACCACTGGTCATCATTTTCTGTTATTTGCAGTCAAAGGCAATCCTAAATGATGTACAATTACATGTTTCCTGAATCACAGGTTGGTATAGACCCTATACTGGCTTTATGGATGTCGTGCTGGGACTTATAATAGCCTAACTCATGAAGCTGGGAAATCTCATTTTATTTAATGCTCAATCCATTATATTATAGGAATAAGATGTAATCATCATCTTTCAGTGTTTGTATGGTGATGTGGAACATTTCACACACCCATTTACTTACTCCAAAAATGTTTCCTAATGCCTTCTTTGTGCCAGGATTTTCAATGGGCTGGTCCCTCCTTGCTACATGTCACTTCCTCAAAGAGATCTTCCTAGACCACTCTAGCTAAATTAGTACCTTCCCTCATTCCCTTGTCATCCTTCATCATATCTCATTTTTGGTTATTCACAAACCTTAACTCTCCCTGAAATACATTTACCCATTCTACTTTTTGATGTTCCCCCATTAGAATATAAGTTTCAAGATAACAAGGACTGTGTCTTCTTCACTACATTTGAGATCTACACATGACAGGAACTTGACACATACTTCTAGTATGAAACACAGCATTGCTCCTGGCCTTAAAGGGCTCACAGCCTAAGAGAGAAGTCCAACAAGTGCTTACACTACAGTGGGTGGAGGATGTACAGAGGAGAAGGGAAGGCAGCCTTCCAAGGACAGAAGTGAGTTTTGAGCTGAGTTGCTTACAGGTGTTCGGGAAGGAGGGACAAAGGGAACAGCATGAGGAAAGGCATTCAAGCATGAAAGACTATGATGACTCAGGGAAACCAGCACATAGACAATGAACTGAAGACGATAATGCTGGAAAGGTATGTGGGAATTAGTTAGGTTAGGATCACGGACTCCAATGCCTACATGAAGCCAAATGGGCAACATAAATGAATAAAGGGACCAGATGTCATGTGATAAATAGTTTTTATAGTCAGCTCAGTGTCCATGGACAACAGGGGGCTACAGAGGCAGGGAGAAAGCACGAGCAGTTAAAAGCACAGTGGCTCATCAGGTCCAGAGAGCTGCTGCCATGCAGGGATGCTGGCCTAAGGTTGTCAGATCTTAGAATTTTTCAAGAGAGGCTGGAAATCTGAACTTTCGGGGTGATATCTCCCAATATGTAAATGGTGGTAACTGATTCATGTCTTAAATGCCTTGTAAGCCAATATTGTACAAGTCAAACAGGAGGTGTTTGTTGGAAGATACAGGCCTCAGGCCACCTGTTTGCAACCTCTATATTCATTGTAACACACTAATAGTTCAGGCTTGATTCCATTGGTAAATACAAAGTTATTGACTTTTTTTGTTGTTTTTTTGAGACGGAGTCTCGCTCTGTCACCCAGACTGGAGTGCTGTGGCCAGATCTCAGCTCACTGCAAGCTCCGCCTCCCGGGTTTATGCCATTCTCCTGCCTCAGCCTCCCGGGTAGCTGGGACTACAGGCGTCACCACCTCGCCCAGCTAGTTTTTTGTATTTTTTAGTAGAGACGGGGTTTCACCGTGTTAGCCAGGATGGTCTCGATCTCCTGACCTCGTGATCCGCCCGTCTCGGCCTCCCAAAGTGCTGGGATTACAGGCTTGAGCCACCGCGCCCAGCCAGAAGTTATTGACTTTTTAAAGAGGGGAGTAACATGATAAGATTTGAGTACTGGGAAGATCATTCCAGAGCAGTGTGGAGGATAGATTGAGAAAGAGCATTAAAGTGGAGGCCAGAGACCAACCAGGAAGTTATTGAAATAGTCTAAATAATAAAAGCAGAAGGCCAGGTGCAGTGGCTCAAGCCTGTAATCCCAGTGCTTTGGGAGGCTGGGGCGGGTAGATCACCTAAGGTCGGGAGTGCGAGACCAGCCTGACCAACACGGAGAAACCCTGTCTCTACTAAAAATACAAAAAATTAGCCGGGCGTGGTGGTGTATGCCTGTAATCCCAGACACTCGGGAGGCTGAGGCAGGAGAATTGCTTGAACTCAGGAGGCAGAGGTTACAGTGAGCCCAGATCGTGCCATTGCACTCCAGCCTGGGCAACAAGAGCAAAACTCCGTCTCAAAAAATAAAAATAAAAGCAGAACTCTGATAGTAGCTTTAGAAATGGAAAGAAGACAACTTCTATGAAGCATATTTAGGGAACAGAGTAAATAGAAGTTAAGGGTAATCATCATGCTTCTCCTAGAATGCGAGTCCCATGAGGGTAAGTTGCTCCTCTGCCTTGTTCTTTACTGCAAATGTAATGCTTAGTAGGAGGCACTCCATAAGTATTTGTCAGTGTTACCAGTGATTCTGTTCCAGGTGACCAGATGGATGGTGGTGCCAGTTATAGAGATGGGTAATGCTGGAGAGGGAAGATGAAGGGGTTCACCCACTGGAGATGCTCAGGAGACAGCTGGATAAACCATAGGAATGATTGGGTTGGATATGGATATTTGCCTTTGAATCCTGTCGGCGACATTGTCTTTCTTTCTAGTCTCTCTCTGCAACTTGGGAGCTGCTAGGCTGAAATGTGACTAATCCCTGTTCTACTCCCAGAGTTGGTGGAGACATAATTATGGGCCTGGCGCTGTCGATGGCATCAATGGGGAGCTCCCAGGCTGAAGGCACCTGCGCAGTTACATCTCCATCAGATCCCACTGGCTAATATTCTCTACTCCAATGCACTTGACTCAGTGCAGTTCTCACAACTCCTACTCAGAAACAATTTTGGAGGGACTATGTCTTACCCTGACTGATACTCCTTAAAGACCAGATAATTGTAGGATGAATTGAGAATAGCCCTCTATTCAATCTGCAAACATTTAACAAACACCTATAATGTGTAAAACACTGAAGGGCCCCAGGACTGGTGCATGGCAGCTGTTGCAGTGGCTGGAAAAGGGAACGCATTCATGAAAAGTGCTTGCTCTCTGCAAACTGTGCCCAGAGTTTGGCACTCAACAGACATTCTTAAAAGGACAACAACCTGGCATGATCCTTATGATTCGTGTTTTCCAGTGAAGAGAACTGAACTTTAGGGAAATTCAGGAACTTACCAAAGGTCACATAGGAAATGAACCCATATCTGCCTTATTCCAAAGCCTCTGCATTTCATGACACTGCGCTTCTTCCCATCAGGCCTGGTTGACTTGACTTTAGTGTCTGTGGTCAAAGCATGCCAGTTTTCAGACATCATTTCTCCTCTCTGGCCTCCTTCTGCCCTTTTAGAGTTGGCCACAATCTCTTTCTTCCCAACCAACACATGACCCAGACATTGAATTTATGCTCCTTTAGTGGGGGCAGCTGGCATTCGAAGCTGTCTCTGCTGAGAGCCTTCCTTAAAATGTCTCTTCTTGTCACCAGGCTTTGGGAGAAAAATAAGCACCCCCTTCCCAGTCCCTAATTCAGATGATCCTAGCTCACTGACGTCAACACCAGAAGCTCTGAGAAGTTCACCCACATTAGCACCAGGATTGGAAATCAAAGGTAGCTATTTTTGGATCCAACTTCAATCGCTTTCCCTTGGAACCCCCTCAAGGCCAAGAGAGCAAATAATTTAATATGATTAAATTGAAAATAGCAAAGAGAGCAAATAATTTAATATGATTAGATTGAAACAATCCCAGAAATTGGTCTCTTTATACACCTTGGTACCATTTTTGACAAGGGTATGAGAGTAATCAAAATAAATGGACTTGGCTGAGTGGGTGTGAAGTGTTTCATTTACTCCCGCCTGGAATGCCAACCCAGGGCCAGGGATAAAGACTCCTTGCTGAAAAGGAACTGCAGGAAAATCCTGAGTGTGCAGGAATGAAAGCCCGCATCACTCCCCAGGTCTCCTCTGACCTGCTTTGGATCTGATTTGGGCACAGAGGCCTGGAATCTAGTGGAGCTGCCTCTTAAGTCTCTTTAACAGGTGTCCTCACCACTTGGCAGGCATTTTCCTGTTCTTCTGCTCTCAGTGATCGCATCCCTGCTGACCACCGAGATTGCTGCTAACCTCCCTCTTCCCTTCTCTCCCCGCGGGGTCACTAGGTGCCTGGCAACCTTGGAAAGGTTCAGAAGGGATCCCTCTTTTTCAGTTCCCCTGCAGCAGCCACAGGTCTCAGCCCCATGTTTGGGGTCCAGAGACTGCCATGATGTTCTCATCTCTGCCTTCGGTTTTTCTTCCTTTCAATTCATACCTCCCCAAGGGACCCACCTTCCCCCGGCCAGCTGAAGGCCAAGCACTTTCACCAGCGACTCTGTCTACTCAGTCCAGGAGAGGGGTACAGCCTGGGGTTGGAAGTCCTTGGGCATTGAAACTACATGGAGAACCCCTTCCCCCATATCAGGTCTGGGTTCTGTCGTTCTCCAGTCTCTGTCGCCCTGCACTAGAACCTGAACTTGGCGCTTAATGACTCTCTTGTAGTTTCCCAAATGTGCCATGCCTTTGCTCAGGCAATTCCTCTTTTGTTTTGGCAAGTGTTTTAAAATACAGTGGGCATGCTACGGTGGCACATGCCTATAATCCCAACACTTTGAGAGGCTGAGGTGGGAGGATTGCTTGAGGCTAGTGGTTCAAGACCAGCCTGGGCAACACAGTGAGACCCTGTCTCTACAAAAACAAATACAAAAATTAGCCGGGCTTTGTGGTGCATGGCTATAGTCCTAGCTATGGGAGCCTGAGGCAGGAAGATCACTTGAGCCCAGAAGTTTGAGACTGCGGTGAGCTATGATTACTGCACTCCAGTCTGGGGGACAGAGTGGGACTCTGTCAAATAAAATAAAATAAAATAAAATAAAATAAAATAAAATAAAATAACAAAATACAGTAAAGTCATTAGGAATAACATTAAAACTTCCCATATCACATAACATTTTGTATTTACTTCTACTCATTTTCTTAAAAGAAATAAAATTAGAGAAAAAACTTAACCGTCTACCACGCATTTCAATTGCTTCCTTCCAAGAAACAAAAAACATTCTTCCAATTCATTTTCTTAAATTTTTACATACATGTGTATAATTAAAATCCATTACTGGCTACATGTCTATGCAAATAGCATTTTTGTAATGTGCAATAATGAAGCCATATGCATGCCTATCATCTGAAATGTAAGACGCAAAAGGGTAGACAGAGAGGTGAGGACATTTTCCTCCCACCGCCACATCCAGGGTCCCAGTTAGCCTTTCCAGGGACAGCCACTGTTCCAAGACCATCTATCGGTCTGGCACTTGCATTTGCCTGGATTCCTAAGCCTCCTTAGAACTAACTGCCTGGTTTGTCCTGCCCCCTGTAAATTTCCTTCATCCTCAGCTGAGTCCCTCAGACCCTCCTGTGTGTCTGCCCTGTGCCCTGTGCCCTGTGCCCTGCACATGTTTCCCTCCAGCTCCTATCATGCTGACTCAGCCCTACCCTGGCCTGGCTGGAAGAGGTGCTGATATCTGAATGCAGTCTAGAAAGCGCGGCTTTTTCCCAGCCAGCCTGCAGCACCTCCTGGGCCCTCCCATGCCTCGAACGGTTGCTTCTGACACTGGCTTTGAAACTCCTTTGCCAAAAGCCTTTCATTAGTCTTAGCAAATTGCTTTGCTGACATGTTCCCAGAGTATGTCTCAAACCCAAATGGCGTATATCTGTATTTGCACCTTTATTAAATCTAGATCAAAGATTAGTTTAATCCAGGCAAAGTTTTTGAGCTCACCTTAGAGAAAGTAAAGAAATCATTTCTGAGAAATTTGTTTGTGTGACCACTGCCACCACCACTCAGGAACAAACAGGCAGATTTCTATAGGGAGTGTGTGGAAGTCCTTGCTGGAGGCAGGACTTCTGGTATGAAAGTACCTTGTGAGATAGACCCCCACCCCCGATCCCGGCCTCCTAAGTTGCTTTGAATCTTGAGAGAAAGAGAAAGAAAAAGATTGACTTTCTACTTAAGCTCCCAAAGAGAAAAGAATATGCTATTATATTAGATTTTCTAGAGCATAATTTTTTAGTATTGTCAAGTTATTCCTCTGTTAATGAAAACTGTTACTCAACTCGGTGCAGCAAACTTTTCATGAGCATTTACTATGTGGCAGACACTGCAACAGATTTTTTTCATCTAGTCCCCCTAATTATTACTATTGCTAGAAACCAACTGTTATAGTCAATGGAGTCTAGACCAATCACTTCTCTGTTCACTTCCTCACCCAGAGATAGTCAAGGGCATCACTTAACTGGTCCAACCCAGCCTTGTTCTCCCTACTGGTAATGGCTCCTTAACTTTTCCTTTTCGACACTCTCTTGCCCATCCACAGTTATGTGGTTTGGGTTTCAAGGATGCCCTGGACCATCCAATTATTTTATTTTTTATTTCCGTAGGTTTTTGTGGAACATGTGGTATTTGGTTACATTAGTAAGTTCTTTAATGGTGATCTGTGAGATTTTTGGTGCACTGAGCAGTGTTCATTGAACCCAATTTGTACTTTTATCCCTCATCCCCTTCCCACCCTTCCCCCTCTGGCCCCTGCCCCACTGCCAGACCCCAACGTCCATTTTGTCATTCTTATGCCTTTGCATCCTCAGAGCTTAGCTCCCACTTCTGAGTGAGAACATATGATGTTTGGTTTTCCATTCCTAAGTTACTTTACTTAGAATAATACTCTCTAGGCCAGGCATGGTGGCTCGCACCTGAAATCCCAGCACCTTGGAAGGCCGAGGTGGGTAGATCACGAGGTCAGGAGTTCGAGACCAGCCTGGCCTATATGGTGAAACCCTGTCTCTACTAAAAATGCAAAAATTAGCCTGACATGGTGGCGGGCACCTGTAATCCCAGCTATTTGGGAGGCTGAAGCAGGAGAATTGCTTGAATCCGGGAGGTGGAGGTTGCAGTGAGCCACGATCATACCATTGCACTCCAGCCTGGGCAACAGAGCAAGATTCCATCTCAAACAAAACAAAACAAAAGAATAACCCTCTCCAACCCCATCCAGGTTGCTGTGAATCTGGCCCATCCAATTAGAGCGTCTTTTTCCCTTGGCCATGGAGATTGGGTCAGCAATGGATACAGAAGGTCTGAGGCAGTCAAGGGGGGAACCAAGCCCTGCAGATGGTTGTGCCTGAAGCCAGACCTTTGCCTGTAACCAGATCTTTGCCTGTAGTTTTTAATTATGGTCGCTGATATATTCTCTCTTTTTTCCTAAGTCAGTCTGAATTGGGTTTCTGCGGTTGCAACAAATGAGAGCTTAGTGTAAGTATGCCAACCTCACAGGTATCGGTGAGGCTGTCAAGCAAGGTGAGACACCAAGAGAGAGCCTGGAGAGGCACCTTGAAAGTGTTTACTTCCTTTCTGTACTTTTTGAAGATTAAGCACACATTTGTGAGTCAGGCCTCGACTCTTCAAATCTTCTGTTTATTAGCAGTGTAATTGTGGGTGAGTTACTTAATCTTTTGGTACCTTTACTGCTTCATCAGTAAAATGTGAATAAAAAAAATCTCTTGCCAGGTGCAGTGGCTCATGCCTGTAATACCAGCACTTTGGGAGGCCAAGGCGGGTGGGTCACAAGGTCAGGAGATCGAGACCATCCTGGCTAACATGGTAAAACCCCGTCTCTACTAAAAATACAAAAAACTAGCCGGACGAGGTGGCGGGCGCCTGTAGTCCCAGCTACTCGGCAGGCTGAAGCAGGAGAATGGCGTAAACCCGGGAGGCAGAGTTTGCCGTGAGCTGAGATCCGGCCACCGTACTCCAGCCTGGGCGACAGAGCAAGACTCCGTCTCAAAAAAAAAAAAAAAAAAAAAAATATAAAGATTGTTGTGAAATGCACAAACACACTTAAAATACACTTATAAGAATTTATTACACAGGGTAAATATTTCGATGTATATTGGCACTCATTATAATCACTGGAGGTAAGAAGTCAAGCCCTTCTCCTGAAAACTACGATGTCACAATGTCTCGGTTGGACCAACTCAGGTGGAATGAACCCACCCCCATTCACTCTGTTCCTGAGTGTTCAACAGACATTCCTTCTACTGACAATCATGACAATCACCTGACGAGTGAGGAAAGTATCTGTTACCTTTTGTTGCCTTTGAAAGTCTTGCTCTAGAGCTCCCAATCCCCTTGATCTTTCATTTTGCAAATGTTCCTTCTCTGAGACATGCATTTCACATTCTCTTTTTCAACAAAGGGTACATTTAAAATCCATTTGGTGAGTTATTGAAGAAGACAGATATATTTTATAATCCCTTTCTAATGAAAAATTAATAAAATTAAAAAGAATAAAATAAAATAAAATAAATAGAAGAAATAACTTCTCTTAGCGACTGTCTTAAGGCGTCTAATCCTCACTGTCAGCTTCCAGAGACATCAACTTTGAATGTTGGATTCAGGACCACGTTCCTAGCTTGATCACCTTAACCTTCTGGACGCTGGAGAGACTTCGTGGTGCAAGTAAGAAGACAGACACTCTAATAGGGATGGAGATTGTTGGTGAAAAAGAGGGCCAAAGTTCAGCCTTTGTATACATCAAGGCGCTGGACAAACCACCCCCAACACCTCCAAGTCATTCTAAGCAACCAGCCCAGGTGGTAACCTAACCTCTCTTGAATTGGAATTCATGCATAGGTTGACCATTTCTGCTGGTCCCCAATGTCACTGTGGAAGAATTTGATGAAATGTGAGCCGACACAATCATACATTGCTCTTGCGAAGGTCTGCCTCTGGCTCACCCTTAGAAATTAACTCACACAGAAACGACTGAGTCAGCTTTTAGGTTCATCCCTGGAGAAAGGAGCCTGGAGTTTAAGGGTAGTCCACAATAGGAAGTGGTGGAGGGCAGGAGAGGAGGGAGTGAAGCAATTATCTGGTGAATCTGATTAATGTCGACAGCTGGGGGCAGAAATTTGGCCTCTTCGCCTATTGAGTAGCGAGGACACAGTCAGTGTGAAATGGATGTCACACCTGGATACCTTATAGTGTGTTTCTTCCAAAGGACTCAGAAAGGTTCTTTTCCCTTCTACAATTTCATGGCGTGCACACAGTGGCGTCACCATTCTTATCATTATGACTGAGAAACGTCCATGTCCCCAGTCCTGGACTGGGCAAGTTGCACACATCATTTCAAAACCTCTTCCGAGCTCAGTGGGCAGGGAGGGACTATTTTCTGTGGTCTCTGAATGAGGAAACTGAGGCCCACACAAATTCTGAGTTAGTGTAGAGCTAGGAATAAAACACAGGTCTACTTTTTAAAAATTTTTACATCACGTTTTACTTTTTAAAGATAATACATGCATAATTTTTGAAGTACAAGAGTACATCTCCCTCTCACTCCTAACCTTCCTTCCAAAAATGTTCTGTGTCTAGGCCAGCACATAGTATCTGTGTATGTATGCATCATATATTATTTTCTTTAATACAATGGCAGCATTCTTTTTTTTTTTTTTTTTTTTCTGAGACAGAGTTTGACTCTTGGTGCTCAGGCTAGAGTGCAGTGGCACCATCTCAGCTCACTGCAACTTCTGCCTGCCGGGTTCAAGTGATTCTCCTGCCTCAGACTCCTGAGTAGCTGGGATTACAGGCGTGTGACACCACGCCCAGTTAAATTTTTTTTTAGTAGAGACGGGGTTTCACCATGTTGGCCAGGTTGGTCTGGAACTCCTGACCTCAGGTGATCCGCTCACCTCGGCCTCCCAAAATGCTGGAATTACAGACATGAGCCACCACACTCGACAAATAGCAGCATCATTTAAAAACTGATCCACTTCTGGTATTTTCAGAAATGTGTTATTATGGAAGCATGCTAAACATATCCAAAAACAGATGAAATAGTAAAATAAATTCCCATCTATCCATCACTCAACTTTGTCAAACATTTATTCTCTTGTTTACTCTTGCCTCCACCTTACTTCCTACCCACCCCACCCTGCTCTGGACTTTTTCTGAAGCAAGTATCAGATATCATATTATTTTAACTGTAAATAGATCAGGTGATATCTCTGAAAGATAAAGAACCCATTTAGAGTATACACACAATACTATTATCATACCTTTAAAAAAGCAGAACCTCCTTAATATGTCTTGTAGACAAGGATGGAGCTCATATGCCCACATAAAGCTACATAAAGTTCACATGAATGCCACACCTGACCAGCTCCCTGTCAATCAGCATTCAGATTGGGGCCAGTCTTTTGCCACTGTTGAGCCACATGATATTGGCGGGGCATGGTGGTTCACGTCTGTAATCCTAGCACTTGGGGAGGCCGAGGTAGGTAGATCACCTGAGGTCAGGAGTTTGAGAGCAGCCTGGCCAACATGGCAAAACCCCATCTATACTAAAAATACAAAAATTAGTGGATGTGGTGGTGGGTGCCTGTAGTCCCAGCTACTCGGGAAGCTGAGGCGGGGGAAATCGCTTGAACCTGTGGGGAGGGGGTTGCAGTGAGCCAAGATAATGCTACTTCATTCCAGCCTGAGTGAAAGAGCAAGACACTATCTCAAAAAAAAAAAAAAAAAAAAAAATATTTGATTATTTTTGACCTACAAAAATATCAATTTCATATAGTTCCATCTAATACAGGCAGTGTTGCAGTGAGTACCCATGTCCATATCCCATGAGAGTTGAGTTATAAGAGAAATGGCTGGAAGTGGCATATCTTTAGCAGGATACTAGCTTTCCTGCTAAGGACTTGGATCACCAAGGCGCAAAACAAAACAAAACTCTCAGGGCTTTTGGCATTGAACTAATCTATCTTTCTGCTTCCAAACACTCTCCATGTACACCCAATCTGTCTGCTAATGTGATCATTTCCACAATGTCCATCTGATTGCGTCATTTTCCTGCTTGAAGCCTTCCAAGACTCCCCATTGTCCTTAGAATAAAAATTTAATCTTTACCGGGCGCGGTGGCTCAAGCCTGTAATCCCAGCACTTTGGGAGGCCGAGACGGGTGGATCACGAGGTCAGGAGATCGAGACCATCCTGGCTAACACGGTGAAACCCCGTCTCTACTAAAAACTACAAAAAACTAGCCGGGCGACGTGGCGGCGCCTGTAGTCCCAGCTACCCGGGAGGCTGAGACAGGAGAATGGCGTGAACCCGGGAGGCGGAGCTTGCAGTGAGCTGAGATCCGGCCACTGCACTCCAGCCTGGGCGACAGAGCGAGACTCCGTCTCAAAAAAAAAAAAAAAAAAAAAAAAAAAAATTTAATCTTAACCTGGCATTCAAAGACATTTACAACCTCATCCAACCTGTTTTTCTATCCTAACCCTGCCACTTCCCTATACTTCAGCCATACCAACTGACTCACCATTATCCAAATAAACAAATCCTACTGTAAAATTGTTGTGCCTTTGCCTAGGCTGCACCCTTATTCTCTGGCTGGAGAACTCCTATTCATCCTTCAAGACCCAATTCCACTGTGCCCTCATCTATGAAACCTTTCAGAACCTTCCAGGTAGAGTCAGGAATGCTCTCCTCTGTTCAAGAGATGATTCTACATTAGGTTTTAAGTTTGTATGTCTGTGATAGCCCCTATTGATCTCTCTCCTGAACAGCACACCCATACACTCAAACATTTTACTAGATATGTGATAGGTATCTGCATGTCAATAGATAAAGAATTTTGTGGCTTGGATTTAAAGAGAAAATGGTTGAAATGTCGTTGAACTGCTGCTTTCCGTGCAAGCTTGTCTAACCCGCCTTATTTTGTTGTTCTGTTTTGTTTTGCTCTAGGTTTTAGCAGCCTGAAGCCATGGTTTTTAGTTTTTGTCTCTAGTGATAAGCCAAAAAGAGGGATGAGGAAGGGGCTTTACTGGCTCAGGCAGAAATAGAAACTAAGAACCCACAACTGTATTCTCTACCTTGGACACCCCTGAAAGTCACTGGGTTATTAAAAAGATCCTCATTCTCTGAGGATGAGCTCCAATGCTGTGCGCATCTCAATACTTCAACCATCAGAGGGGTACCAAACAGGGCCAGGAAGGAGCTCACCAGTAAGTTTTTGAAGTCTGGAATTTGCTGAGTTTTGTTTTACTAACTCAGTTGGCTTTTTGTGCCCTTTGTAATTCTCTGCTGTCTATCTCTCTCTGGTAATCAAATGGCTAACTATTTGCCCTCCTGCCTTTCTACTTTTTTTCCTTTTCTTTATTATTTGTTTTTTATTATTTATTATTATTATTTTTTTGAGACGGAGTCTTGCTCTGTCGCCCAGGCTGGAGTGCAGTGGCACGATCCTTGGCTCACTGCCAGTTCCGCCTCCCGGGTTCAAGTGATTCTCCTGCCTCAGCCTCCTGAGTAGCTGGGACTACAGGCGCCTGCCACAATGCCTGGCTAATTTCTTTTTTGTATTTTTAGTAGAGATGGGGTTTCACTGTGTTGGCCAGGATGGTCTCGATCTCCTGACCTCGTGATCCACCCGCCTCAGCCTCCCAAAGTGCTAGGATTACAGGCGTGAGCCACTGCGCCCGGCTCTTTTTTTTAAAATTTTTTTTGAGATGGAGTCTCGCTGTGTCATCCAGCCTAGAGTGCAGTGACGCAGTCTTGGCTTACTGCAACCTCCACCTCCCTGGTTCAAGCAATTCTCCTGCCTTGGCCTCCCAAGTAGCTGGGATTATAGGCACATGCCACCATGCCCAGCTGATTTTTTACTTTTAGTAGAGACAGGGTTTCACCATATTGATCAGGCTGGTCTCGAACTCCTGACCTCAGGTGAGCCACCTGCCTCAGCCTCCCAAAGTGCTGGGAGTACAGGCATGAGCCACCATGCTTGGTTTTTTTCCTTATTTTAAAAAATACAATATAATATTTGTTAATAGAAAAAATATGCTACCGATGACTACCAAGAGGAGACCAAAAAAAATCATGACATATCCACGCAATGGAATACAATATAGCCATTAAAAAGAGTAAGGCCACATGACATGACACATAAGTGCATACAGTATGATTGCATTTATGTATGATTCTGTTGCATCTTTAAAAAGATACACACATATATTATATACATTTTTATTATGCTCTGAGTTTTTTGAAGATCACCTACAAACTATTAAGTATATGTGGCCTGAAGAATAGGGATAGTGATTGGAAAGAGTAAAAAATGCCATTTTTCATTTATGCTCTTTGGGTATATACTTTGAATACAGAGTAAAAACACAATATATTAACTGTATAAACTTCTGAAAACACGAAAAGTAAAAAGATGATAAAAATCTCTTGCAATCTCATCACTGATTGCCACTGTAAATTTTTTTTTTTTTTTTTTTTTTGAGACAGAGTCTTGCTCTGTTACCCAGGCTGGAGTACAATGGCACAATCTCAGCTCACTGCAACCTCCGCCTCCCGAGTTCAAGCTATTCTCCTGCCTCAGCCTCCCGAATAGCTGGGATTACAGGTGCCCGCCACCACGCTCGGCTAATTTTTTGTATTTTTAGTAGAGACAGGGTTTCAGCTTGTTGGCCAGGCTGGTCACAAACTCCTGACCACCTTGGCCTCCCAAAGTGCTGGGATTACAGGTGTGAGCCACCACGCCCAGCCTGCCACTGTTAACATTTTAATAAATATCTTTGCAGGCTCTTTTTCTGGTTTACTTATTTAACTGAAATAGTGAGCTTGGTCTTTGTAACTTGTGTTTTCCAATTATAACTAGCTCTAGGACATCTTCCTCTATCACGATGTATTCTTCCAAGCATCATTTTTGTCAGCTGCTAAGGATTCATAGTTGTTTTACTCCCTTCCTCCTGACCACGCTTCTGGTCTTTATTCCTTCCAGTATCTGTGATAGTCTCTGAGTTTAGCTGCGGAAGGTACAGCGGACTGAAGCACAAGGATGCTAATTCTAATGAGAAGTGTGTGCCTGACATGTTCACATACACATGAACACATGCTCCCAGACTCCTCCATGAACAGAAGGCTCAGTACACATCCTTCCTGCTTCCTAAGGACCATGTTCCTAAGCAGTGGATGCTTATGAAATATTGTATTTCAGAAATCTCAGAGAGCTGAGGGAATTTTGCAGGCTGGATGGGCCATGGGACTTATGGACAACGTTCACCAAAAGTCAAACAAACAAACAAAACCTAGGGGAATCCTAAAAAGTGAGGCATTCAGTCCACAGAAAAACAGAGGGTCCCTCCTGCACTGCTGTCCGAAACCCAGTGGCCCAGAAGAGGGGTCCTTGTCTTTCAAAGGGAGACCTTCACCTCAGCAGCCTTCTGAATACCTTTGCAGGTCTTCTTTGGCGTTCTTCTGAATGCCTTTGGGTTGGCATTTCTCTCTGCAGGTCTCTGGAAGACCTTAGCTTCAGAAACTATGGGAGGAGGGGTCAGAAGAAAGAAAAATGAGATGGGAGAGATCACCTGGGTGACAGCCCTTTCCAAGCCTGTTGCTCGGGGTGAATGAGTTAATAATAAAAGGGTTCACGTCTTAATGGGGCAAACCCACAGCAAACAGTAAGTCACATGCTCCGTAGCAAATAGCAAGTCACATGATGAAGGACACAGGCCTGAGGGTCTGGGGAGCAGGCCCTTCTCACAGGATCTGCAAGTTCTTCTGGTTGAGTCTGGAATGTAAGTACGTTGATCCCATACGCTTGTCCCTTAGCCTCCCAAACCAGGCATCCAAGAAACCTTCCAGCAACCCATTCTCCTTTAGAATATGTTAGGGTTACACTGAAACCTGTGCCCGAACACACATAGAATCAATGCTTTGGGGTCGAGGCATATATCCTGATTCATTGTTGTAAATACAGAGAGCTCAGGGATTTGATACAGTCATTCACTCATCATTGGCCCCCTGCTACTATTGGCCCCCTGGCTGCTTGTCACATTTGCTGAACACCTGTTGTATGCCCAGTACTTGCATTTACCTGGTGCAGTAAGTCTTTATTGACTGTCTGCTGCATTCCTAGCCTCTAATAGCCAAGCAGAAATACTAGTTAATGGGCACCTACTGAATGCCTAGAATTAGGATACGTCAACTGATGAAAGAAGTCTATATCAAGTGCTTACTATACACCAGGCAATTGCTGATGAAAGTGAGTCCTCGCATTCCACACTGCCCAAACTGACCGCACCGATGTGAAAATGATAATAATGATAACCAGTCCTCACTTTGAGGTAGTTTTTCACTTTGGAGCTGGTTTAGTGGACCATCAGCATCAGAATCACCTGGGATATTTGTTAAAAACACAGATGTTTAAAGCCCACTGCAGTTCTGCTAACTCAGAATCTCGTGGGGATGAGCCCAGGCATCTCAAAATTAAACAAGCTCCCTAGGTAAATCTTACGCACAATAAAGCCTGATAATCAGTGCTTTGGGGTCTGGGGCATATCCCGTGAATCACTGTACTAAGTGCAGAGAGGTCAGGGATTCAATACGGTCATTCACTCATCTTTGGGCTCAGTAATCCCCCTGAAGAAAGGGAGTCTGAGATCTCAACTGACCGGTGGGGAAGGTCAATGACTGATAATCACCAAAAGAGGAAGTACGAGTGACCAACTAGCATACTAGAAAATTATCAATATCTTAGACACCAAAGAACATACCTGGAAAGAAAAGACCATTTCTGCCTACCCAAATACCAAGTTTTTAAAAAAGTAAAACTTGGCACCGTCTGTGTGATAAAACTGAACTTGTGTGCTGTTGCTGGTGGGCTACAGTGATGCAAATGTTTTGGAGTACAAGTTGGTACTTGTATGCTACAAAGTTATTTGTAACGATGAAAAATAGACAACAGGAAGGAACAGTTAATAAGTCCATGGGGGCGTCAGGCATGGTGGCTCACACTTATAATCTCAGTGCTTTGGGAGGCCAACGTGGGAGGATTGCTTGAGGTTAGGAATTGGAGATCAGCCTGGACAACATAGTGAGATCCCCGTCTCTACCAAAAATTTAAAAATAAAAATGAGCCAGGCATGGTAGCACACTCCTGTAGTCACAGCTACTCCAGAGGCTAAAGCGGGAGGATTGTTGGAGCCCAAAATTCCAAGCTATGGTGAGCTCTGATGGCGCCACTGTACTCTGTCTCAAAAATCTAAATATAAATAGATAAATAAATCCATGGGGCTTGCCCAGTATAGTACCTTAGAATAACATTAGCAGGTAGCTTATAAAGGTGTGGAAATTGCTTATGTTATGGTATGATCCCATAGCAAGAAAGAACATACTCAGGTGAGATTAGAAGGAAATCTATTAAACTTTAGCTGTAGTTGTTTTTGGAGAGAAGCGATTGAAGTGATTTTTTTCTTTCTACTTTTCTGCTTGTTAAAGAGCACATACTATTTTTTAATAATTTTTTTTTTTTGAGATGTTGTTTCACTCTGTCGCCCAGGCTGGAGTGCAGTGGCCCAATTTCGACTCACTGTAACCTCTGCCTCCTGGATTCAAGCGATTCTCCTGCCTCAGTCTCCCGAGTAGTTGGGATTACAGGCACCCGCCACCATGCCTGGCTAATTTTTGTATTTTTAGTAGAGACAGGGTTTCACCACATTGGCCAGGCTGGTCTCAAACTCCCGACCTTGTGATCTACCCACTTCAGCCTCCCAAAGTGCTGGGATTACAGGCGTGAGTCACTGCACCCAGCTTTTAATAATTTTTTTAAAAACTAGCAAACAAATAAAAGCATGCAAGCAAGTATGTTTATTAAAGAATGGAAAGCAACATCAGACTTGGCCACAGTGATAGTTATTTGAAGTCCAGCTTCAAAATGCAGTGCTGCTGGCTCCCCAGAGAAAAGATGAACTTGCTATGGGATGCTCGGGTGCCTCAGTCCCTCTCTGTATTGTCTATCCAAGGCCTATCCTGCTCACAGCAATTCCACCAAGTTATCAGAACCAGCAGCAAATTCATCTCTATGTTAACAAAGTTGGGGGAGAGGGATATTTATCACTTCATCAACTAACACCCTTTCAGTTCCCTTCTACATGTTTCTCTCCGATGATAGAAGTAATATTTACTAAAAGGCTATTATAATGGCCAAGTGCAGTGGCTCATGCCTGCAATCCCAGCACTTTGGGAGGCTGAGGCAGGTGGATCACTAGAGGTTGGGAGTGGAGATCAGCCTGGCTAACAGTGTGTAACTCCGTCTCTACTAAGTATACAAAATTAGCTGGGCATGGTGGCGCCCTCCTGTAATCCCAGCTACTCAGGAAGCTGAGGCAAGAGAATGGCTTGAACCCGGGAGGCGGAGGTTGCAGTGAACCAGGGTCATGCCACTGCACTCCAGCTTAGACAACAGAGTGAGACTCGGTCTCAAAAAAAAAAAAAAAAAAAAAAAATGCTATTATAACAGCCGGGTGCAGTGGCTCACACCTGTAATCCCAACACTTTGGGAGGCCGAGGCGGGCAGATCACGAGGTCAGGAGATTGAGACCATCCTGGCTAACACCGTGAAACCCCATCTCTACTAAAAATACAAAAATTTAGAAGGGCGTGGTGGTGAGCGCCTGTAGTTCCAGCTACTCAGGAGGCTGAGGCAGGAGAATCACTTGAACCCAGGAGGCAGAGGTTGCAGTGAGCTGAGATCGTGCCACTGCACTCGAGCCTGGGTGACAGAGCAATACTCCGTCTCAAAAAAAAAAAAAAAAAAAAAGGAAAAAAAGAAAATAGGCTATTATGTTCCAGTTAGCTTCCAATTGACCTCCAAGATTGATATTTTAAAAATAAATTTTATACTGGTACACATTATATACAATAAAATGAACGCATTTTAAGTGTAAAGTTTGATGACTTTTGATAAATGCGTACAGCAGTGGAAGCAGCAATACCATCAAGGTATAGAACATTTCCACATTTCCATGACCCCAGAATGATCCTTTGTGCCCCTTCCCAGTCAATTCCTGTCCCTCCCACACAAAAGCAATCATGTGCTGATTTATTTCACCACAGATTAGTTTTGCTTGTTTTTTAACTTTAATAAATAGGATCGTGCACTGTGTACTCTTCTGAGTCTTTTTTTTATTTTGCTCAGTGTTATGTTGTTACATATTGGATTTTGTTTGCTCCCATTACTGTATAGTATTTCAACGTATGAATTATACAACAACTTAGGCATTCTACTGCAACTTTCATGGGGCTCATTTCAAGTCCAGAACTATTACAGAGGGTGCTGATTTCAATATTCTCTGTTATTCAGTGGAATATTATTCAGCCTTAAAAAAGGAAGGAAATCCTGCCTTCTGCAACAACACAGATGAACCTGGAGAACATTCAGTGAGGTAAGCCAGTCATAATAGAAGGACAAATACAGCAGATTCCACTTATATGAGGTATCTAAAATAGACTCAGGGAAACAGAGTAGAATGGGGGTTGCCAAAAGCTGGAGGGAGGGTGCTCTTCAGTGAGTATAAAGTTTCAGTTATGAAAGATGGATAGGTTCTAGAGATCTGTTATACAACATTGCATCTATATTTAACAATAAAATAAAAAGTTTTTTTTTTTTTTCAAAAAAAGTAGAAACAAACCAGATGGCCATCTACTGATGAAGGAATAAATTAAATGTGGTATATACATGCAAATGACATATTATTCAGCAACAGGAAGGAAGGTAGAAGTCAAACATGCTGAAATATGGATAAACCTTGAAAACATTATGCAAGGTGAAAGAAGCCAGTCCCAAAAGACTAGCTACTGTACGATTCCATATATATGTGTATATATATGGAAAGTCCAGATTGGGCAAAACTGAGGAGACAGAAAGTCCATTAGTGATTGCTTAGGGCTGAGGCAGGGTTGGGTATGAGGGAATGGAGAATGACGGCTTATGGGTAAAGAATTTCTTTTGGGGGTTATAAAAATGTTCTAAGCTGGGCGTGGTGGCTCACACCTGTAATCCCAGCACTTTGGGAGGCTGAGGCGGGTGGATCACGAGGTCAGGAGATCAAGACCATCCTGGCTAACACGATGAAACCCTGTCTCTACTAAAAATACAAAAAAATTAGCCGGGCATGGTGGCGGGCGCCTATAGTCCCAGCTATTTGGGAGGCTGAGGCAGGAGAATGGCGTGAACCCGGGAGGCGGAGGTTGCAGTGAGCCCAAGATTGCACCACTGCACTCCAGCCTGGGTGACAGAGTGAGACTCCACCTCAGAAAAAAAAAAAAGTTCTAGAATTGATTATGGTGATAGCTTCACAGCTCTGTAAATGTGTTAAAAGCCTAATGGTGTACTTTAAATGGGTGAACTGTATTGTGTGTGAATTAAATCTCAATAAAGCTGCTTTTAAAATACAAAAACCAAAATTGTTGTCTATGTCTTTGGTGGTTGTATGGACTCAGCTTTCCTGGATATATATATCCAGAAATGGGATTGTATGTCATAAGCTATTCAAGTGTTTAGTGTTAGTAGATACTGTCAAACAGTTTTCCAGATCCAGGGCAGTTTCACCAATTCACGGTCCCCCAGGGAGGTGAGAGAGTTCTAGTCGTTCCCCATTCTCATCTGTCTTTTTCATTGTAGCCATTCTGGTTGAAAACATGCATGTTTTGGCTGGGCACGGTGGCTCACGCCTGTAATCTCAGCACTTTGGGAGGCTATGCAGGAGTATCACCTGAGGGCAGGAGCTGGAAATCAGCCTGGCCAACATGGTGAAACCCCGTCTCTACTAAAACCACAAAAATTAGCCAGGCACGGTGGCAGGTGCCTGTAATACTAGCTGCTCGGGTGGCTGAGGCAGGAGAATCGCTTGAGCCAGGGAGGCGGAGGTTGCAGTGAGCCGAGATCACGCCGCTACACTCCAGCCTGGGTGACAGAGCGAGACTCCGTCTCAAGAAAAAAAAAAATGCATGTTTTTGAATAAGATGGAACTGGCTTTTCTTGTAGTCAGTATGAGAAAGATGAGTTCCTGAGCAGGCAGCTTCAGTTGGAAAATAATTGTCCTGCTCCCCCTTTTTCAGTCGTGAGGATCATGTGCCTGATTATGTTTTTAACATCATTATATTGAGGTATAATTCATGCACACAAAATGTACAAATCTTAAGTGTATAGCTCAGTGAATTTTTCATTGAATTTGTACACAAAAAAGATAATGAGATCATCACCCAGAGAGACATAGTAATCAACACTGTAGAAAGTTCCCTTAGGTCCTTTTCAAACCACTCCCCCAGAGATAACCACCGTTCTCATGTTTTCACCATATTTTCATTTTGCCTGTACCAGAACTTCACATAAATAAAATCATACAGCATGTCTTTGTGTGTGTGGCGTTTATTTGCTTATCATCATGTTTTTGAGATTCATTTCTCCTCTACCTTATTCTTTCTTATTACTGCTACTTTATTATTATTTTATTTAGTTAGGTTTTTTTTGAGATGGAGTCTTGCTCTGTTGCCCAGGTTGGAGTGCAGTGGCGCAATCTCGGCTCACTGCAACCTCTGGCTCCTGGGTTCAAGCAATTCTCCTACCTCAGCCTCCCAAGTAGCTGGGATTACAGGCATGCGCCACCACTCCCAGCTAATTTTTGTATTTTTAGTAGTAACAGTGTTTCACCATGTTGGCCAGGCTGGTCTCGAACTCCTGACCTCAGGTAATCTGCCCACCTGGGCCTCCCAAAGTTCTGGGATTACAGGTGTGAGTCACTACACCCTGCCGGCTACTTTATTTTTTTTTATTACTCAGTACTATCCCGTTCTGTGAGTATACCATAATTTATCCATTTAGACATTTTCATTCTTTCCAGTTTGGGGGCTATTATGAATAAAACTACTGTCAATATTCTTGTAGAAGTTTTTCTTTTTCTTTTTCTTTTTCTTGAGTCAATACCTAAGAGTAGGATTGCTAGGTCATTTGATAAGTACACATTTAATTTTAGTTTTAAAAACTACCGAACTGTTTTTCTAAGTGGTTGTACATTTTACATTTTGTATTGGCAGGTGTGAGCTGTGATTGCTTCATGTCTGGGCCAGCATAGATGTTGGCAGTGTTTTTTATTTTAGCCATTCTTATTACTGTATAGTGGTATCTCATTGTGGTTTTAATTTGCAAATGACGGTGACTAATCAGGTTGGGTATCTTTTCATGTGCTTATTGGCCATTTGCACATTTGCATAACTTCTTTAGTGAAGTGCCCAAATCTGCTCATTTTTTAACTGGGTTGTTTGCTTTCTTATTGAGTTGAAGAGTTTTTTGTTTTTGTTTTTGTTTTATTCTGATTGCAAATCCTGTGTCAAATGTATGCATTGTAAATATTTTCTTTCAGTCTCTAGCTGCTTTTTTATTTTCTTAACAGGGTCTTTTGACAAAGGTTTCTATTGGTTTTTGTTTTGTTTTTCAAGAAAAGCTTATGGGTTATTTTTTTTTTTTCACCTGCTCCTGCAGAGGTGAAAATATATATGTGTATGTTTTTTACAATGTTGATGTATTTAACTTTCTATTTTACAGATGAGAAAAGTGAGGCCCAGAGAGTGCAAATGCCTTGCCCAAATCCGTATACCCAGTAAACAGCAGAGCCAGGACTCCATTCTACAACTTCAAAGCCCAACACTCTGTCCAACTGCAAATTTCGTTTCCAATCAGTCCCAGAAAACCAAGGGCAATTGCACAAGATCATTTGTAGTAAACCTGTTATTTGAGAGGAACAAAGACTGAGCCTCAGGGTCTAGGAGTAACTTATAAGGGCTTCTTGTACTTATGGATAGAAAATACAGGGATAAATAGAGATATTAAAGGAAGGGATGCCCTCCCCTCCCGAAAGAAATAAAAATGTGATCACTCTCTGCACTGTAATCTCTGATGAGAACATTTAATCAATTAGCATTGCTGTTGTCAAAACTTGCTTCCCACCGAGCCGAAAAGCCGCCGGCGGCACATCCCAGCGCCTCCCTCCTCCCGGGCCGGGATTCGCCTCTGCAAGAAACGTCACGTTTTCTCTCCCAGACAACGTTCCAGGAGTCCCAGATGTAAAACCAGAGGTCTCTTATCTGGCATTATTGATCTCTGTGCTAATGAAATGTCAGTCCCCAAGGGAAAACTTAAAAAAAGAATCATGCTCTCATCTCTGTTCCTGCGGGGATAGGCACCGGTTTGTCAGCTCGCTGCATTGCTCCGTCCACCAGGCTAGTATTTCAGGGCTCCCTGGAGGAATAAGTCCCTGAAATGGGCAAGGACATGCTTTCTATTTCCCCTTTCACAGGGGCTCTCTGGAATTCAAGGATGAACGAACAGGAAGGCATCAACAGGTATGCAGCACTTACCAAATGCTGGCCACTTTACCCACACCAGATACCCTGAAATCCTCCTGGAATCCAGGCACTGAGGGGATCCACATCCGTTTTACTGATGAAGAAACCGAGGCTAACATTTGCGAATCATTTTATACTAAGGACTTGGCAATGTCCCATTTATTCCTCATGACAAGCTATATTTTACACAGGAAGAAGCTGAGGCTCAGAGAGGTGAAGTGATATCCCCAGAGTGTCACAACTGACAGATGAAAGGGCTGATGCCAGAACCAGAAACCGCTCATGGCCACCTCGATGCTGGGCGTGTGCTCTTTGTTATCCCCCAGTCACAGGCACTGAGGCTCGCACTGAGCCTGTATTACTGGGTCCAGATGCTCCCCCAGCCTCCTTTGGTTCTGAACCCGCCCTCCTAGCCTTAGCAACTGTGTTCTCGTAGAGTCCAAGTCGAGCCAAAGGAGACATGTCATATTTTGATACCCCTTGTGATTTAAGAAAAAATAAAAATAATGAATGAATAATTGTATAACTTCTCCAGCAGAGATGAATAGGGAAAGCTTATCTATGGAAGCATTGTATGTTATTATTGTGACCATCTAAACGATGACCACGTTGTCAGAAACAGACTCTGATGGGACACAAAATAATCTACACTGCTTAAACAAAATCATTGA
Source organism: Rhinopithecus roxellana (assembly GCF_007565055.1). NCBI lineage: Eukaryota > Metazoa > Chordata > Mammalia > Primates > Cercopithecidae > Rhinopithecus > Rhinopithecus roxellana. The sequence goes on from NC_044551.1 coordinate 169,149,768, forward strand.
GAAGCATCGTGGTAACAGCTACTTATCAATAATAAAAATAATACATAGAATCAAAACCAGCACCAAAACTATATTCATCTATAAGAAATGAAATAAGAAACTATCGTGAATTAAATAAAATAATAACGAAAACATAAAGCAATAATTTTAAACAGACTAAAATCAGCAATAACAATAATAATAGTAACAATAGCGACTAATTATGTGCCAGGCACTCTTCTTTTTTTTTTTTTTTTTTTTTTTTTTTTTTTTTTTTTTTGAGGAGGAGTCTCGCTCTGTTGCCCAGGCTGGAGCGCAGTGGCGTGATCTAGGCTCACTGCAAGCTTCACCTCCCGGGTTCCCGCCATTCTCCCACCTCAGCCTCCGAGTAGCTGGGACTACAGGCGCCCGCCACCTCGCCCGGCTAGTTTTTTGTATTTTTAGTAGAGACGGGGTTTCACCGTGTTAGCCAGGAGGGTCTCAATCTCCTGACCTCGTGATCCGCCCGTCTCGGCCTCCCAAAGTGCTAGGATTACAGGCTTGAGCCACCGCGCCCGGCGTGCCAGGCACTCTTCTAAGAACTTTTCAGGTATCCATTATTTAAGGCTTAAAACAACTCTATGAAGTAGGAAGTCTCATAAAGCCCATTTTACAGGTGGGGAAGCTGAGGCATCAGGAAACCAGAGGCTTGTTTCTCAGCAGGACAAGCCCCATAGGGTTCCATTTTTCAAGGCAGGAGAAGTCCAGGAAGGGCAGGACAAAAACTGGGTCTCCACACTTTGGGTAGGCACCTCGCTTTGGGGGATTCTCTGGGAACAACCAGAAAACACAAAGGGGTAAGGACCTGGTAGACTCCTAAACGCTTGTGAGCAAAAAGCCTGGTCACAGCTTAGAGGGATGTCGTCCTCTAAACACTGAGTCACTGAGTGACCAACCGCCTGCTCTGACCAGGCCCCGGTTGGGGCAGGAGGAACTGGAGATGAGTGGGTCACCCTCCTCGCCCTGCAGGATCCTGCAGCCTCCTGCAATAGACCAGGCTGGGGCAAGCGGCAGGAATCGAAAGAAGGGGAGCGATCTGAGTGGGTGGGAGAAACAGCCAACAGTGAGGTCCTGCTCAGGGAGTCCTGAAAACACACAGCTTTTGACCTTGGACTGCTTGTTTTCAAAATAAGCTCAGCTTCATTATCTGTTCTTTCCCTCACATAAAACCTGCCCCTTCACAGTTACATCCCCCCATCTTTTTCTCCAACTAATTCCTGGCTCTCCCAGCTCTGCCCCCCAGCCTCTCCTTGGCCACTCTCATCCCCTTGTTTTGTGAGTTAAGAAAATAAAAATAAATGAATGAATAATTGTATTAATCCTCCAGCATAGTTAAATAACAAAAGGTAAGATATTGAAGTACCATAAGTTATTATTGTGACCATCTGATATGATGACCACATTGTCAGGGACAGACCCACATAGGACAGAAAATAAGACACACCCTAGACACTCTCCTCAAGCACCCCACCCTCTCCTTTTATTTTATTTATTTATTATTTTTATTTATTTATTTTTGAGACGGAGTCTTGCTCTGTCACCTAAGCTGGAGTGCAATGGCACGACTTTGGCTCACTGCACCCTCCGCTTCCCGGATTCAAGTGATTCTCCTGCCTCAGCCTCCCAAGTAGCTGGGATTACAGGCACCCACCACCACACCCGGCTAATTTTTGTATTTTTAGTAGAGACAGGGTTTCACCATGTTGGCCAGGCTGGTCTCGAACTCCTGACCTCGTGATCCACCAACCTCGGCCTCCCAAAGTGTTGGGATTACAGCCGTGAGCCACTGCACCTGGCCCAGTCTCTCCTTTTATAAACTTCAGGCTGAGGTCCCTTTTTAATATTTCCTCATCCAGCAAACGTTGATGGATACCTGCTCTTTACTAGATCCTGCCTGATGTTGACTAGGGCCACAGAAATAACACAGCCCTCTTCTCCTCTCCAGGAACCCCTCTGCTGGAGGGAGAGGCAACAGCCCCAGAGGTCCTGCCTTAAGCTCTCTACCAGGCAGGTGCCTGCCCATGCTAGGAGGGCCCTCATCCTCCCAGTCCAGGACACTGTTTTGTGGCTCCAGAAGTTCAATGTCATCGTCATTGCTTTATAAAACCATGTGGCTATCTGTGGCATATTCCTCCCTGCACATCGGCTGTTCCCCTCCAAGGAGACAAGTGAGATATGGGAGTATTAATTTATTTGGAGTTAACATAACTCTATACTTAGCGGATGACACAAGCAAAACTCTGTCTGTGGGGGTCACATGACAAGGGCATTCGATTTAATCACATTTTATTTTAATAAGAGAGATTTAAATAGGGTGGGGCACCTCTGAGCATCTTGTCCTGAGGAGCACAATCCTAGTGTTTAAAGATAAAAAATATTCACTTAATGTGTTCACATCAGACCAAGCAAGTACTTCATCTGATGTCCAGAGCAATAGGAACGTGTTCTTGCTGCTGATGACCGTTTTCATCATGGAAGTGAGATAGTGATACAGCTGCAGATACAGCACTTCAGGGAGGATTTCAGCAGCTTCGCAGAGTAATTTTGACCACAGGTGATTTCCACCTTTTCTGCAAAGTGAGGAATTTAATACACACACACACACACACACACACACACACACTCACCAATGCATCAAGATTTGTCTTCCCAATAGGCATTTTCAGATGGGGAATGATGTGGCCCTTAATTACTTCACAAAATGTACAGCAAATAAAAAGCAATATAACGACTACCTATAAACCCAGGAATGTCATCGAATCAATCCGTGGCTAATGGATTAAAGATTAACGCAACCACAACCACATGTTGGCCTCAGCTGTAAACTGCTGGGGCTAAGTAAATAATAAAGGAAATAAGATCATTGTCACCCTCTCCATTAGGTGCATGGCTGATGATGTCCTAAAGTGCTCCTCAGCATTAGGGTCACTTCCCTCTGGGCCCCGGACTCTGCGTGTCCTCCCATGCAGATGAGGAAACTGAGTCACATGAGAGGAAGCAATTGCTGGTGGTTCACAGTTGTCCCGCCCTCCTCATGCCTTTACAGAGGTCCCAAGCCTTTGATCAAAGTAGGGAGAGGTTAGAAGAAAGGCGAGATGGGCCTTGGAAGAATTTGGATCTGTTGCAAAAGGATTTTAGGACAGGAACGAAACGAGACGCCTTAGACGCCTTTTCATGGGAACGCAAACCCAGAAACTTCTCAGAGCCAGGGCTTCGTGGAGAAACTGCATCAAAAGGAAAAGAGTCTGGTCCCAACCTTTATTTCTCCCAAGGCATGAAACTCCTGATTTCAAACCACTTCTCTTTGCCTCTGAAAGAAAACAAGAAAAAGATGGGGCTGTGTAGTTCTTCCAACGGTGAAAAAAAGAAAGAAAAGAGAGAAGAAGAAAATTGTTTCGGGATTCGAAACAGAAAGGGCCTCCTTCCCCTTTATCGATAATTTTGAAAGGGTCGCTGTAAGACACTGACTAATGACACGTGACCTTTGGATTCTCCACGAGGCAGCAGGCGCGGGCCCCGAGCCCAGCGGGGACCCCTCTGCCAGTTAGGGGTCACTCTCTCCATTCAACGCTTTATTAGCCCCCTCAAGTCTCAGGGCGAAGTCCTGCTGCTTTGAGACGTTTACAGCTTTGATTGAGGAAAGCTATTCAGGGCTGGGGCGAGGATCTGTTTGTTTTCAGGAGGAAGCCTCTGTGAGCCTGCCCCCTCCCCCCTGTGTTTCCAGAGTTGCTGGAGAGATAAAAGCCATACCTCCTTTTGACCTTCATTGGACAGTAGGAGCCCCGACTCAGCGTGGAATAATAAAGGCATATCATGCTGCATAAATTATCCTGTGATTGACGCTCTTTCTTCCAGCTCTGACTTAAAGGGGGGTGTCGGGGGCTGGGGCAGGGAATGGGGAAGGTTCGGTTTATTTACTCAAGCACCTACTGTGTGCTGCTGCTGGGGAACTTACTAGGCAAGTCATTGTCGCATTTCGTCCCTACAAACAGTCCCAGGAGGTAAATATCATTTATCCCTGTGATGTGCATGAGGAAACGGCAGGAAAGTTATGTGATTGTTTTTTTCAATGACCTACAGGACGGTAGCAGCAGGCAACAGCATTTGGCCATGAGAATATTTTGACAATGGTCTTTTTTTAAAAAATCAGCTTTTTAAAATTTACCAAACTGTCATCTTTACCCAGTCCCTGGGACTGACCCTGATCCCTGGTTTAAGGGATGGAGAGAGGGGAGGGAAAGAGAGAGAGAAAGAGATGAGGTGCAGGGCCAGGATGGCAGAGAGCCCCCCATGGGCTACCTGTTCGCCCAGCGGTATTTATGGAACAGCAGTGTCTAGGCAAGAGGGACCTCACCCACAAGAACTATGCATTGTAGGAGGGAGACCTAGAGTAAGTTATTTATGAACATGATTTTTGGACAATGTTAAGAACTTTGAGGAGAGGAAAGCAGGGTAGCAAGAAAAAAAGAGTCTCAGTAGAAGAAAGATGCACAACTTTGGAGAGAGATGTCAGGGAACCCTCCACCCCAGGAGGTGACATTTGTCCTGAACGATAGGAAGGAGAGCATTGGCAAAGGACCAGCCAAGCAAAGGAAACAGTGAGTCTAAGTACTCAGGAGGTGAGAACAGACTCCAAGTCCAGAAGCAGAAAGAGGACCCATGGCTAGAGGGCAGGGAGTGAGGAGCCAGGCACTCTACAGGTTCTCCAGAGCCTGGCTTTTATTCTCAGTGCAAAGAGAAGCAACCGGAAGGTTTTTAGTAAAGGAGTGCGGTGAAGTCAGAAGCAAGACCAGGAGCAGGGAGCCCGGAGCTGTCTGTGGCTCCCGACTTCCCTGCGTTCTGACAGGTCAGTTGGGCCTTGTCAAAGCTTCTGTGTTCAGAAGTTCTTTCCTTAAGAACAGCTCAGGGAATCACCACTTGCTGTTAAGCTTGTCCCTGGAGTTGGAGCGTGACTTTGGGCATACCTGTCCCCTCCCTCCTGAGGATCAATAACTTGAATGTCTTGGGAGTCACCAGGCAATGTACATCTGAAGCGGGGTGCCAGGAGCCGTGGCGAGCTGGCAGGGACTGCTCTGTCCCCAGTTGCGGCCCCTACTTAACTCAATTAATTCAAATTAAACTAACATTCCTGAGCTCTCTCCACAAACCCTGAAGCCAAAGAGTTGCATAAGACAAGATCCCAGCCTGCAAGAGCCTACAGGCCAGAGTCACTACTGCCTCTTAGCTAACCAGAGCAGAGAATTAAAGGTAAAAGATGCAAAAGAAACAGATGGGTCTCATTCTTGCATTCTAAAGCGTTTTGGTGTTTGCTGTTTGGCAGTCTGCTGAAATGGTGGACTTCCTCTCAGAATATTTAAAAATGCGTAAAATCAAATAACAAAGGTGCCCAATTATATTTAAGTACAGTTATAAAAATGTTGCCATGTGCTAATACAGGTACTTCTTTGTTAATGTATCAATCAACAAGATCTGAAGGCAGGTGCGGTGGCTCACCCCTGTAATCCCAGCACTTTGGAAAGCTGAGGTGGGTGGATTGCCTGAGCACAGGAGTTCAAGACCAGCCCGGGCAACATGGCTAAACCCAGTTTCTACTAAAAATACAAAAAAATGAGTGCTGTGGCACCTGCCTGCGGTCCCAGCTGCTCGGGAGACTGAGGTGGGAAGCTCCCTTGAGCCTGGGAGACAGAGGTGACAGTGTGCCAAGATCATACCACTGCACTCCAGCCTGGGCAACACAGTGAAACCCCTGTCTCAAAAAAACAAAAACAAGATATGGTGCTGAGCCAATTACTTCCTTAATTTTGAAGTAGTGATAAATGGAAACAATATTTCAAGATATTTGCAAAAGGCCGGGTGCAGTGGCTCATGCATGTAATCCCAGCACTTTGGAAGGCCGAAGTTGGAGAATCTTCTGAGGTCGGGAGTTCGAGACCAGCCTGGCCAACATGGTGAAACCCTGTCTCTCCATAAACAAACAAACAAACGACAACAACAAAAAGAAAAACAAAATTAACCGGGTGTGGTGGCTCATGCCTGTAATCCCAGCTACTCAGGAGGCTGAGGCAGAAGGATCGCTTGAACCCAGGAGGCAGAGGTTGTGGTGAGCCAAGATTGTACTGTTGCACTCTAGCCTGGGCAATAAGAGTGAAACTATGTCTCAAAAAAAAAAAAAAAAAAAAAAAAAAAGATGTCTGTAAGAACTGTCAGGTGGCATGAAAGCACATTGTGTCTACTGGGGGTAAAATTGCAGTTACTGGTCATGCTACTGACCAATTTGAATGTTGCCAGCAACATTCATAATGAAAGGAAATCAAACATTTTAGTTGGAGGTTAACAAAAACAAAGATGTTATGTTTTCCCATGGAACCTCACAGATAGTCTCTCTCTCTGCCCCCAAAGTAGTCCGTGGACCCCCAGTTTAAGAACTTCTACATTAGATGAGATTCTTTAGCAGGCGGATTGTCAAATAAGAAGCTGCCCTCACCTCTCAATGTCAGGAAATGTCTCCCCCAGCCGTCCAGGGACCAGGAGCCCTCCTGCATCCAGCCCCTTCCTCTCCATATGGTGGACCATGGCTTTCCAGGCCCCTTAGGCTCTGTTCTGCTCACGGGGCGAGCTGCCCTTCCCATCACTCCTGCCATGGCTCCCTCTAGCCTGGATGCAATCAAAGTCACTGTGTGCTTCATTCCAGGCCTTCCCACAGAGGGCCTGGGATGGTCAGGGGTGGGACTTTGGGGTCAGACAAGGACACGTTCAAGTCTGAAATCTCCAACTCATTAGCAATAAGATGGTGAACTGACCACTTAATCTTTCAACCTCAATTTCCCCCAGCACTCATTTTCCATGGTTGTATGAATTCAATGAAGGAACACTGTAAAATTCTTTTTGTTGTTGTTGTGGTGGTGGTGGTTTTTTTTTTTTTTTTTTTTTTTTTGAGACAGAGTCTTGCTCTATTGCCCAGGCTGGAGTGCAGTGGCTTGATCTCAGCTCACTGCAACCTTCACCCTGACCCCAGGTTCAAGTGATTCTCCTGCCTCAGGCTCCCAAGTAGCTGGGATTACAGGCGCCCGCCACCATGCCCAGCTAATTTTTGTATTTTTAGTAGAGATAGGGTTTCGCCATGTCGGCCAGGCTAGTCTCCAACTCCTGACCTCAAGCGATCTGCCCGCCTCGGCCTCCCAAAGTGCTGGGATTACAAGCGTGAGCCACCACGCCCAGCAGTACACTGTAAAATTCTGGCATATTTTAAACCCTGAAGACAGTAGCTGCTTTAACTAGGGTTTTTATTACACTGGTGTGTCTCTGTTGCTTCCCACTAAAGCATATTAGCGCTTACTGAGACCCAACCTAAACCTTTCTCCATTCACTTTATTCAGGTCTCTTCTTAATGTCACGATGTCAAGGGGACCTTCCCTGACCACTCTATCAGAACCAACACCTCCCACTTCTGTTTCTGCTGCCTTACCTTACTTTACTTTTCTTCTTTGAGTTTAGTGCCATCTGGTATAGCATATATTTACCTGTTTATTTATGGTCTGTTCCATCGATACCAAAAGAATATATGCTCAGTGAAGACAAGGATTTGTTTTCATCACTGCTGTATTCCTTGTGCCTAGAACAGTATTAGATCCACAGTAGGCACACTGCAGACATTTACCGAATGAATGAATGAATGAAAAGCCTCTGCAAATATTTTCTTGAGGGCTTTTCGAAGAATTCAGTGAGATAGAATAGCTAGAGCACTTAGCTCTGTGTCTGACATACCAATACTCACTTTTCATCTTCTTAACTTTTCTGAATTTTAGTTTATTCATCTGTAATACAGGAATACTAAGAATACTACTACTAGTATTAATCATAGCACCGAGACTACTTATGTCTTGGAGCTATTGTAATGTCCAAAACCAGAAAGCATTTTGTAAGCTATAATTCATTATATAGATATGAGTTATTATTGCTATTATAAGAACTTAGGCACGTTATCTTTCCCTCTCTGAGCTTCCATTTTCTCATCTATAAAATGGAGCTAATTTTATTTAATTTAAACATCTGCACCTCACCTCCTTCCCTAGCTGAGTTATTGTAAGGAATAAATAAGATAATGCATGTTTAAATGCTTTGTAGACTATCAAGTACTATGCAGCTATAAAGAATAATTACTGAGGTACAGCATAGGAGCAGTTGACATACCACAGGACTTGGAATCTCAAATACCTAGTTCAAGTCCCTGCTCTATCATTTTCTTTCTTTTCTTTCTTTCTTTTTTTTTTTTTTTTTTGAAACACTCTCACTCTGTCACCCAGGCTGGAATGCAGTGGTACAATCTCAGCTCACTGTAACTTCTGCCTCCCAGGTTCAAGTGATTCTTCTGCCTCAGCCTCCAGAGTAGCTGGGATTACAGATGCCTGCCACCATGCCCAGGTAATTTTTATATTTTTTTTTAGTAGAGATGGGTTTTCACCATGTTGGCCAGGTTGGGCTCGAACTCCTGACCTCAAGTGATCTGCCTACCTCTTCCTCTCAAAGTGCTGGGATTACAGACATGAGCCACTGCGCCCAGTCATATCACTTTCTAGCCCAGAAAGAAACTCTGGATCTTGGTTTCTACCATCTGCAAAATGTAGATAATAATGCTACCCATCTCTCACTATGCATGCTGAAGGCTCAGCACCAGTGCAGCCCGGATCAGCCCAGTGGAAGCTGACTGCTTGTTACTGCTTCCCACAGGCCTTTGTTTGGCTCTCTGGGGCCTTCTCCGCACCAGGCCCAGCAAACCTTCCCTTTCCTGTCAATTGAATGGTGATAATTACACCAGCCCCTCGGGATGCTGTATTTTTAAATTAATACATATAAGATGCTTGGAGATCCTCCCTTGGAGCAGGTGGGGAATGCACACAGATTCCAGAGTAGGTCTTGCTCTCCAGGGCTTCTGCTGTTGGCCAAGGCCTCTGCTGGCCTCTCTAGGTGGGGAGCTCCAAATGGCTCCAGGATCTAAATGTAGGCATTATTTTTGGTGTTAAGAAAGATGCCATTTTTCTGGAAAATCTCAGCTCCATGCTCCCAGCAGATGAGTCTTACCACTCAGCTCTGAATTGATCTGAGACATGTACAAGAGGCCTCAACCGAGGTTCCCTTGGTTCTGTTTGTAGAAGTTGGAAGATGTAGGAAACAAAGCAAAAAATGTAGTTCCAGATGTGCCTTTACTTGTCTTAACTCAGGGCTGCAACTGTGAGGCAGGCTGAGGCCTCCAAGATGGGCTGATAGTTCAAGCTAGAAATTAAGACCGGGAGAAGACCAAGCCAGAGGGCTTCTGACCTTCAAGACCAGGCCTGCCCATTGCTCACGGCAGGCAGGGCCTGATGGACCAGTGGGAAAGTCAATTACTTGCAATCCAAGTCAGAGCTTCTCTGAGCCCCTGCCTGTACCGGGCCCAGGGGCGATCAAGCGAGGAGTTTGTTACCGACATTAGTGATAAACTTCTAAAGTCACTGAATGGATTTAAGGTTATTCTTGGAAATGTTACATTTCCACACACTTACATTCCCAGGAATGTTTGAAAACCCAGGAGAGTGGGTTGAGTTCCTCATGACAGCGCATGGCCCAGTTCAGCTTTGCCATGAGCCTGGGAGGGTCTAGTCAGGATGCCTCGGGGTCTGTGGTTCCCAGTGCCATCTGTGCATGGAAATCACACAAAGAGGCAGTTTCATTTGTTTGTCTAATGCAAAAAAAAAATGCCCATAATCCCTCTACCCTGATAACACCCTTTACATTAGTATAACCCTATACATTAGTATAACCCTAAGTAACAGTACCTCTATGTAGCAAGGAAATGCAGACATAGCAGCAAAGTATAAAGTGAAAAATAGGCCTCTTTCACCCCATGCTAGAATCCATCTCACTACACGTAAATTATTGAAACCTTCCTATTTATTGTTCCAGAAAATAGGTTTGTTCTCCCTCCACTTTTTTTTTTTTTTTTTTTTTTTGAGGTGGAGTCTCACTTCGTTGTCCACGCTGGAATGCAGTGGTATAATCTCAGCTTACTGCAACCTCTGCCTCCTGGGTTCAAGCAATCCTCCTGCCTCAGCCTCCCGAGTAGCCGGGATTACAGGTGCCCGCCACCAGGCCCAGCGAATTTTTCTATTTTCAGTAGCAACGGGGTTTCACCATGTTGGCCAGGGTGGTCTTGAACTCCTGACCTCAGGTGATCCACCTGCCTTGACCTCCCAAAGTGCTGGGATTACAGGCATGAGCCACTGCACCCGGCCCTCTCTCCAGCATTTCTTTGCCCCTGTTCTGGTCCAGGCTGTCTACTCCCATCCCCTCTCACCACTCCCATCACTTACAGCTTTCCAGCTACCTGACCTTAGAGGTATTTCTTCAACAAATCCAGCCAGTTCTGCTGCAGAGCCTTTGTACTTGCTGTTCCATCTGCCAGGGACACTCTTCCCACAGATGTGGCATCTTGGCTCACTCCCTCACTTCTTCCAGGTTTCTGCTCAAATGTCACCTCATCAGAGAGACCTTCTTGAGCCATCCTATTTTAGAGTCACCTCCCCAGCTGGCCTTCATCTTACACTGCTCTAATTTCTAATTTCTTCATAGCACTTACCACTACTTAACACGGTAAGTGTATTGTCTATTTACGTGTTACCATATCTCCTCTAGTAGCCAGTCAGTTCCATGGACTCGGTCTGTGTGAATCACACACTTACATTCCCATAAGGGAATGCAAAAAATTAGTCAAAACAGAAACCATTTTTTTGTTGTTGCTTTTTGAGATGCAGTCTCGCTCTGTTGCCCAGGCTAGAGTGCAGTGGCGTGATCTCAGCTCACTGCAACCTCCGCCTCCCGTGTTCAAGTGATTCTCCTGCCTCAGCCTCCCGCGTAGCTGGGACTACAGGCGCATGCCACCACACCCGGCTACTTTTTTGTATTTTTAGGAGAGAGAGTTTCACTGTGTGTGTTAGCCAAAATGGTCTTGATCTCCTGACCTCGTGATCTGCCCGACTCATCCCCCCAAAGTGCTGGGATTACAGGTGTGAGCCACCCGCACGGACTGTGATTTACTTATTGATCCTTAGTACCTCGAGGAGTACCAAGTACCTAAGAGTCACTCAATAAATTTTTATTGCATAAGTATTTTTTTTATTTATCACAGGGATCGCTTCCTGCCCCTTACCTTTTTCACTTAATTCTGGTATTGCTTTGGATAGCTGAATTTTCAGTTACTTAATGCCTCCTGACTAATGGCCGCTTAAGTCATTTACATTTTTTGTTATCACAAAGGTGCTGCTATGAATGTCTTTGGGTGTGTAATCTTTCTATTCTCTTGTGAGTAGATCCTTCAGGGGAACAAATGTTGACCAGGGGAACTGCTAGGTCAAACAGCACGTGCATTACAGATACTGCCTAACTGATGTCTGTTTGCCCATTTGAATTCATATCACAAGAGTAAGAAAGTAACTACTCAATGCCCTCTGCAATGCTTAACCATTAGTAACAATGTGTTAGGGAAAAAACGGTAGCATAGTTTTGTTTCCTTCTTTCTTTCTCTTTTCTTTTCTTTTCTCTTTTCTTTTCTTTTCTTTTCTTTTCTTTCCATCTTTCATTTATTTGAGACAGGGTCTCACTCTGTCACCCAGGCTGGAGTGCAGTGGTGCGATTATGACTGATTACAACCTCAACCTCCCAGGCTCAACTAATCCTCTCACCTCAGCCTCCCAAGTAGCTGGGAACACAGGTGTGTGTCACCATGCCCGGCTAATTTTTGTACTTTTTTTTTTTTTTTTTTTTAGAAATGAGGTTTTGCCACGTTGCCCATGCTGGTCTTGAACTCCTGGGCTCAGATCCGCACACTTCAGCCTCCCAAAGTGCTGGGATTACAGGTGTGTGAGCCACTGCACAGGTCTTAGATTTCTTTATTCATAAAATGATTAAACATTCTTTTGTATACTTTGATTCTTATTATTTTGATTTTGTGAACTGCTGAATTACATCCTTTCCCAATTTTCCTATCAAATTATTCTTTTATTTATTTCAATCATTTGTAAAGCAAAAAAAAAAAAAAAATCCCTTTGGCATTTATGTTACAAATCGTCTTTGCAGTTTTAGGGTTTGTGTTTTGTTTGCTTGTTTGTTTGTTTGTTTGTTTGAGACGGAGTCTCGCTCTGTCGCCCAGGCTGGAGTGCAGTGGCCAGATCTCAGCTCACTGCAAGCTCCGCCTCCCGGGTTTATGCCATTCTCCTGCCTCAGCCTCCCGAGTAGCTGGGACTACAGGTGCCCGCCACCTCACCCAGCTAGTTTTTTGTATTTTTTTAGTAGAGACGGGGTTTCACCATGTTAGCCAGGATGGTCTCGATCTCCTGACCTCGTGATCCGCCCATCTCGGCCTCCCAAAGTGCTGGGATTACAGGCTTGAGCCACTGCGCCCAGCCAGGTTTGTGTTTTAACTAATTTTTTTTCTTAATGATTTTTTCATTTATATATAACTGAAGTTCTCATTCTTTTCTGTTATGGCCCCTAGTTCTGTGTCTTGTTTTAGATACCCCAGGAAGCTCTTAAAAAACAGATTTGGAAGCCATGGTGGTTCATACCTATCATTCCAACGCTTTGGGAGGCTGAGGCAAGAGGCTCACTTGAGGCCAGGAGTTTAAAACCAACCTGGACGACATAATGAGACCCCATTTCCACAAAAAAGATTTGATTTCATCATTTCATTTTTATGTTTTTTAGAAACAAAGTTTTGCTCTGTCATCCAAGCTGGGGTGCACTGGCACAACCATAGCTCACTGCAGCCTCAAATTCCTGGACTCAGAAGCAATTCTCCCACTTTAGCCTCCTATAGCTGGGACTACAGGTGTTCACCACCACACCTGGATAATTTTTAAATTTTTTGTAGAGTCAAGGTCTCACTATGTTGCCCAGACTATCTACAAAAGCATATATATATATATACATTTTGAGATGGAGTCTCACTCCCATTGCACAGGCTGGAGTACAGTGGTGTGATCTCGGTTCACTGCAGCCTCCACCCTCCACCTCCCAGGGTCAAGCATGTTGGCCAGGCTGGTCTCGAACTTCTGACCTCTGGTGATCCACCCACCTCAGCATCCCAAAGTGCTAGGATTACAGGCGTGAGCCACTGCAGCTGGCCAAATACATTTTTTTTTTTAATTAGCCGTACAAGGTGGCACATTCCTACAGTCCCAGCTACTCTGGAGGCTGAGTGGGGCAGATCACTCGAGCCAGGAGTTTGAGGCTACAGTGAGCCATGATCATGTCACTGTACTCCAGTCTGGGTGACAGAGTGAGACCCTGTCTCAAAAAAAAACAAAAACAAAAAATGATAGATTCGTGAACCCAACCCATACAACCCTGATTTCATGGTCTTGGGTTGGGGTTGGGAGCAGGTCTGCCCCTGCAGATGTGTGAGAATCAGTCACACATAAACCACAGGAAGCAGTGATCCTGGGGAGAGATGAGGCTGCAGTCCAGCTCCCTGCAGGTCATAGTGGGGCTGGAGGAACAAGACCTGAGGGTCAGCAAGATCCAGCAGAGGTCTGGGGGCTCTCAGGAAGGGCTTGCATCCAAGGTAGGGATCTGGAGGGCTGAATACAGAGGAGGAGGTCCTGGGGCTCAAGGGAGTAGACATAAGATTGAGATCCAGGGGCACTGAGTCCCCAGGCCTAAGTCTCCATGCTTTGTTCTAGATCTGTGTGACAGCAAGGTTGAACTGGCCTTGCTGGCCCTGCCTGCTCTGACAAGCACCAACCGAGGATGAACTGTGCAGGATCTGGGTGTCTACACTTAAAGGTTTCCAGGGCCCTGACTTAGAGAGGTTGAATTAGGCTGGAGCTAACCTTGACCTTACTCTGCCTTAACATTGCCACCCAGAAAATGGGAACCACAGGGGCAAATACAATTCTGGTTCTTGCTTTACTGTTGAGTTACTGGGTTTTAGGTTGGGTCCTGGGGGGAAGTCAAGCATCCAACTGCCGAGGTACCACCTCCCTATCAGTTCAAGAAAAGGTAAGAGGCCGGGTGTGGTGGCTCACACCTGTAATCCTAGCACTTTGGGAAGCTGAGGTGGGCGGAACACCTAAGGTCAGGAGTTCGAGACCAGCCTGGCCAACATGGCAAAACCCCGTCTCTACTAAAAATGCAAAAAAAAGGAAAAAAAGAAAAAAAATTAGCTGGGCGTGGTGGTGCACGCCTGTAATACCAGCTACTCAGGAGGCTGAGGAAGGAGAATTGCTTGAACCTGGGAGGTGGAGGTTATAGTGAGCCGAGATCATGCCACTGCACTCCAGCCTATGTGACAGGAGCAAGACTCTATCTCAAAAAAAAAAAAAAAAAAAAAAAAAAAAGAGAAAGTGAGATTGAAGGGCTGAAGGAAAAAAGGACCCAGGTTCTTCCAAGGATGAAGGGCTGTTGCCAGAAAGGAAAGCCACACAGATTTTTCCTCTGGACTCTACGTGTTCCTCCTTAGGTGGAGCCAGTCCTGGCATAAGGATGCCAGGCCTGGGTGTACAGTGAGGAGGTGTGCAGGCCTGGTAAACAGGTGGCTTCCAGCAGACCTGGCGCTGAACCCTGCTCCACTGCTTACTACTTGAATGACCTTAGGTGAGTTGCTTCACCTCTGTGAGCCCCAGAGTCCTCACCTGCCCTGTCTCCCTGGCAGACTTTTTGTGACAATATAGACAATTAGACAAGATAAGGTGGGGGTGAAGCACAGTCCCTGAGCGTGTCCGCAATCAAACCTTAGCTCCTTTCTCTGAACCTGGCCTGGCCAGCCGATGGCACAGAGCATGAGTTTAGAGAATGAGGAGGACTACAGAGGGATCGCCAATCATTGCATGCCTTTCTGTTTGTTTGTGTTTTGAGACAGAGTCTCGCTCTGTCGCCCAGGCTGGAGTGCAGTGGTGCGATCTCGGCTCACTGCACGCTCTGCCTCCCGGGTTCACACCATTTTCCTGCCTCAGCCTCCCAAGGAGCTGGGACTGCAGGCACCCGCCACCACGCCTGGCTAATTTTTTTTTTTTTTTTTGTATTTTCAGTAGAGACAGGATTTCACCATGTTATCCAGGATGGTCTTGATCTCCTGACCTTGTGATCCACCTGCCTTGGCCTCCCAAAGGGCTGGGATTACAGGCGTGAGCTACCACGCCTGGCCCATTGCATACCTTTGATGGCTAAACTACAGTGCATTGATCTGTTTACTTGGGCACATTAAAGGCTGATCCAGCTTTTCTTTTTCATTTTCTTTTATGTTTTATATACAGATGGAGTCTCACTATATTGCCAAGGCTGGTCTAGAACTCCTGAACTCAAAGCAATCCTCCTACCTCAGCCTCCCAAAGTCCTGGGATTACAGGTGTAAGCCGCTGTGCCCAGCCAACTTTTCACTTTAACAGCTGAAATGAGCACATTTAGAGCCCAGCTATGGGAGAGGGGACTAAGAGCAACATCAGAAAGAGGTAGGCAGGAAGGGTGGGGTTGGGGCTCTGGGAGGGATAACAACAAGTTTCCAAGAGAGGAAAACAAACATGTGCAAAGGCCCTGCGGAGAGAAGCAGCAAGGTGCATTCTGAGAGACGAGAGAAGACCAAGATGCCCAGGGCACAGATGGTAAGGCACAGAGGAGGGCAAGGTCCTCCAGGGAAGAAAGCAGGCTGGCCAGGCAGCCAGGGTGAGAAATTTTGGGGTTACACTAAGAGCACTGGGGAGCCATTGGAGGGATTTGAGCAGACGAATGACACAATCAGATTTGCATGTGTAATGAATCACGATGGCAGTCTTGAGGAGAAGGAGTTGGAATTAGTTTCATCTTCAAAATATTTCTTATTCCACTTCGCTCCACCTGCATAATCCCTGTCCTCTTTCAAGCCACCATCATCTTTTGCCAGAACTGTAGCATCAGCCTCTTTTTTTTACAGTCTGTCTGAATCCACTCTTGCCACCCTCCCTGCCTCTCTCCACACATACCCAATCACGTCTCATACAGCAGACCAAGAGGTCATTTAAAAATATAAGTCATGGCCTGGCATGGAAACTGACGCTTGTAATCACAGTACTTTGAGAGGCCAAGATGGGAGGATCACTTGAGCCTGGGAGTTTGAGACCAGCCTGGGTAACATGATGAGACTCCGTCTCTATAAAAAAATATTTTTTAAAAAAATTAGCTGGGCGTGCTGGTGTGCAGCTGCTGTCCCAGCTACTAGGAGGCTCAGATGGGAGGATCATTTGAGCCCAAAAGGTTGAGGCTGCAGTGAGCTGTGGTGATACCACTGTACTCCAGCTTGGGCAACACAGCAAGACCCCATCTCAGAAAAAAATAAAAATTTTAAAAAATACAAATATAAGTCAGATTCTCTCTTTCTCCACCTGAAACATTTAATTCATGTCTCCCTCCAATTTAGAATAAAACCTCAATTCCTGACTGTGGCCCATGGCACCCTGACCTTCCGGGCCTGGCACCCTCCTGTCACTCTCCCTTACTTGGTTAGCTTCAAACACACTCTTTCTTTCGCCGTCTCAAACACAGCATGTCCTATCCCAACTGAGGGTCTCTACCAGTCCTTAAATCTGGAATGATTCTCTTCCTTTCCCAACGCGCACACACTCTTCCCCTTGCCAGTGCTTACCGATGGGGGTGGGTGACTTCTCCAGAGCACCGTCCCTGAAACCTGCCGCAGTCTAGTTTATTAATCTTCCCTCTGTTATTCTCTCACATAGATCCCTGCTCCTTTCCTTGGGGGTACTTTTCACAGTGTGTTACCATCTGTCTGTTTATGCAATGGTGGTGTCCTTCAGCAGAGAGCAAGTCCTGTGAGGGCAGGCCTGCCATCAGTGCTCACCCAGTGAGTGATTGAATCAGTACACCTCCAAAATGGAATTCTGTCCATAGATAACTCCGACAGGCGCTTTTCTGATTGATTAACTCATCTGACCCTCACAACCACCCTGTGAGGCAGGTTCTGTGATTATTCCCATTTCTTAGATGAAGAAATTGAAGTACAGTGAGGCAAAGTAACTTGCCCAGGGTTACCCAGCTAGCAGATGGTAGAGCTGGGACTGGACCCAGGCTGTGTGGTTGCTGACCCTGAACCAGTAGACCACACAGCTCCCCAAACCTCTTTCTTCCTGTGGTTTGACATCAGAACAAGCCAGTGGGCCAGGCCACAAACCAGGGAGTCCTTCTCCACTCTCCTCCCTCCCTCTATACTCCCCGTTCCTTTCCTACCACAGATCACGGCACCACATTCAGCTGTGTCTATCACGAGACAACTTGGGTTGTCCTTGAGCCCTCCTTCCCTTCTCCTTTACTGGCCCACCCACCAGCAGGTCAAGTCCGTTCTCCCTTAAACCACCCGTGATTCCACACCCTTCCCTCCATCGCCTCTGCTGCTTTCTGGGTCCTGCTCATCTCCAGAGCTTACATCTGGGTAACTGCAGCAACCTGCCAAATGATCTTGCTTCTCCAATTGCCCCCCTGATCCATCTTCCACTCAGAGGTGAAGAAGGTCTTCCAGAAATTGAATTATATCATTTCATGCTCTACTGCACATCCTTTCATGGCTTCCCTTTGCCCTTAAAATAAAAATGCAAAGGGCACACAGTAGGTAGAATTTAATACCGAGGATTGCTAAATACTTATATTTGGTGCCCATGAACTTGGCGATCCATCTGCAATTATCTCTGCATGACACATAATTTGCCTGTGCTGTCCTGCCCCAGGTGTCAGATACCTCCTGCCCCTTTCCCATTCCATGCAGTCTAGAAAGGAGGCCTTCTTAGGCCAGGCGCAGTGGCTCACGCCTGTAATCCCAGCACTTTGGGAGGCCGAGGCAGGTGGACCACGAGGTCAGGAGTCCAAGACTAGCCTGGCCAAGATGGTGAAACCCCCCTCTCTACTAAAAATACAAAAATTAGCTGGGCATGGTGGCGGGTGCCTATAGTCCCAACTACTCAGGAGACTGAGGCAGAGAATTGCTTGAACCCAGGAGGAGGAGGTTGCAGTGAGCCGAGATCACACCACTGCACTTCAGCCTGGGGGACAGAGCTAGACTCTGTCTAAAACAAAAACAAAAACAAAAACAAAAAAATAGAAAGGAGGCCTTCTTTCTGTTCTTCAACCACGTCATGCTTTTTCTAGCCTTCACGCTTGCTCTCGCCTCTTCCTGATTTCTCTCCTCTCCAGATTTACATGTGGCTTCCGCTTCGCCTCAAGGTGTCGGAGTAAACGTCCTCTCCTCGGAGGGCCCTCCTAGGCCAGCCTATCTAAGGTGAAATCCCTGACGCCTCAACCCTTCACTGTTCTTTTCTCTACTCCAACCACTTACTACAAAGTTAAGTTTTACTTTGTCTGTTAATATGTGGGGTTTGTGTGTGATTGTGTGCATGCTTCAACCTCATAAGACCCTAGACCACACTGATATTTCTGCCATTGTACCTCCAGATCCTAGAACCGTGTGACTGGTGCACAGTAGGCACTCAATAAATATTTGTTGAAGAAAGAATAAATGAATGTCTGGGATTACAACCTCTATAACTTGGCCTCCAAATATCTGGTTAGAGGAAACCAAAAATAATGCGGAATAAACCAAACCAGAGAGGAAAACCCATGGGGGCAAACCCTATAGTTTCCAGCAGTAAATTCTCGACCTTTTTGTTTCTCTTTCCAAGACTGTCTGTAAAAAGGGAAAAATAAGGTTTTTAAAAAACCTCCACCAATTACCTCTGAGATGAGACTTAATATGCCAAGTTTTTGCCTAGAGCACATTTTTACAGCTGAGTAATAAGCCCCAGAAAAACATGCCTTAGGATGGAAACATTGAACGTGGTCTGTTCCAGCAGGGCCATGGTGGCTGCCGAGACGGAGGAACATTCTTGTCAAAGAAGGAGGGAGAAAAGGAAGAAGAATTGGATTGGGTAAATATTTATCCAAAGAAGCAGTGTTGTTGATAATGAGGAATGCTGGCTTCCCTTCACAAACCAGCTCTTTATTTGTTTTCTGTCCCGATGACTTTTTATGACACGGGTTTTCTTCACAGCGAAATGCTTGGTTGACTAAGAGAGTGTGAGGGAGATTGGGAGAAATAGATATTTGTATATGTTGGCCCCCTTTGCAAACTTTCGAGGGCCCCCCAGTTTCTTGTTCAAGACAAAGATATAAATATGGCTGTCTTGCTCCCCGTACTGCCTAGGAGACTGCAGAAGGAGGCATTTTCCAAGACAGGGAATTAGTTTTGGCTGCCACTATGGTGCTGGAAACAGACCTCGACTTAAATTCAGAAGACTGAAGTTTGGATCCTACTTCACCCTGACAATAGCTGACTAAGCCTGAGCAAACAGCTTGTTCCCTCCGAGCCTCAGTTTCCTCACCTGTCAGTAGTAAAGAGAAAACCAAGGCTATGTGTGGGTTGGTGGCACGCTGTCTCTCCACCCTTCCTCCTCCATATGTGCTCCACCTGGCCCGCAAGGGAACCCTCTCTGAAATCAGTGCGCGGATTCTGACTAAACCCGATCGTGCAGGATGGATAGGAGATGAATCGTAGAAAAATTGAGGCAGGACAATGAAAATGGCCACAGTCCTTTCCTGGAGGAAATGGGAAGACACGTTCTATGGGAAATCATGACAACAGAATAGGTTCGTTCCAGCCGAATTCAACTTAGAGTTGACTTTTAAAATGCCCTTTAATAGTAAAAGCACTCAAGAAGATTTTGAAAACGAACTCACAGATTTATCCCACGACCCCACCACCCTCAATTACTTTCCCGTCTGCATATTTTCTTTCTGCCCATGTGTGGCCTGCACTTCCCCTTGTAATGGGAAACATGCTCCAAGAAAAATGGAGGACGTGAGCCCAAAAGACGCTCTAGGCTGCTTCTCTCTCTCTTTTTTTGCCTTCATTTATTTATTTTTTACTATGTTTATAAATAAAGCCAAGGAACTCCCTTCCCCTAGACACCATCCTGCTTTTGTTTTTTGGTTTTTTTTTTTTTTTTTCAGGTTTTGTTGTTGTTGTTGCTGCTGTATTTAAATTAAAATAACTATTTCTTGAAAAAAATTCCTTTATTATTTATTTATTTATTTTTACTATGATACCAACTGATTTTGAGCTCCCTCTCACCGTGGGAGTTTAGTCTCTGGCCCCAGCAACCTCTGCCAGTGGCAAGAGCTGACTTATTGCTGGTGTCAACACATGGCCAAGTTGGCTTCATCCTGAGTCCTGCACGGAGGCGCAGGAGCCCCCGGCAGCTGCACACAGTTCTAGCCGCCACGCAGGTTGCATTGTGCGGCATCGCCTAGGTAACCGATAGCCAGCCTCAGAAATGGAATAGGGTGGGAGCTGGGAAACAATTCCCATCACCCCTCCTCCTCCTCCTCCTCTTCCTCCTCCTTCTCAAATAGTCAGCTGGTCTCTGTTAGTCATTTCAGTCAATGGTTTTCAAAAACCTCTGCTGCCATTTATTAAAATGCCTATTTTGTGCCCAAACAGGCAAATGCTTGCTGTAGTTTATCACTAATACTCTCAACAATTCTTCCAGCTCGGTGTGATTACCTCCCCTTCTAAAGACAAGAACAATGAGGATCAGAGAGGGTAAGCGACTTACCCAAGACCACACAGCCCCATATTTCTGTCGAACTGTGAAGCCTGTGGTCTTCCTATGGCAGCAATGTCCAGATCAGAACTAATAAGCTAGCAAATGTGGTCTGCTTCTTTCCAAGAAAAGACCTGGGTATTTTTGACTTGAGGACCTATTGTCAAAGGCAGAATGGGTGATTTCCGTTCCAACTCTCACATTTTAATGCCCAGGATTGCTATTGCTAAATTCTTCTATTTGATGTCCACGAGCTTAGATATCCATGTGACTGCTCAAGAATCAGTTCTGAGCTCATGCCAAGTGTAGAAATGTTAGTGACTGGGTCTGAGCTGCCCATATTCTGCTCCATTGAGAATGGAGCTAATTATGAAGTCGGATGGATCCATTGTCAAGGAAACTTGCCACATTCTCTTGGACCATTTAAGGGCTGAGCAAACATGCTGGCTGGACAGGTTGTCCTGTACTGATGGCAATCTCTGGTTCTCCCCAGGCCCTAAAGAGCTGCCTCAGCTTCTCACAGAGTCTGGAGAAATCCTTCAGAACAAAATGGTCCCAATCCTGGGTTTCAGGACTTTCTAAGAGCTCAAATAAATTACAGGGGCCTGTGGGGAAATACGTCTCCTCTATGGGTTGAGTAGAAGGATAAAGCCAGAGGAATCAAGAAGAGGGGGCATCAGAGCAAAAGACAGAGGGCAAAGGGAGCTGGAAAGAAGCTGTCAAGGGCTGCCATGAGCATTAATAGAATTCCAGCCTCAGTATCAGCAGCCTGTCCTACCTGGCCCTTCTCTAGGAATTCAAGCCTTGGGAATTCCGTTGCTGCTGCTGCTTCTAACACATCCATTGCCAAATGCTATATTGGTTAGAAAGCAAATCAGTGAGGATTACATGAAACAACACAGTTAATTATCCCGTTGCCTTGTGAAGTCCCCAGGGATTCCACTGGCAAGGCTGTGTCCAAGGCTTGCCCTGCACAGTGGTGCATCTGTCTGCCCTCTCTGCCCCGCCCACTCACCCAGACTGGGAGTGGATGGAGCAACACTGCTCTTCTGTTCTAAGCTGCCTGCTGCCTCGGCCCAGGACCTAGGTATATGAGGCTACTGAAATGGAACTCTGGCCTGAGCGTGGTGGCTCATGCCTGTAATCTCAGCATTTCAGAGGCCAAGATGGGTGGATCACTTGAGGACAGGAGTTCAAGACCAGCCTGGCCAACATGGTGAAACCCCATCTCTACTAAAAATACAAAAATTAGTGGGGCGTGGTGGCGCACACCTGTAATCCCAGCTATCCAGGAGGCTGAGGCAGGAGGATTGCTTGAACCCGGGAGGGAGAGGTTGCAGTGAGCTGAGATTGTGCCACTGCATTCCAGCCTGGGCAACAGAGTGAGACCCTGTTTTATTAAAAAAAAAAAAAGAAAAAGAAAAAAGAAAGAAACTCTGGGACAGAATGTTTGCGTGGCTTGGGAATAGCATGAGTAAAGCATGAAGACAGCATGAGGAGAGGCCACTGCCCATCCTTTTACCATGCAATCAGACCTGCAATGCCAGCACAGTGTCCCCTAGTCCGGGCATGTGTTAGGTAGCATCTCTATGTCTTCCACAGTTCACTCTCAGTTTCCTCCCTGACTCTCTATTTCCAATGCCACTCCTTTCTTCCGGACTCTTCAGCAATCCCAGAAGCTTTGCAGCAACCTCCTCCCTGGTCATATTGCTTTCAGTATTTTGCATAATGCTTCCCCAGAGAGTTTCTTTCTTTCTTTCTTTTTTTTTTTTTTTTTGAGAGTCTCATTCTGCCACCCAGGCTGGAATGCAGTGGTGCATCTCAGCTCAGGGCAACTTCTGCCTCCTGGGTTCAAGCCATTCTCCTGCCTCAGCCTCCCAGGTAGCTGGGACTACAGGTGCCCACCATCACACCCGGCTAATTTTTTTTGTATTTTCAATAGAGACGGGGTTTCAACATGTTGGTCAGATTGCTGTCAAACTCCTGACCTCAAATGATCCACCCACCTTGGCCTCCCAAAGTGTTGGAATTATAGGCTTGAGTCACCGCGCCCCGCCCCCAGATTGTTTCTTAAAGAGGTATGTCATAGAACTCTATTACTCCCCTGCTCAAAACTATCCATGGCAGAAGTTAAAACCGAGCAATGATCTCCAGTGCTGGCAGAGAAAGCGGGAGCTGAACACTGCAAGTGGGCACGTGCCCTGGAGCAGGGTTTTTAGGAAGTCATCCAGCAGTGCCTATTCAGGTTAAAAATATACACACCTGGCTCCAGCAATCTCAATTTTGGAAATTAAACCTTTAAAAATAAAAGTGTGGTGGGACACAGTGCCTCACGCCTGTAATCCCAGCACTTTGGGAGGCTGAAGTGGGTGGATCAACTGAGGTCAGGAGTTTGAGACCAGCCTGGCCAACATGGTGAAACCCCGTTTCTACTAAAAATAACAAAAAATTAGCCAGGCGTGGTGGCATGCACCTGTAATCCCGGCTACTTGGGAGGCTGAGGCAGGAGAATCACTTGAATCCACGAGGCAGAGGTTGCAGTGAGCTGAGATCGTGCCGTTCCGCTCCAGCCTGGGGGACAAGAGCAAAACTCCGTCTCAATAAATAAATAAATAAGAGTATAACTATGAATGTTTGCAAAGTTTTCTTTCAAGAATTGTTGGTAGCAGTAACAATTTGGATAAAAAATATAATAATATCCATCAATTAGGAAATGATTAAACACATTATAATATGCCACTGCCATGGAATATAAAAAGAATGGATCGGGTTATTGATTGACATGATAAAATGGATATAAGTTAAACAAGAAATCAAGTTGCATAGGTAAATAGTTGCATATCACACATGCAGGTACACAAGCACACAAAGGCACATCAGTTTCCACCTTTCTGAATTTATATCTGCTATTTTTGTGTTTGTATATAGATACGAGCATCTAAGGATACACATGAGACTGCTCTTTTTTTTCTTTTCCTCAAGACAGAGTCTTACTCTGTTGCCCAGGCTGGAGTGCAATGGCACAACCACAGCTCACTGTTACCTCAAACTCCTGGGCTCAAGAGATCCTCCAACCTCAGCCTCCCTAGTAGCAGAGACTACAGACAACTGGCTAATTTTTTTAAAATATTTTTTTGTAGAGACAAGGGTCTCCCTCTGTTGCCTAGGCTGGTCTCAAACTCCTGAACTCAAGTGATCCTCCTGCCTCAGCCTCCCAAAGCGGTAAGATTGCGGGCATGAGTGACCGCACCCAGTCAAGACGGTTAATACTACTTAAGTTGGATGACAGAATGAAGAGAAGATGAGGGAGATTATTAATTTCTTTCATGTCTTTGTTTCACTGGTCATAGTGAACACCTATTGTTTTTGAAATTCTAAGAGTCGTTTAAGATAAGATGATGGAAAAAAGAAAAGAAAGAACAAAAGTAAACAGCAGAGAAGGGAAGGGAGGGGGAGGGAAGGAAGAAAGAAAAAACCCTCCACTCTCTCACTGCGGCTTTCCAAGGCCCGGCTCCCTGCTGCACCTGTCCTTCTCCCTGACTGCTTGTGCCCCAACTCCCCACATCTGTCTTAGCACCCAGATACACAGACCAGGTCATTTCAATTCTCGTGCTTTCTTACATCCTGCCCCCTTTGCCAGAAACCACCTCCTCTTTCTCAACCTGCCAAATTCTTTCAAAGTTCAGCCCAAATGCCACCTCTTCCAAATAGCCTTTTCTTGCCTCCAAGGGTCCGTCAGTCCCGCTCTGGGCTCCCACATACCCTGTACCCTCTGGTACCACATTCCACTGTACCTGCTACAGGGGCTGCACTTTCAAACGCCTGGCTGGTGGCGACTAGAGTCTGCAGGTTCCACCTAGAGAAACTGCCCTGGATGGTCCAGAGCCACCCTCCTTCAGACTGATGCAGAGAAGCCAGGATTCTAGATTTTTTTTTTTTTTTTTAAACTAAGCCTCGCTCTGTCACTCAGGCTGGAGTGCAGTGGTGTGATCTCGGCTCCATGCAAGGTCCGCCTCCTGGGTTCAAGAGATTCTCCTGCCTCAGCCTCCAGAGTAGCTGGGATTACCGGTGCACACCACCACACCTAGCTAATTTTTGTATTTTTAGCAGAGACGGGGTTTCACCTTGTTAGTCAGGCTGGTCTCAAACTCCTGACCTCGTGATTCGCCCGCCTCAGCTCCCAAAGTGTTGGAATTACAGGCACGAGCCACCACGCCCAGCCCCCAGGATTCCAGATTTCTATGGGAAACCCCCTGATTTTTAACTGTTGGCAACTTATTGAAATGTTCAATAAACTGTCTTCAGGCC